>NC_064855.1:86525685-86867351 GCF_024139225.1 Suncus etruscus | reverse complement strand
TCTAACATGTTGAATTTCTATATTTTCTACTTGTTAAAATATCATTACATGCATAATGTGTATTAATTTACAAAATTCACAATAATAATTATATTGACACTCTTTAATCAGAACTGAAGGATAAATTTCCTCTTAAGCTTGTATCAGTTTATTGCCATTTATTACATAAAACTCAATGAAGTAGAATAGTATAACAACGTTACATTAAATAAATTTTGACACACTCTTTCTTGGCCAGATACCAACTTGATAGTTAGCATTAATTCTCATCTAGATTATGCACAGTTGACTTGATATGAATAAAATGGCATTTGCTTCTATAATCTCAAAACTTCATCGCCATATTCTATTAGTTATAGAAAATAAGAATTTTATAATCAGAAGTCTTTTACAATATAATCTTTACTTAAAAATAAGTTTCATAAAAATTAAGAACAATCAATGAAGTTGTCAAATTCCAATAAGAATGGAAGAATAAATGATGAGTGAATCCAATGCAGTGCCACAGATGGACTCACAAATGCTAATAAAATGTTATAAAGTAGAAACAAATTTCCATCATTTGTGCTCTAAATTGATAATGCTGTGTAATGATTTATTCATTATAACCTGTATCAGGTGTTAATAATATACTGCTGCATATAGGATACATAAAAACTTCTTTACTTGTAATTTTCTATAAATTACATTATAAAATAAAGTTTATTTAAAAATATAAATCACCACAAAATTTTGATTACTTATATGATTACACAATTTAACTGTTTTGTAGTTTATGCTTAATACTATGAACTGATGGTTTTATTTTATGAATTTATAATTTACATATTGCGTTTAATAAGAATATAAATTCTGCTGATTACTGCAATTTGACTCTTTACCTTCTATTGATAATTTATCTTTATGGATGTGTACTATTAAACTGACAATTAAATGTGTATGATGGATGTCTATTTAAAATTACTCTTGAGCTTCAAATTATGGATTTCACACTTGATGTGTTCCAGTATGTGTTGATAACAAATGGAAACACCTCCATATCCCAACTAGCTAAATAATCTCTATTAACTTGACGGTAAATAATCTTACATGCTGTGTTTGCATAAAGCATTTCATATATTACAGATTGTGTGTATGAGAAATAGATTTAATTGGATATTAGTGAATCTGACATGCACATGAAAAACACATCATTAACTTACAAGATAATTTGAAGGTTATATCATCTTATGTTGTGCAGTTAGTGAAAATTAATAATACTCTTGTATTTACATAATAATGCTTAGAAGTTTAATACCTAAATTTAACATATTAATAAGTTGAACAAAATATACTGCATAAGTCCAGTCAGATGCAAAAGTGTCAGTAGAACTACTTTATAGCAGTATTACTTTAAATTCTTAAGTGGTCAATATCAGTACATTTTGGATAATGATATGGTTATAGTAATAAAAAATATGCAAATAGATTATTAAATAAATATATATGAAAAATTACAAGCTCAAATACATGCAAATACATTTTCTTTGTAGTTAAAACATAGTAAAATTGATACTTGTTTAACCCACTCAAAGGAAAAGATAAAGACAATTTTTTTTTAATTTTTTGATAGCATTTTTATTTTGACCATAGTGGCTTACATATTCTTGAAAATAATATTTTAGGTACATGTTAACTTAATATCAGGGGGATTCTCATTGTTCAGATTGTTCTCCCTACACCTCTGTTCCCATCCTACCTCCCATATCGTCCTCCTTCACCAGGGGTTGCATGAATACGTGGTCTCCTCTGTTCCTAACTTGCTACTTAATGGTCTTACACCTGTTTGGTCTTGGTAGCTCCCTTATTTCCTCCTGTAACTGGGAGGCAGGACTAGATAGATAAAATTACATGGTTTTGTTTGAAGAAGAGATAATTAAAAAACTGGGGTAAACTCCTAGGAATATACCCTAGGAACACAAAAATACAATACAAAAATTCCTTCCTTACACCTATATTCATTGCAGCACTATTTACCATAGCAAGACTCTGGAAACAGCCAAGATATCCTTCAACAGAAGAATGGCTAAAGAAACTGTGGTACATATACACAATAGAATATTATGCAGCTGTCAGGAGAGATGAAGTCATGAAATTTTTCTATACATGGATGTACATGGAATCTATTATGCTGAGTGAAATAAGTCAGAGAGAGAGAAAGATGCAGAATGGTCTCACTCATCTATGGATTTTAAGAAAGATGAAAGACATTCTTTCAATAATAACTTTCAGACACAAAAGAGAAAAGAGCTTGAAGTTACAGATCACCTCATGAAGCTCGCCACAAACAGAAATGAGTTTAGTTAGAGAAATAACTACGTTTTGAACTATCCTAATAACGAGAATGTACGAGGGAAATAAAAAGCCTGTCTAGATTACAGGTGGGGGTTGGGTGGGAAGGAGGGAGATTTTGGACATTGGTGATGGGAATGTTGCACTAGTGAAGGGTGGTGTTCTTTACATGACTGAAACCCAAACACAATCATGTATGTAATAAAGTTGTTTAAATAAAAAAATGGGGTAAAAATCAAATATGCCAAAAAGGGCGGCATCCTAGATGCTCTCGTCATCAGTTAGAGAGACGAAGGGGAAAAAGGTGAATCATCCCAACAGTACAAAAAGAAGTGTCAAATAAAAACTCCAATGAGCACTCTTAACAGTAAAGGTAAGCACCACATAAAAGCCATGATCTTGAGAAAAGAAACATGGCAGAGCACACAAAGAAAGAAAAGAAAGGAAGAAAATAAATATATAAATATAAATATAAATGGAGACAACAACTTCAATAACCACACCAAAACAAAGAAATTGACAAAAACTAGATCGATAAATAAAAAAAGGAGAAAAATTGTTTTGTGCTCTTTTTTTTCACTCCTTCACAGGCACAGTAAATATTGGGGTCATTTGAAAAGTAATTCCCTTGGCCTAAAGAGATATAGGGTTTCTCCACCCTTGGAGTATATTGTCATGGGATTAACTATAGACTCCATACAGGTTCATTTACACTCCCCTTGGTGCTTTCATGCAGTTTGGAAGACTTCTGCTCTATCCTGGGTGATAAAAATCAGTCCTCTGTATCTAAAGATCTCGGTATCTACACAAGTCAAAAGGTGGAACTTATGATGAAGTCTTTTTTGTGGTTCTAGAAGTTCTGCTCCCTCAGTGTCATTTTAATCCATCTTCTGTGGTTGGTGGTCTTGGTCTTTGCGTTGATCCTAGCATGTTTCCAGAAGACCCATTCCATTGCAATTGTCTCAGACAGACCTTTGGAACTGGAGATCATGGTCGTTGTACAGGCCTTAGCTCAAACTCTAGACTAGGGCTTTTTTATTGGTCCCAGGATACATACAGTCCGGTCATGGTTCTATCAACCAGTCATCTGTAGATCGCAATCTTGGCTTTTGGACTGACCAAAGGATGACAAGTCTTCTGATTTTGTCTTATCGTTAGCTGGTGGGGTAGGGTAACCTGCTCTTAGGTCAAGTTATTCCCATTTTCCTCGTTATCAGGATATCATATTAGAGCTGGCACTTGATTGTGTCCCAGCAGTATTAAGGATGTCCCAGATGGGATTTGTTTCCTGTAGCTGTTGTGAATAACTGTGTCATTTCTGTCTGGGATCCAGGGTTCAAGGCTGTACGGATGATAAAAAAGAAATACAATGGCCAAAAGGCACATGAAAAAAATGCTCCTCGTCACTAATCATCAGGGAGATGCAAATCAAAACAACGATGAAATACCATCTTACACCACAGAAATTGGCATACATCACAAAGAATGAGAACAATCAGTGTTGGTGGGGATGTGGAGAGAAAGGAACTCCTATCCACTGCTGGTGGGAATGCCATCTAGTCCAACCTCTATGGAAAGCAATATGGAGATTCCTCCAAAATCTGGAAATTGAGCTCCCATTCGACCCAGCTATTCCACTCCTAGGGATATACCCTAGGAACACTAGAATACAATACAAAAACCCCTTCCTCACACCTATATTTTTGCAGCACTATTCACAATAGCCAGGCTCTGAAAACAACCAAGATGCCCTTCAACAGACGAATGGCTAAATATACTGTGGTAAATATTCACAATGGAATACTATGCAGCCATCAGGAGAGATAAAGTCATGAAATTTTCCTATACATGGATGTACATGGAATCTATCATGCTAAGTGAAATAAGTCAGAGGGAGAGAGAGAGACACAGAATATTTTCTCTCATCTATGGGTTTTAAGAAAAATAAGTCATTTTTGCAACAATCCTCAGAGACAATGAGAGTTCTAGAAATTCCAGCCCACTTCATGAAGCTCACCACAAAGAGTGGTGAGTACAGTTATAGAAATAACTACACAGAGAACTACCATAATCATGTATATGAATGAGGGAACTGGAAAGCCTGTCTGGAGTACAGATAGGGGTGGGGGGGAATGGAAGGAGATTTGGAACATTGGTGGTGGGAATGTTGCACTGTTGAAGAAGGTGTTCTTTACATGACTGAAACTTAATCCCAATCATATATATAATCAAGATGTTTAAATAAAGAAAAAAAGATACCAAATCTACAAAGAGCTATACACAAACTAAGGGGACCTGTTAAACTCGCAGTCCAGGAGGAAAAGGGGGGAGCTATGGATGGATGCTGTGAACAGGGGTGGAAGAAGTACAAGACTGTTGGTGGGAATGGCCCTAATTCACTGTCAATATGTACTTTAAATATAATTGTAAAAGACTTGTAATTCACATTGGTCACAATAAAAATTATAAAAAATATAAAAAAAAGAAAATAAAGACAGATTTATCTAAAAATAGATTTAGGAAAATAATATTTTTGTCAGAGATTCTGAAAAAATAAAAACAAAATTGTAAATATGAGTTCTTGCAGCAAGTTGAGAAAGATTGAAATATCTAACTGAGTTTAAATATTTTAGTATTTTTATTAAAAAATCTTCTTGGCATTATATCTATTATCTCTGCCCATTATCTTTACTGACTTTGAAAAAAATTAAAATTCGCGATTTAACCTCATTAAGATATTCGGAAATACTAGAAAAATTACTTGACCAAAGTCAATATATGTAAATTATCAAAATGTAACAATCATTTGGATTACTTAGTAAACTGAGATAGCAGCGGATACTCCAGACTTTTAAAAAGAAAACTAAAAATAAAGTTTCCAGAAATTTAGGTGATTCTTAAAGAGCATAAGCATCCATTATTGAAATATTAGGTCAGAGCGATAGTACACTAGACAGGACATTTGCTTTACATGCTATTGCTGTCCTGTTCAATCCCTAGCATTCCATATGGTCCTCTAGCTCTGCCATAAAAAAAAAACCTTAAGCACAGAGCCAGCTGGGTGTAAATCCCCTCAAAACCAAACTCAAACAAAAAGAATCCATTGATATAAACTTTCACAATTGAGATATCAACTTACGCATTTATTTTTTCTCCTTTTTTTTAATAAGGAGACATGATTTACAAAGTAAGTGATAGTTGACACTTAGGAATTTAATATATTGACACCAATCCGAACACTAGGGTCAATTTCTGTGATTAGTGCTTCCATAGTCTGTCATCTCACAGATTTCCCCTCCCTGTCTGCCACCTTGACAAGCACACTCACATTCTGTGGTTTCAGATTAGAACTTTTGTTTTCAGTGTCATTGAATCTGTGCTTTATATATAAAGCTATACCATACCCCCGTATCTCTAGTAACACCCAGGCCTAGACCTTTGTTCCTCCTTTACCTTCCTTTTGCCTCTTCCTTTCCACTTTGATTTCTTGTCTGTCATCTAGTCACCCACCACACACATTTTCAAATACAACTATTTAATTTGCCATAGATAAATTGAGATTGTCCTCTTTCTTTTTCTTTTACTGGCTTATTTTGCTCACAAACCATCCAGTTCCAACCAGGTTCCAGCAAGCAGTTTGAATGATTTTATTGTCTTTATGCAGCTGTATAATATTTCATTGTGTATCTGTACCACATTTTCATCATTTATTCATCAATAATTAAACACTTAGGTGGATTCCATATCCTTCCTATTCTACCCATTATTATAGCAATAAATAATGGTGTGTAAATTTCCCTTTGAATGAATGCTTTTAAGTCCTGGCAAAAGTAGAACTTTAGGGTCACATGACAGATCAGTTATAAGTTTACTGAGTACTCTACATACTATGTCCACAAGGGTTGAACCAGACAACATACTCATCAGTTGTGAATGAGAGTTTCTTTTTCATCACATCTATACAAGCATAAATAGTTCTTATTTTGGATAGGTGTCATTCTCACTGATGTAAGATGATATCTCATGTCAACTTGATTTGGATTTCCCTACTAATAAGTGATAATGAGTATTTTTATGTTCTTATTGCTTGTCTACCTTGCTTCATTTATTCTCACCATTTTATGATATCATTGTTAAATTTGTTTTCTTGATCTTTGTTAATACTATATTTACCCAAGATATTAAGCCCTTATCTAAACTGTATATACCATAAAATAACTATCTTTTATTTTTAGCCCATGTTTCTTTTTCTTTTGCCATGCAAAATATCTTTAATTTGATTATTACCTCTTCCCTTTTTTAAAGATTTTGTTGCCTTTTCAAGATCATTAGAGATAATTAAAGATGATTTCGAGTTATGAGGTCAAATGTTCTTTCCATGTTTCACTCAATGTATTTATAGTTTTGATCACATTTTAGATCTTTTATCTACTTTGAATTGATTTTTGTGTATGGTATGAAATATGGATTGGATTTTAAATTCTTGCATTAATTTTGTCCAAGCACCATTTGTTGAAAAGTCAATCTTTACTTCATTTCTTATTTTCAGCTTTTACATCAAAAGTAAAATTTTTATATACATGAGATTGTCATTGGGTATTTTTTTCTAATATAGGAATCAAAGAGACTATTGTTATTCAGTATCAGGCACTTTTAGTTACTATAATTTCAGAATATAGTTCCAAATTAATTAATGAGATATCAGCACATTTCCTATTTTTCAATATGACTTTGGATATCTGTGGTCTCTTGCATATTGCATATGCTGATTTTGGTATGTTCCATGATTGATCAGAGATCTGGCCCTTCTTTCTCTTCTGATCACTATATTATCAATCTTTCAGTAAAATATAAACAAAATACATTTTAATTGCCTCAAGAATTTTAAAATATTCTTACCATTTTATATTATAATTATAAAAATGACTTATAGTACTTATATACAAATCCAGATGATTAAGAGTATTTCTTTCCCATTAGAGTATTAGTGTGTTGTAGACTAGAATACAGACACTTACAGTCCATGTTATTGTAAAACACTATCTTGATAAACCATTAACAATTGACAAATTAAACCATTGACCACTTAGCATTGTGTTCTCATGTATTCAGGTACTATAAGCCTTGAGCAACTATGAAGACATTATCATGAGAACAGAATTTCCCCATGATTCTTCTCTCTTTATTGTCATTTATGTTAGCTATTTGAACTTAAAGATAATACAAAGATTACTTAGAGTTGATTGTTTTAGTTATTTCTTTTTTTCCCTTTTTTTTTTTAGGTTTTCAGGCTTCATCCAGCAGGACTCAAGGGTTATTCCAAGATCTGCACTTAGATATCCCTCTTGGAAGGCTTGGGGGACTATATGGGATGACAGGGATCTAACTCGGGTCTGTCCAGGGTTATCTGCATGCAAGGCAAATGCTCTACTGCTGTGCCTACTCTAGCCCCTATTTTAGTTATTTCTTTTTTTTAATATAAATTTTTATTGTGACCAAAGTGCATTACAAATCTTTCACTGCATCATTTATGGTACATAGTGACAACGAATGAGGGGCATTCCCACCACCAGTGCTGTCCTCCCTCTGCCCCTGTTTCAGTTATTTCTAATGTTATAGTTGTTGCTGATTTGCTTCCTATTGAGAATTTTACCAATTAACACTTAATATAGTTCCCCAGTATAATTCTCTACTTACATCAATCTTTCGCAAGGCTAGAGACATTATACATGAGGTAAGGCATTTGACTTACATGCTGTCTACCCAATTCAGTACCCACCACCCAGCACTGAATCACTAATATTAGCAGTGATTTCTGGAAAACTGGAACAATAACTTCACTGCTGTACTATCTGACTGGCCTAAGAAGAGACATGTTAAAGTGATTAGAGAATTAGAAGGATGTATTAATAATTATCATAAAGCCTGAAAAATGTTTGTCTTTTATTTTTAATGTTCCCTATTATGCTTGTTTTGTGATATCCTTTATGTCAAGGGAAAGCATGACTGCCATTATCTTAGCATCTCAAATTAGTGGTCATACATTTTTAGAAAAATACACAGCTCATCATTTTAAATTTACATTGTTATGGATAACAGAATCTATAATGTCACTGTTTTATTTCTATTTATCTAGCTTTCTATTTACAATGTATCATCTTTATTAATTAATTACCTTATGATCACAGAGGTACTTAGTTTTGAAAGTTCATTTGGGTCACATTTATTTTTTAAATTGTTTAACATTTAAAGATGCAGTTATATTTTTAATGAATACTTCAACTTTACATTCATAACCAAATAAATTTAACATCCTGAAAATCATGAACAGAAGATCTTAGCTGCAAGTTATGAAGATGATGAATATAAAATAGAGGCATTAAAAACTTTGTCAATTTTTATATGCACAGCATCTACCCAAATGTGCCTGCTTAGGGAGGTTATTTGAATAATATATAAGATTCATATATGCATCTAAACGTATTTAATTTTCCCTGAAGATGTTTTAAACTAATATAATTGATTCTGTGTAGATACATGTATTTTCCTTTGGTAAAATTAATGTTTGCTCATAATTTGATGAATGTAGAATGAAGAAAACTAATAGGCACTTAAATATATGGGTACTAAAAACTTCTTTTTCTCCTCACAATAGTATTTGAATATAAAAAAATATTGAAACATGGGAGAGATAAGTGACTTTTTTACCTTAATATTTTCATTCCCTGTATTTATATTTATGGAAGGGTGTACAACACATATATCTAATGAATAACTTTATAAAATGATGAGGGAAATAAAGGAATATTGTCTGACATGCACATTTGAGAAAACAAGACAGATAAGACAGTTTAAAGTGTTGGAGAACATCTTTTGGTATGTGGTAGTCCTCAGTTTGATCCATGAAAGTATATGACTTCTCAAGACCTACTTGGCATGATCCTTGAGCACTGTGCTGGCATGGCAATCATGCATTAGAGGTTAAAGAATTCCCACAGAAATTATCAAAACTTCCCATTTTATTTATCAAATTAAGTGAAATAGCCTTACTTAATTTTCAAAATAAAATGAAAATTGTACTGCATACCCAAAACAGAGATAATAGGATATATTTAATAAACCCATGTATGTAGTTACTGTGAAAATTTTGCATAAAATCAAGAGCCTATTTTTAAAATCCACATTTGCTGCTAAGTTTTTATGGTTAAAATTTTAAATTATTGCTAGATTCATTTTATATGCTGAGTGAATGGATAATCAATAGCAATATTATAAATTATTTTTAAATGTCAGTGAATTAGACTCTGATGCCTTTAGAATCAGATTTTGGAGTCACTTGCTATCTAAGAATTGGTGATAAGTGAATATGAAAATTCCATTAGGTAGAACCTCAAACTCAGTCATTGATTCTGATTAAAATTGTATTTGTGTGTAAGTCAAAATTGTACAGCTGTTGCTACATGGATAGTTACTAACCTGGACTAGTAGAGTTGTCTCCTCATCCAGATGCCCTAACTATGACACATAAATTTCTGAATGATCCCAGATACTAAATTCTACTTTTCCACATATTTTACCTATGGTTACACTTGATCTGCCTATTATACTGATTTATTTTGAAATTTATTATTCAGAAAATTACTTTTTAGTACTTTTAATTCACATATACTGATTTCCAATAGATGACTGAAGGAAAAAATAAATTATGGCACATTTCTGATTTCAGGCCTAGAAATTTCTGTTATGGGTAGAGAGAGCATTATTGCCCCATTATGAAGTGGACAAAAATATGAAGTGGCTTGAAAATATTTAAGGCATTTTGATTGAAAGTGGTTCCATTAATTGTAGTGTATTTTGAAAAAGGCAAATGAGAAATATTTGCCTCATGAAAACCAAAGATTCTACAGATAATTCTAATATAGTTCTCATGTCAAGAATTAAGAGATCAACTTAATTGTAATGAACAATTAACAGAAAATTTATTCTTACTTCCATTTGTATTGTCTTTTAAAACTAAGTACCAAAGGAAAAAATGAACAAAAATTTACTTTATTTACTTAATCATACTTAATTAAATACAATTTCTTTCCAAATCCAACTGAAGTGATATTTACAGAACTTCCATTTAATACTATTTCTCACAATATTGCGTTGTACAAATTTTCTTCTTTTATCACAATGCCTAACAAGTTTTAAAAATAATGACACTTTATTCCCTAGATTCACACTTTTCTGTTTTAATCTTTGATTCTTGTTTTCCCTTTTTATTTCATTTGACTGACAATTTTGAGAACTCATATGTTTTGATGTTCCTTGATAAAAATTACCCTTGTATATTTTCTTTATATATTTTTAACTCAATAAAATGATGTTAAATTTGATAACATAATATTGTTCATTGTTTGGAGAAAACACACTAAAGTATATTTTGAAATATTAAATATCATTTTGTAGGTTGCTACTCTAGTAATAAACTCTTTATGATTCCTGATTATAGTTATCCAGAATAGATTCCTGGCAATCAATATGGCCTTCATCACTCTAAGCACATCCAGAACTGATCTAACAGCAGAATTAGAAGTAATCCCCAAATAGCACTAGGTGTAGAACAAACTGTTCTACCCATAAAACTAAAATGATAAAAAGATTTCAGCTATACTCAAGCATGCACTTTGCCTCTCACAGTTTTATGGTTGGATAGAGAGATAGATGGAGAGGCATCATCTCAGATAACCTAATTATAAGTAGTCATTTTTAATTGGTCATTTTAAATCTAAATTAATTGAGTGGTATACAGTCATGTATAAACAGGATAGAAAAAGAGAAGAAATACGAATACTAAACATGAGCACACAAGTCAGATAGATAACTCCCTTAAATTCTCTTTCTACTTGGTCAGATCGCACACTGTACTAGAACCTATGTAGATGTCTGGGCTAATGGTAGTGCCCAAAGAAAAACTGAATGGCTAATGAACAATAGAAAACAAATAAGTAAATATCAGTAATCACTCTCATTAAGACTCATTAAAACTCAGCATGACAGAGCAGGAAGACAGCATAAGTGTCTGAGCCCCAGGACCTAGATAAGAAGATTTTAGATATTTTGAAGCTCAAATGCATATAAAAGCTTAAGGTATCAGACCAGTAAAATACCAAAGAAGACAGAAAAGACATACTTGGAGTCCAGTCAGAAACCAGCATGAGGAGGCCTGAATGTAAAATGTAGATAATCCAAAAGTATCTTCTGAAGTATGCTAAGTAAATATCACAACTTTATGACTGGAGTTTTAATTGTCAATTATATATACAAATTTCTCAGAACCACATAGGGAGCAGGTAGTTTTGTAGTATTAACAGTTTTTTTTAAATCAAAATTCACATAGTAAAAATATAACAGAGATGCATGTCAAGAAATGTGGTTAAAGTGGTCTCCATTTATAGATTGCTTTGTTGTTGTTTTTTTTACCTATGAACATTTCGACATGAAATTTATTTATTTTGTCTTATTTTATTTTGTGGGGGGCACACCTGGTGGTGCTCAGGTTTACTCTGGCTCTGCACTCTGGAATCACTCCCGACTGGCTCAGGGAACCATATGGGATGTCAGAGATCGATCCTTGGTTGTCTGCTTGCAATGCAAGTACCAAACACTCTGCTATTGTGCTGGCTATGCTTATTAAATTTTAAAATATGCATGTTTGATAATTGATAATAAAGTATACAATTTATTTAAATGTAAATTATTATATAATTAGTTTGATTAATAATATATTTTAAGTTTATTGTGGATATGTCAATTATTTTTTCAATCTTAAATATTATACTGCTTAACATTAGGGTTTATTTCGTTTAACAGAACAGAATATTCAATAGTTGTTCATCTAAATGGAAGCCAAGAATTTCAAAATAATGGGCAGATCAATAGCAGTACTTGTATTTGTGTCACATACATATTAGATAACTTATTTAAGTTTATAAAAATTTATGAAGATTAAATGTGTATGAAGCTAGTTATGAGTTTATGGTTGAATGTGTAGTTTCCATAAGTTTCAAGAAGCTGGAAAACTAAAATATTTATTCAGATAATACTATTAAATGTAGATTTATATTCTATATTCTAAAGCAGGTTGCATCCTAGATTCATTCCTCAGTAATCTCCTACAATGTAGTGTTCTTAGGAAATAAAATAATCATCTATACAAGACCACTTTCCTTATATAATGGTCAATGTGAAATTGATAGAATGTTACATAAACTTACTTTTAATACTGGGTACTTATTACAATTATTGCCACTCACTGATGCTTTGTTATTTCTTCTAAACGCAGCCCTATGCCAGCTTAATTAGCAATCCTTTGGCTTTCTTCAAGAGGTCATGAAGTTGAAACATCTTATATTTGAATTCTGTTCATTAGTATAAAACCATTCAAATGATCTACTACTAGTCCACTCTTTTGATAAGACCCATAAGGCACAAAGCCTGGTCTCTTCTCTTTTATCCAATGATTCTCTCTCACATTTCTCCTTCCTCATCAATTTTATATCTCTGTAACAGTGACTGTATTTCAAGATTCTTTCATTGGTATTGTGTTGTACCTTGAATACACTATTTCTCTTGCATTTAATCTCTTTTTTCAGTTTTTTGTTCCACTCCTGGTGGAGTTCAATGTTCATTTCTGTCTCTGCAAGTAGGAGTCACTCCTGGACTGCTCAGGGATCAAATCTAGTTCTGCTCATCATGTAAGACAAGTGCCTTCACCCCCATGCTATCACTATAACTCTTGCCATAAACATTCATAATAAGGTTTTATATAAGGTATGTATGGAAATTCTTCTGGATGGAATAGACAGATTTTTGACAGAGTTGTGTGAACCCCATCACCTGATAGGAAGATTTTAAATATTTTGAAGCTTAAATTCATATGAAAGATTGATGATCTTCTTCTTTTGAAATTCATCACTGGAAACTTCATCATGAAAAAATGCTTTGTTACAAGTTCCTGATACAAATACTGGGTTTCAACATGGGTTGAAATTTAAGTAAATGTCGGGTCAGTGTTCACTTTTCTGAAGACTCTCACCATGTTATTATTGTCACTTTCATTTTAAATCATTTATTGAGAATTATTACAAATTGTAGGGCATAACTCACTCAAAATATATATCAAAAATATACCTGCCATTCTAATGGAGGTAAAGGGGGAAGATAGTTCCATTGATACTTTTAGATATCATAAATTAGAAAAATCCTGTCAGATAACTAATATGTCTATGAGGAAGAAAGTTCTTCTTTGACTTGGACTTGGAAACATTTCTATGACCAGGCAATAGACAAGAGAAAAAAATATTACTGAAGAACAAAGAAAAGTCAAAGGAACTAAGATCAGTAAATAACAAAGAGAGGCTGGCCAAAAAAAAAAACACTGGTGACAGATCAGAAGGTTATTGAGAATATCAAAACATGGAGCTTCAGAACCAATCAGAAAACAATATAGACAAAGAATATCATACACACAGGAATCAGAGAGAAACCAGTATGAGAACTGAATACAGGACACTGGGAGAATCAAAACTACCTTAATAAACCAGTTAAAAAATAAATATATGTTACAAACATATGGAGCAAACTAATCTTACATGTGATAATTGAAGAACCTACATAGGAATTATGTGGTTTAGATTTTTTTAGTAACACTGCCACTTGTAAATATTTGCCATTTCTTTTTTTAATCATTTACTGGGTTGGAGTTCATTGAAAGAAAGGACAGTTTGCAGCTATTTCTAAAACAAGTATTCCATCCCCAAACAAAGAATAACTTCAAGTTTTTTGATATGGATTTTAAACTCTTAGATATAGCCATCAATTAGGTGGTCACATTGAAGATCTTTACTGAAGCAGATCCATTTTAAACACTGTTCAGGGCTATCGTTCTTTTTTCGTCTTCTTTGGTTTTCATGAAATGCTGTATAAGTCAAACTAAACAGACTTGTTCTTTGTTTTTAACTACATTATTCATAGTGGCTAAGAGAACAGACATTTGGGAAAAATTTGTCAAAAGTCAAGACAGCATGGAAATGTGGTTAGATAAAGTTGAGAAGCTGCTATCCACAAGCTTCTCATGTTTTGTTTTGTTTTGTTTTGTTTTGTTTTGCATGTTATAGTAGTATTGGTACTGAGTTTACTTGTCCTGGTATACTTTTTATAGTGTTTGTATTTAACACAGCACAAGAGACAACCAATATATTCAACACAGGAAGGTACATATTTCCTTACCATCTTTAACAATAGATTTACTGTTTTCCTCCAGAATCAGAGTTATATTTATTTATTGCCCATAAAAAACATTTTATTTTCCTAATATAAGGATTTCTCTATCTTGATACTTACTAGCCATCAAACTTTGGCCTGCTTCTCTTCACCACTACTCATTTATAAATTAGGAGACATAAAATTGTACAAGTAAATGCAATTACTCTAATAAGTTTTAATGGAATAAATATTATTGTTGCTATTGTTATTGTTTCCTTTGTCATGGTATGCTTTTGTTTTCTGCCATCTCAAAAATTTTTATAGTAGAAAACTATATTAGTGTAGACATAAAGCTTCATATATTTTACCAAAATAAATAAAATAATGGCAAACTAACTAATTTAGAGTCCAGACCCAGAGTTTGTAGGTTAATCTCAGTTTGTTTTGTAAAGCGGTCAAACCTGGCAGTGCTCGAGGATAACTCCTGGCTCTGCTCTCAGGGATCACTCCTGGTGGGCCTGAAGAATCATTGAAGATGCTAAGGAACACATCTGGGTGAGATACGTGTGAGGCAAGCCCCGACTCACTGATTTAGCCCTCTAGCTCCTACTCCTACTTCTATAATAAGCTATTGCCCTCAGAAATGCTCTGGAATTCCTGTGTTTACCAATAATTAAACTCTGAGCTCTATTATGTAATCCAGGGACACTCAACCATTGTTTATCTCTCCAGTCACTCTATTATTTTTTATTTCAAACCAATATTTATCTATAAATTACTACACAAAGCCATACTTTTTTTTTTTTTTTTTTGGTTTTTAGGCCAAACCCGTTTGACGCTCAGGGGTTACTCCTGGCTATGCGCTCAGAAATCGCCCCTGGCTTGGGGGGACCATATGGGATGCCGGGGGATCGAACCGCTGTCAGTCCTACGCTAGCGCTTGCAAGGCAGACACCTTACCTCTAGCGCCACCTTCCCAGCCCCACTTTTTTTTATTTTTGTAGCTGTAACAGAGAATGTGGAACTTTTTAACTATAAACCAATAACAATCTTATTGCTGTAACATTTCAATAGTTAAAAAAAATATTGTAGGGACTTGAGCAATGGCACAATCAGTAGGGCATTTGCCTGGCACATTCTATCCTAGGAGGAGACCGTGTTCCATCACCCAGCATCCCATATGGTCCCCCAAGGAGTGATTTCTGAGTGCATAGCCAGGAGTAACCTCTAAGCCTCACCGGGTGTGCACCCCCCAAAAAAAAGCATTGTAACATTTCCACTTCACATGACTTACAAAGGCCTGCAACATTTGATTTACACCAATCTTTTAAAAGGAAAATTGTAGTTCCCCTTACTTTGTTTTCTTGTGCCATGTTGCTCTACTATATTTTTAATCCCAGGTATTAACTTTTATAGCTTAGTACACTAGAATAATGTACCTGAGAGTAGTTTTCTCAAGTTCCCTGAAGGACTCATTCTATTTTATATTCTAGATGGTCTACTGCTTCCTTAGAGAGGAGTTAGCTAACCATTCTTACTGGACCTTAAGGAATTCTTTTTTATTTCTTTAATAAATTTTATCACATAAACTGTAATTTTATTGTGGTACAACTACATATTACACCATTAAAATATAAATACTGTAGTAAGTACAATTACACTTATTTTCCTTCTGACCACTTTTAGATATTAGCTATGTTATGGAATACATTAAATGTCTAAAATAATACACATATATGTCCCAAATCATAGCACATCAGCGTATATATTTGGAGTCTTTAAGGAAGTGATAACTTTAAAAATAAGCTGTGAAACTATGCACAGATCTGCTATAACAAATATCTTTATGAGAAGAGGAAATTTCAACATAAAGAAAAACATCATAAAAACTACACAAAAATGCAGCGAGAACACATATTCTACAAGCTAAGAAGAGTACATTTAAGGAGAAACCAAAACTGCCAACATTCTGAAATATTAGTGTCCTGAACCATGAATAATTAAATTAATGTTCTTTGCTAAAAAACTGTTTACTTTTGTTATAATAATCCTAAGAAACTCATATAAACACTATTCTGCAACATAATACATTCTCAATATATTATATAGTTAGTAAAATAAATGAGTAGATGAAAAAGCAGACTCCAATTACTTGGCATATTCCACAGACTCATGTCTGAAATGCCAAGAAGTGTCATTTTACTCTTCAGCATAGCTGAATAAGAAAGAAATTATTTTTATTTAGAAATATTGCATTGCCAAGTTTAGAGAAAATAAGATTGATGACCTAAATGGTGTTGCTGACAATGCTAAATATGAAGTATATAAGATCTCACAGTTTTCTTGAAATGATACTATATTTTTTTAAATTTTTAAATGATGTGGCCCACAATCAATGATATAAGAATATTTCTTTTTACTGAGGCTCCTTATTAAAAAGAGATATTAATGTTATTGGAACAAACATTATCAAGCAAATGAACATAAACTAAAATTATTTTATTCTGTGCTTCACACACATCAGTACAACTTCTTTGAAGAAACGTCTACTTATGGATGAAAGTTCCTTCTTTTAAAATTTTATCATTGCTATAAATGTCTTGCATAACAATCCTTTAATTAGATGAGAAGTGGGAAATATAGTCTCACAATTTCTGCACTGTTTTAAATTCTCGTGTGTTTTTTTTTCCATTTTGTTGCAAATGCTACATGCACTTCTAGAAGGCTAAAGAAACAAATTTTCCAAAACAATGTCTATGAGGCAGATATTACCCTGTTACAAAAGGCACAGGCATTACTATTAAAGAAACAATGCATTTATGCCCTGATGGATATGGATGCAAAGATTAGAAAAATATTAGAAAATCAAATCCAACAACACATCAAAAATTCTATACATCAAGATCATGACGGCTTCATCCAAGAGACAAGAGTATGGCTAAATATACTCAAGTCAATCAATGTACTTCTCCATATCTAAAGAAGAAAATAAAAATTATAAGATAATCTAGACAGAAAACTTTGACAAAAATCAACACAATTCGTAATATGAGTGCTCAATAAACAGGATTTGAAATAAATTTCTTCAAAATAATTAAAGTCATTTGATGCAAGCATCATAGTCAATGATAGAAAAATAGAACCTTTCCCTTAAGGTCAAACAAGAAGTATTTGCTCAATTTAACCAGGACTATTCAACATAATACTGGAAGTTCTTGAAAAAAAAGTTAGTCAAGAAAGAGATATTAATGTCATATATACTGGAAAAGAAGTCAAATGTTCACTTTGTAGATGAAATAATACTACTCTATAAAACACAGCTCCTGGAATTTACAAATTTGTATAGTAAAGTAGCAGGCTAAAAATAAGTGTACAACTCACTGTTTAGTAAAAAACCTAACTATAAACAACTTTGTATATTGTTTCAATTTAAAAATTTAAACTTAAGTGTACAGAAATCCATTGCATTTTATATACAAATATTGTTGTAACTTATTTTTCTAGAAAGAGAAATTAAAACATTAACATTTACAATTGCAATCCAAAATTCAAGAACCTGGGGATCGAATTAAGTAGGATGGTAAGGGGGCCTGAGAAATAGCTAATCAGTAGGGCATTTGCCTTGCACTCAATCAACCCAGGTCCACGTTGGTTCAAATCTCATATCCTATAGTCCTCAGAGTCAGCCAGGAGCGATTTCTGAGTGCAGAGCCAGAAATAACCCCTGGATGCAACTGGGTATGAATCAGAAAAAAAATAAACAAACAAAAAAGAATGATGGTGTAAGAAATATATAAATCACTACAAAAATATAAAAGAAGCTTGAATCTTAACTTCAATAACTCTATAAATCACAATGATTTAAATTAAAAAGTGAAAATATGTCCTGTTTATGGGTTTAAAATTTCAGTTTTGTCAAAATATCAATCCTATTCATGATACTATATAGACCCAATAAAACTCAATACATTAAAAATCAATATTCTAAATTTTTTAAGATCAAATATTGTTGAACATTGTATGGAATAATACAAAGTCCAGAGTAGACAAAATTGTTCTAGGAATAACAAATTGGAGGTTTCTCATTCCCCAACTTCAAATTATACTATAAAGCTATAATATAATAATAATAATAATAATAATAATAATAAAACAAAAGGCATGTTACTGAATTAAGGATATTATCTCAAACCAATGAAATCAAATTAAGAATCAAAAGACATATACTCAGGTAACTGGGAAGCTAATCTTTTATAAGAGAAAAAAATATAAAGTGGCTCAAGGAAAATGTCTTCAACAAAGGATACTGGGGAAACTAGCTGGTCGCGTGTTAAAACAATGAACCTGTTTAGAGTACAGGCGGGGGTTGGGTGGGGAGGAGGGAGACTTGGGACATTGGTGATGGGAATGTTACACTGGTGATGGATGGTGTTTTTACATGACTAAAACCCAAACACAATCATGTATGTAATCAAGGTGTTTAAATAAAAAAAACAAAAACAAAAGCAAAAAACAATGAACTCAGATAACTTTTCCAGCAAACACAAAAATCAATTTGACATGAATTAACTATCTAGTTATTTTACCTGAATCCATAATTTATATTGATCAAATAATATGCAGAACATATTTGTTTGTTTGGGGGCCACACCTAGCCATGGCCAGGGCTTGCTTCTGGCTCTACCGTTAGACAGCCATTCTTGGCTTTACTTAGGTAACAAATGGAGTGTCAATGTTTGAATCTGGGTTAGTTATGTGCAAGACAAGCACCTTACCCACTGTACTATTGCTCCAGTCTCTAAGCAGAGGACTGTCTACCAGAGATATCTCGATAATTCAGCATCATTGCCAAGCAAACAAGCAAAGATAAACAAATAGGTTTGTATCAAAATAAGAACAACTTGAGTCGCAAATTAAATGATGTCAATTTTTTTTTCATCATCAGTTCTTCCTGCCATATCTGTTAAAGAAGTTAGTAGTACTTCAGAGTTTTTCAAATTTTGGTGTTTGAGATGTGATGATTGTATCCCTATGAATCTGATGATTTTTTTTGTCATTTCTACTCATTTAAATTAGTGGTATCTTATATCAGAAGATTCAGAAAGTAATTTTTATTATTAATTCAGAATAATGTTACATATTTTCGTGAAGCATCAGATAATATATGCTACTTTATAGTGTCATGATCTTAATAGTAATAGCATTATTGTCTTATATTATTTATTTCAAATATTTTAACCCATAAAAATGTGATATTCTGAGTGCTAAAAAAGGTACATTGTAAATTATATAAGAAGTTTGGGATTTAGCCCTCACAATTATTCAGGATAGTTATTTTTAGAATCAATACTTTATATAGAAGAGAAGTGAACTGAAGAAAGATTAAATGATTTTTCAAGATATCACAAATTTGAATATGTGTTCACTTTCTTTGTGTATTCTTTACATTCTCATAATAATTTCCTTAAAGAAAAGAAAATTAAAAAGAAAAATGTTCCAGATCAGTGTATATAAAATATCAAAATATTACAAGTAATAAGACATGCTATTATTTCAAAATGAGAAAGCATTGATTTTATTTTATTAGCATGACTATGAATGAATTACACTATTCATTCTGAATAATGATATTTTTTAAATAACAGAAAAATAAGTATTTTTATCTTTAAAAGAATGTTGTAAAACTTTCGAGGTAGAATGATATAATAGGTTAACTAATCCCTCATAAATAAAGTATCTCATTTCCAAAAGTTGTAATATTGTGATATAATAATTTGGTTATCTTTGATATAATTTGATAATAAATGTTTCATATATAGCTAATATTGGTAAAAATAAGAATCAACTGTTGGGGCCTAAAGTGATAGCATAGCTGTAGGGCCTTTGCATTGCATGTGGCTGACCCAGGACAGACTTGGGTTTGATCCCCAGTGTCCCATATGTTCTCCCAAGCCACTCTTTTATTATTGACTAGTTTTTCCTTTAATAATTGTAGACAATATTGTTTGTTTACTAAAAATAAATGAGGTAATTGTTGTGTATGTAAACACTTCAATGGGATTATTATGTTTCTGACCCTACCCTGATCGTGATTGTGCCCTACCCTAGGGTGTGACCTGGCATTCTGCCCCAACCCTAGGGTGTTACCTGATTCTGCTTCCACCATTGGGTGGTATCTGATCCCATCATTGAGTGGTACCTGATTCTGGGGGATAAAAACAAGAGTCTGTGGAAGGCAAGGGGCTTTTGGCTAAACTGATGCTGAGACTTTGGACTTCAGTCTTGTCCACTGAATAAAGCTAATATTTCCACAAGCTTGACTGTTTGCGAGCTGTTTACCCGCCGTTTCACATCAGAACCACCGGCTGAACAAGGTGGCAGACGCATGCTCTGAGCTGGAGGGGAAAGACCTCATCCTCCATCCCTCCATCTGTCAACCTCTTCAGGGATTGACTTGCAGCACAATGTTTTACTTTCTTGCAGATACCTGTTATTGGTTTATACTTATGATTAAGCTTTCTTTAAAAAAATAAAGTAGCTCTTATTTGGAGAAGTAGAATCTTCTCTTCATCTGGAAACATGCATTTTTCCATAGCCTTCTTCCTTAAGACTGTGTAAGTCTAGCATATTGACATGACCTATCCCTGGGCATGACTATTAATTAGTATAAAATATTTTTGAATTGATATCTTTGAAAATAAAATGAGTTTAAAAATATAGCTCAATAGTTATATTTATATATAAAATATAACTCAATAGCTCTCATCTTTAAATCCAGCACATATAACATAATGTACATGTAGATTTAAATGCTAATTTATATTTGCAATACATACTACTTGTCAAAGAACAGAAGGTTTCTTTTACTTTTTTGTTTTGCTATTTGTTTTGGTATGTCCCCAAGTTCATGACTAGGAGAACTTGAGGCCATATGTAATTCAAGGGTTAAACCTCAGCTAGCTTCATGGAAGGTAAGTATCCTACACTCTGTACTAGTTTCCTATACCAGTGGTGGGCAACCTTTTTTTTTACAACTAGGCCAAATCTTGTCAAACCAAGATTAAATTTATTTTGAGAGCCATATTTTTATTAATTTTTTATTTTTAATTATGGGAACAAAGATGCAAAGAGAGAGGACAAGGTAAAGTTACAGTGAAAGGACAATCACCCATAAACAAAACTCTCAGTAGTCCCATTGCTGATATCTTAACTTTGAACTTTCAGTCAAAGAACATTAAGAAAAATAAAAACAGAACCCATGTATAAATTACTTTGTCCCTCAAGTCCCCAGATTGTAGTACATAATACTTCTTAGCAGCACACAAAGCAATCTAAAGCCATAAAACTTATGTAACTCCTTAAACATTGAAGGCAAAGTACTTTTTTACATTTCCATGCACATGCATATTAGTTTAAGTTAACCTCAAAAGTTTAAGTGGGTTGTTTTTTTTTAAGGATTTGAGTCAAAGGAGCACTGTAAAAATGGTGTTAGAATGGCAATTATTATTTGCATTGGCTCACCAAAATATGAGGGACATGGAAAGGAAAAGCCTTGGCCTAAATACAAGGAGACCCTACCCCTGAGGTTTCCTGGCATAAGACCAACTGTAGGCTCCAGGCAAACTAGGATGTCCAATCCAGGTCATTGTCTGTAGTGCCAATACTTTCATTTTTTACACAGTCTCTGTTGTTGGTATCATGTTTCTGTATTAAAGATCCTGGAATCTGTATATCCTACATTGCAGTCAGGATGGTGCAGAGCATCCTCTTGTTTCACCTCACCATTAAAGGGCAATGCAGAGAACCCTGTCCTGTAAGCAGGTCGTTGTTGTTGTCAAGTCCTCTTAGTGTTAAGGGAAGTATCTTTTGAGCAGGTCGATGTCAGAGCAGTGATAGGGTCTTCCCTGGTAGAGGATTGCTTCTAGGTGTTGTTATAAAAAACCTTGAATGTTTCATAGATAGCTTCCCTGGTTCAGGGGTGAATGAATGGAGGATGCCCATTCTTCTGAGGCCTGTGCCAGGTCATTATATAAATGTTCAGGGCATAAGGTCTCATTGCACTACGAGATTTGTGTGTTCCAATTTCTATTAGATAAGAACTTATTTGTATGTAAAGTATTTTCCTATTTTAATGTGCCTATGCAAACAAGGAACAATGCCACGTGGCATTATCAGTGCATATGGGGGCCAAAAGAACAAGTCCAAAAATCCCTATGACATGGTTCAATCATAAGCATTAAACTGAGGGATTCTTCCACCAAAATTCCTTATTGAACAGCTCACAAAGAGAAGACAAGATAAACAGTGGGTAGAATCATCAAGGTAAAAGAATATTTAGAAAGTATTATAGCTGTTAAAGAAAATACACATAAAATATTAAAAAGACATTTGTGTCCATTTTATGTCTTTTGAAATAGTTGGGGGTTCTTAAATCCAATGCACAACTTTGGTCTGTGATTAGGACTGTGTAGTACTGAAGTTAAAAAGGGTAAATGTGGGGTACTGATGGTTGGGGGTGAGAGAATTAAGGAGTAATAATGAGCATTGTAGGGCTGTGCAATAGGGGAGAATCTGTTAGGGCAGGAGGTCAGTCTTGATGCCTAATGGAATCTATTATGCTGAGTGAAATAAGTCAGAGAGAGAGAGAAAAAAGCAGAATGGTCTCACTCATCTATGTGTTTTAAGAAAAATGAAAGACATTCTTGTAATAATAATTTTCAGACACAAAAGAGAAAAGAGCTGGAAGTTACAGCTCACCTCAGGAAACTCACCACAATGAGTGATGAGTTTAGTTGGAGAAATAACTACATTTTGAACTGTCCTAATAATGAGAATGCATGAGGAAAATGGAAAGCCTGTCTAGAGTACAGGCGGGGGTTGTGTGGGGAGGAGGGAGATTTGGGACATTGGTGATGGGAATGTTGCACTGGTGATGGGTGGTGTTCTTTACATCATTGAAACCCAAACACAATCATGTAAGTAATCAAGGTGTTTAAATAAAACATAAAAAAAAGAATTGAGGGTAAACAGGGTTAATTAAGGGGAAGATAACAAGTCTGGATTGGGAGATGAGGGAGTAGAAGAGGTTCTGGTGTGGGGGAGGAGAAATATATCAGAGGGGCTAAATACATTGTATAGATGAATTGTTTATGGATTAGGCTTGGCAGTCAGAGAGAACCACTGTATAGAAAGCCACGTCTATATATACACTGATTTTAGAGACCTATTTGAATATTATCCTCCAAATCTAGGGAATTCCATATTTTTTTCTAGAAACAGTCAAGAATTAAGAATAATTTTGGGTGTTGTTAAAAAGTATATGCCCCCATGCTCTTTTGAAAATGAATACTAGTAAGAAAAGAACTCCTGAATGGGGTCCAGTATGCATAGCAGAGAAATTTCTCTTGCTCACCCTCCCCCCAGGGCCCGATTTACCAGGCCATGAAGACCAGTCTGGCGTGGGGGGAAATCTCAGTCCCCTGGACTAAGTGGTCAGCCCAGGGGTCCTATGGCTAGCTGTCCTGCCTAGAGCCCCCAACATACCAGCTGAAGAGAAACAGCAGAACTGGCCTGTGGAGTCTTCTGGGTGCAGCCCCTGCCTCTGTAGTTTGTGTATGCATAGGAGAGGAATTTCTCACCTCCACCCTCCCCCAAGGGCCCGGTTTACCAGGGGTGGTCCTGAAGACCAGTCTGGCATGGGGGGATCTCAGTCCCCTGGTCAGCCCAGGGGGCCTATGGAGAGCCACATTTTTAATATAATTTTTATTTTAATCATAGTGGCTTACATATCTTTCACAGTAATATTTGAGGTACATATTAACATTGAATCAGGGGAATTCCCATTACCGAATTGTCCTCCCTCCACCCCCTTTCCCATCCTGCCTCCCATATCCCTTACCCTCACCCATGGGACTGCTAGAATGAGTGGTGCCACATTTTTAAAACCAAAAATACATAGGATGGTACACTGATTTTAGTTTCAAGAAGATTTTATTGAGATTATTCTGCATGCAAGTATCCACATGGGAGGATACAAATAATACAACTAATAAAACAAAAACTTTAGAACAATATTATTTATTGATAACATTAAATTCTGTAAAATTTGCCATACAATGTAGAGAAAATTGCATCCTGACAATGACTGACAAAGTCACTAACACTAATGTGAACATTGGTCTTGGTTCTGATCAGAACCGTGTGGAGGCTGGGGCTGCACATAGGGCTGCCCGGCACACAGAAGAGCCGTATTAAAAAAACGTATAGAGCCACATGTGGCTCGTGACCATTGTCCTATACCCAAGGAAGTTTCACTTTTAAATAATTTTCCATGAGTAGTAGATGAACTTATTTAATGATATGGAGTAGCTTAGGTAAGATATGTAGATAGAAACACTGTTTTAGTAAAGTCTGTATTTCACAATGCAATTATTTAATCGACAGGTAGAGATAATTGAAATTTGTTGTCATTAGCATTAATCTAAATGGAATTATAAATTGAACTTTAAATTCATAACATTTATATTTTCAATGTTAAATATAATTGATATGTATGTACTAAAATACAATCTATATTGGAGAAAAGTCATTTAACAATTAAAAAATGGTATATTTTCATGTTATGTGGTGTGTCAATTCTTAGACAAGCACTTATATTTTATCATCTATCATTACAAATAAACTATTTTTAAACATAAAACTATAACTATCTCCTAAGTAGTTTCTGATTATCTGTCCCATTGCTTCATTGAATTATATACTGTATATATCAGTTATTTTTACATACTTTAATTGAATGCCTTAAACCTGTTTTATACAATTCTGTATCCTCATTCCTTTTCCTTTCCTAAATTTAAGATAAAATATTTCCTTTTCTTAGCCTTATGCTTATCTTCTATTCATAACCCAGTTCTTGTCGAATGTTGACTGACAGTTCATATTTACTGAAATTAAAGTTCTCACTGTTGAAGAGATATAAATACATTTACATATGTCCTAATTTCCAGGAAGGAAACAGATGGATGGGGAGATAGCAGAGTAACTTGCATTTAGCTAACAGTCAATGTCATCTGTATAAGCTAAGTGTAGACTAAACATAGCCCATCTCATATGATTTCACTTTGAGTAAACTGACTCATACATATCATTTATCCAGGAAGATTGAGTGTGGCCTTTTACAATCACATTTGGAAAATGGGTAGATGAGAAATAAAGCCTACAAGATAAAAAATGCAGTTACAAAACACATTTGTCAACCAAAATATATGATTCTTGTATATCAATCTGTCAGCATAACTTTCCTAGTGTGCTCACAACTTCGCTCATCTATCTTTATCTACTCTGAAGCTTCATGTTGTATTAGTTCTATAGCACAGTAAAACAAATGGATACTTTATGGCTTTCAATTGAAAATAAATGTTTTATGGGAAACATTTTTCTTTTCACTGAAGCAGCAGAAATATAAGCATCTTATTAATTTTCTTTGTGTCCACAAATTTATTTCACCATAATGAAAACCCTTCTAAAACCAGTTTGGCTACAATTCTAGAAACTGTACTACTTTTAGTTTTCTTTCTTATTTTCTTTCTTTTAGTTGTGATGTTTCAAAAGTGTGATGTTCCAGAAGGTCACATATTTTAGAATCAGAGATGGTATATATGTTTGTAAGGTAATGTTCGGTTGCAGTGTACCAGACAACCCACACTTTGTTGTGGGCCCAGGGCTCAGAACTGATATTTTTATTTTTACCCCACTCAACTAGTGGGGCAGTGCTTGAGTTTGAAATATGCAAGCACACGTCACCTTCTACAATGCATCACTGGCCCTCTTTTCCTAATGCAATTTTGTTAGAGTGGATTCTTCCTCTAATACTGAGAAAGAGCTTATAATATATTTGTTACCATGTAGTAGAAGATGGAAGTAGCAGTATGGTGCTGCAAGATCATTTTTTCTTGAAAATTACTTAAGAATAAACATCAGTTTAATAATTCCTCATTTTCATTTAAACCCAGTTTTCTTTGCACATTCAGTTAACTGCACTTTAATATAATGTTCTGGGGTTTAAAATTTTAATTAGTGTTAAGTAAAATACATTTCTATGGATGAGTGATAGATTTTTTAAATGATTAAGATACCTGGTGAGAGTGTTTATATTATTTTATTATGGTATATTATACATTATTTATCATATTAAACATTTGCAGAACACATTTTATCTCTAATGAAACAATTATGTAGCTTTAATTTTATATTGCTTATGAATTCAACTCTCATCTGCCTGTTAATCATAATTTTAATTTTCTACCCCTTTGCATTCTTTATTTATATTTCTTCTAATTATTATCCTGATTTTAAATCTTTGAGTTAACAAAATCCCAGAATATAAATTTTTGCTCCATATTGTTATAACTTATTTTATATTATCAATTATAAACTCAGTTATACTATCAAGATAAACTATTTTATATCATTAATAGTCTCTATTTTGTTTCCAATAGAATATTTATAATGGATTTCACAAAATTTCTATATTAATAAATACATCGTAGTAAGTAAAAACAAGTATTTTTTCTTCATTTTTTAGGCCTGAAAAGGGGTATGCATTTTAATAACATTCAGTAAAAATACATTCTCTAAGGCAAAACTCTCATGAAAAACCCTTGGTCACTGAGTCAAGAGAACCTTCATCTCTTAACCCAAGGGAAATTTTAGAGAGAAAGAGAAAAAGAATAGATTTTCATGATTATTAGATGTTTTAATGATATGAGAAACTAAACAAAAGAATGAAATGGTAAAGCCAACTTCTACAAATCACACATTTAAAGCAATAACAAGAAGCATTTCTTGTTTGTTTTATAAACAAATTGATCTCTTCGTTTCCTTGTAGCTTCTATTATTTCAAACAAAACATTTAGAAATTTCTAAGAATTCAGAAGACAATTAATTTTCTAAATTATCTCAACCAGATTTGAACTGAAAGAAAGAGGCTAAAAAAACCCACCTTTATTCTGTTAGACAAGTTGGACAATTGCATGGCTGAACTGTAAAAACTATTTTGCATAAAAGGTTCTACACTGTGCCATTTCAAGTAAAAATCAGGTCCACACAGCAGCAGAGTTTTTTTTTTTTTCAAAAGCCCTTTGCCTTGGGGCCGGAGAGATAGCATGGAGGTAAGGCGTTTGCCTCTCATGCAGGAGGTCATCGGTTCGAATCCCGGCGTCCCATATATGGTCCTCCCGTGCCTGCCAGGAGCAATTTCTGAGCCTGGAGCCAGGAATAACCCCTGAGCACTGCCGGGTGTGACCCAAAAACCACAAAAAAAAAAAAAAAGCCCTTTGCCTGTTAATACAATTCAACAAAAATTACTTTATATGTATAATTGTTTTCCTTAAATGTATAATTTGCATTATAAATTTCTATGGTGATGAAATCAAACAACTAATGATTAAGTCTCAATTTATATTGCTATTGAAGTGAAAAGCTGTTCTAGTGATTTTATTTAATCCCTCCACAACACACACACACACACACACACACACACACACACACACATATATATATACATGCATATATATGGAAATTCTTATGCAAAGTAACGAGTTTAGAAAAGTCTAAAAGACTATAATGATTTGGAAAATGTAGTAAAATTTAGTAAAAATTAGAATTGAATTTCTGGATCTATTTCTGCCATTCCCCAGGAATACTGGCAAACAATTCTCCATGGATATTTCATATTTCTGCAGCCTTAGTATTAATGACAGTGGAAAACACACATTCTGGGTTGCTGAATGCAAACAAAATTATCCTTGGTTGAGTAAAAACAAACCATTCAAAGAAGACCGAATTATTTGCTGATCAGTTTAATAAAGAGAAACTTCCTCTGGGATAAAGGTTGAATAGGTTTATTTGCAGCTCATTATGAAAGATGGAGGATTTCTAAATATGTGGTTCCTCAGTTTAATTCATTTTCCAGTGTTTACAAAAGTACCCAGTTTGTTTTTTCTTCTCTTAAGGCAATTTAAAAGACAAGAAAAACAGTATGAAGATGAGAGAAAATGCCGACAGGACCTTGACTATCTTCTGAAACTGCCATGAGAATTCAGTAAAATTTCAGAACTTTACTTGATCTGTCCTTCATTAGAAAGTTCTTGAGGAAAACTGGTTACATTCTAGTTATTATAAGGACTTTAGAGAGGACATTTGACGTTAAAAGAAAAATTGCAAACTGTGATGAAACTGTAAACTAATAAATCAGACTTTTTTAACTATCCATAATAAATTGCTGCTAATTTTCTAGCATATACATATATTTAAGTATAAATATATATATTTTAAAAATAATGCATAACCCGGCATTCATTGGGTTTATTTGAGAAATGTTCATACTGTTTATACTCTGGGCCAAAACAAATATAATTTTGATTTTATTTATTAAGGGGAAGGCTCATACAAAGAACAGAAGACTTTGGCCCTTTCCTGAAATTCTCCACCTACTGGACCCAACAGTTCAAGAGCCTGAGTAGGCAGTGTGTCAATCCATGTGCTATGAGTGATTACTTCAACTTACTGATTGCTTGCAGGTATTTTTTCCTGACTCTCCTAATATTTTTAATTTATAACTTCTCTTTTTAAATTTTCTTTCTCAGCAAAAATACCCACATCACCTCCACATACATGGAAAAAAAATATTTTTAGGAAAGAAAATAAAAGCGCATACTTTGTGAATTAAAGTGACCTGAATTTTAGAGGAAATGACCATTGTGAATTTAGTTGGTTCCTGGGACTCTAATTTTTCTATTCAAATATTCACGAGCTTTCCCTTTTTCTGAGATGAAACATGGAAATGGTCACATCATAGGCTGAGATAAGTTTCCCAATGATTATGACAACATATTAGAACTTTAAATGAGAGGTTTTGTTTTAAATAGAATGGGGTAACTGGGATTTTGTCAATAAATATTTAAAACATGCAAAATCATTCTGTACAAACGACAATATATAAAACACCTGACAGGAAGTACAGGGATTAAGTTGATTGCTCTGAATGTGACTGACCCTGTTTTCATCGCCATTATCACATTTGTTTTCTAGAGTACTATTCAAAGTTATTATTATAGATAGATAGAACCAGGAGTGCTGACTGTTGCAGGGTGGCCCAACATCACCTCTTTTCTTTAGAAAACTCCAGATAGTGGCCTAATCAGCAGCAAAAAGTGATTCAATACTTTTATGTAAGACTTGGCTGGATATTTTTCTTAGAATTATATTTCATTTGAGATGTGGAACCAAAAAGAGCCTTGGTAGGTTTCTTAAGCAGCATATACATTGAATTATACTGGAGTCTAAAAACTGATCTTCGGTAACCTAAATAATTTAACTGTAGACATTAAATAAGCTTTCCCTATAAGTTTCTGTGTGTAGAAAAGATAGAGGAAAAGAGAAATAGTGAGAGAGTAAGAGAGATAGTGAGATTGTAAGAGAGACAGCAAGACAGAGATAGAGAGAGAGATAGAGAACACAGAGAGCTCTCTTTTGTGTTTTGTTTTTGGCAACATGTGGTGGTCTTCAAGGGGTACTCCTGGTTCTGTGCTTAAAAATTACTCATAGCAAAGCAAGAGTGATAGCACAGAGCATAGTTTTTGCCTTGCAAGTGGCCTACCTAGACTGACCTGGTTTTGATTCCTGGCATCCCATATGGTACCCAGAGCCTGCCAGGAACTATTTCTGAGCATAGAGCCAGGAGTACCCCTGACTGCCACTGGGTATAACCAAAATATATGTATATATGTTTATGTATTTATATACATACATACATATATATATATATATATCATACTCATCACAGCTTCAGGGAACCACATAAGATACTGAAGACCAAACCCAGGCTGGCCAGAAGCAAGAAAAAAGCCCTATCCTCTATGTTCTCACTGTGGCCCCTGAACAGAACAAGCTCTTAAAATAAACTGATAACTTTATAGAGAATTTAAAACCAATTTCTAAATTCTTTACTGAATGAAAAAGATATGGATATATAGACATGCATGGTCTTTCTGTAGTAGGAATATTTCCTTTGAATTAATTTGGAGGCCTATTAGATTTTCTAAATTGATATTCAAAGCTTTATAGCAATTATGCTTTTGGCTCAATATTTCAACTTTCAAGAATACTAGTATTTAATTCTATTACATTTAACAATTCAATACCATATATTCATGGATTATATTAGTAATGTAACAACCAGTACTTTCAAAGAAGAGACCATTAAAAATGGAGACTCAGAAAAATGATTTTTAACTAATCAATCAGTATGAACTTCTTTTAATATAGTAAATCAACTAACCTTACTGACACTAGCTCATATGTATTCAGTATGACCAGAAAATACTCATTTATATATAATCAGTCTTGTAGTAATTTAGAAAGATGATTTACTTCACTGATGGATCTTAAAAAATCAATCAGGTAGAAACTATTTTTAGCATTCCACAGATCTTCATAGCAAAATATCGGAATGATGCACTACATAGCACTGCACTATAAGAGCTTGATGAAATTTGAAAATTACACTCTATCTGGTGGTTTAATTTTCAATAATGATTCATTATGACCAGCACATCATGTTGTTTAATTCATTCTATTCTATCTTATGTTCTTATTTACTTGTATACATGTCTCATTGGAAATTTTATGCAAGTGTGTGAATTTGCAGCCAGAAATCAGATACAATTACAATCACAAATTTTTACATTGCTGCAATATCTGCATAACAAAAATGCAGTCAGATAGATTAAAATGCCATTGTTGATATTTAAAGAGAAATTGGCAGAACTAAAATTCATAGTATGCAGTGATAGAAAATACTTCATTAGGAATTTTACAGTGTTATAGCTCTTTTAGAATTTGTCCAGGAGGCCTTCTGGTCTCCACCGGAACCCCCCCCCCCAAAAAAAGAATTTTACAAAATCTTAAAATCTTTTGAAAATTAAATTATGGGTTGTGATATAGTGTGAAAATAACTTTGCATACTTTGAAACTGGATTTGAATTAATTGCAACATAATATCATCATAATGTTATCTAAAAGTCAGAAATAATAGCATATAATTTTTAGTTTTTGTTTATTGGCCCACACCCATGAGAACTAAGGGGCTATTCCTAGTTTTGTACTCAGGAATCATTTCTTGCAGTGCTTAGGGATTCACAAGCAGTGTTGAACATTGAACAGTGGTCAGCATGAGCAAAATAAATCAAGTGTGTTGACATCTGTACTATATTATAAGGCTCAAAAATATGTCTAATGAGGCCCAATTTCAAAATGTTCTGTTACGTTGCTGCTACTAAATAGAAAATCATAATAAAATATATAAATGGGCTAGAAATATAGCAGATCAACTAAAGTACTTACCTTGCACAAAGCAGACTCAAGTTTAATCTCAACCCCCATATGGCCTCCCAGAACAACCAGAAAGATCTCTCATCATGAAGTCCTCAGTACACCTGAATATGTTTAAAGAAATAAAAACAAAGCAAAATAAAATATTTAAATAACTCACAAAGCTTTTCTCTGGAATTATTACACACAGAATACAGGTTTCTTCAGATAATCATTTAAAGTAACCAGGAAATAAGTCATTATATTGAAAAAATATGAACTTATACAAATGATTTGGTAACAGAATTTAAAAAAATGGGTATATTTTACAAGAGCAAGAGAAAATTTATTTTATAGATATGCATGTATTGATACTTTTAAGAACACAAATTCAAGATTATATGTATAATCAAAATATTTTTACTAGGGACCAGAGTTGTAGCACAGTGGTAGAACATTTGCCTTGTACTTGGCTAACCCAGGATGGATGCAGATTCGATCCTTAGCATCCAATATGGTCTCCCAAGCCAGGAGCTATTTCTGAGCACAGAGCCAAGAGTAAACCCCTGAGTGTTGCTGGGTGTGGACCAAAATCAGCAAAAAAAATTTTTTTACTAGAGATAATGATATTAAGAAACTATAGTAAGTTCAGGAGTGATGAACAGTTTCCTTGACACAGCCTACCCAGCTACTTTTCTTTGCAATCCTGTCAGAGTGGTCCCCCAATACTGTCAGAGTAACCCAAGAGCACCTCCGAGTGAGTCCCCAAAGTAAAAACAAACAAACAAAAAATAGGAAACAAGATTAAATAAAATTCTATAATTAAATTTTGGTTATAAGAAATTTATTTGGTTTCAGTTAACCTTTTATAATTTATGTCAACATATAAACTAAAATTTGTTAATAGTTTTGTCTTTTGGCAAATTTTTCTTGAAATTTATTTTCTACATCTGGTTTTATATGTATTTTCTGAAATATTCTTGAGAAATAGCTCTAAAAAAATTTATTGATAAAGTTAGTATCAAAATAATAATCTTGAATTGAATGAAAAGGCACATTCTAGAAACAATGTACTTCTGTGACTTGGAATAAATAATTTTAATTCTTTTATTTTTTTTGTTTTGGGGCCACACCCTGCAATGCTCTGGTTTACTCCTGGCTGTGCGCTCAGAAATCTCTCCTGGCTTGGGGGATCATACGGGACTCTGGGGAATCAAATCACAGTCAGTCCTAGGTTAGCGTGTGCAAGTCAAACACCCTACACAACAGCTTGTGCCACTGCTCCGACCCCTAATATTAATTTTTAATATTTATTATTAATAATATAAATGAATATTACTTTAATGTATTAAAAACTATTTTTCTATCATAACTATTAAATGGGTAACAAATTCTTTATTTGGGGAAGGGTTATAATTTGTATACAACAATAACTCAGCAGCAGTATTTTTTGCTATCCTAGCTTAAGATACATTTGCTATTGGGGCTGGAGCGATAGCACAGTGGTAGGTAGAAAATTTGCATTGAAGGAGCTGACCCAGGAAAGACCTGGGTTCCAACCCAAAGTCCCATTTGGTCCCCCAAGCCAGGAGTGATTTCTGAGCGCATAGCCAGGAGTAACCCTGAGGGTCACTGGGTGTGGCCCAAAAATCCCCCCCCCAAAAAAACCGAAACCAAAAACAAAACAAAAGATATATTTGCTGTGTATGAAAGTAGTAAGGGTGATAACACTTTCTACCCATTCTTGAAATTCTTCTGTCATGAATATAAATCACCTTTTGAGTTTCATGTCAAGAAATTGAAAAATACTATTTAAACCTGATTAAAGCTTACTTCATCTAAGACCATCTATATAAATGATTATATGTTATGTAGAGAATACATATTTTGGGTTATTTAGCCACCAGTGAATAGCAAACAGTGCAGATATGTACTTTAAAAATATATAAGCATCAAAAAATATAAAAGCATCCTGTAGCATTTGGGCTTAAACTAGGCTATTTCTCTGCTACACTTTCCTCGACCTATTGAGATTTTTTTTTTTTAAGTTTTTTTTTTTTTTTTTTTGGTTTTTGGGCCACACCCGGTGACGCTCAGGGGTTACTCCTGGCTATGCGGTCAGAAGTCGCTCCTGGCTTGGGGGACCATATGGGACGCCGGGGGATCGAACCGCGGTCCGTCTCCTAGGCTAGCGCAGGTAAGGCTTACCTTACCTCCAGCGCCACCGCCCGGCCCCGACCTAGTGAGATTTTAAAGACTCATATATTGGTCTTATTCTAAAACTGTTTTTGCCTCAAATCTTCTCTGGGTATATTTATCAAAGTCCCAACAATTTATCTGATTTGACTCCTTTATTCATAAGGATAATATTACCTATTCTGACTAATATCCTTCTACACAGTTCCACAGCTAACCTATTTATAAATTAGATCTATAGTCAACTGATAAACTTGAATTGTGCAGCCCGCATGACAATATATAATCCTAAACATATTCATAGTAAACATATTCATACTGTTTTTTGTTTCTAAAATTACCAATGCAGTTTTATAAACTTCATATATTTTTAATCTATAATTTTTATTCTCAGTAATATTTTAGGTACATATTAAGGTTGAATCAGGGGAATTCCCACCACCTAATTGTCCTCCCTCCACCCCTGTTCCGTCCTACCTCCCATAGCCTCCACCCTCACCCCCCACCCCCGGGCTGCTAGAATGAGTGTCCCCTCTGTGTCTAGCATACTACTTAGTGACCTTACAGCTGTTTGGTCATGGTACCTCCATTATATCCCCCCTCTAATTGGAGGCGGGACCAGATAGTTAAAGTTATGCGGTTTTGTTTGAAGAAGAGAAAAGTAATAAGATGGGGTACTAATCAAATATGCCGAAAATGGGTGGAGTCCTTCTAGAGGCTTTCATCTTAGGTTCGGGAGACGAAGGGGGAAAAGGTGAAACACCACAACAGTATAAAAAGAAGTATCAAATGAAATATACAGTGAGCACTATAGCAATAAAGATAGGCACCACATACTTGCCATGGTCCTATTATAAAATAACATGACAGAGCACAAAACGGAAGAAGAGAAAAGAAGAAAGAAAAAATAAATAATTAAAAATGGGGACAACTAGTTCAATATCCACACCAATTCAAAGAAATCGACTAAAACTAGATAGATTAAAAAAAGATTATTTTGTGCTTTTTGTCTCTTTATTTTATATATGTATTTATTTATTTTTCCCCTCCTGCATAGGCACAGTAAACATTGGGGTCATTCAAAAAAGAATTCCCTTGGCCTAAAAGATACAGGATTTCTCCATCCTTGGAGTATATTGTCATGGGATTAACTATAGGGTCCTTTCTAGTTCATTTTCTCTCCCGTTGGTGCTTTTGTGGTGTATGGGAGACTTCATCTCCGTCCTGGGTGGTCAAGTCAGGTCTCTGTATCTAGAGATCTCAGTCTCTGTACAGGTCAAGGATGGAACTTATGGTGAAGTCTTTCTTTGTGGTTCTAGAAGTTCTGTTCCCTTAGTGTCATTTTAATCTGTCTTCTGTGGTTCATATATTTTTATTGTCAGCCTTTGTTTGTTTGTTTGTTTGTTTGTTTGTTTTGGCACACACACATGCTGGAGCTCTGGAGTTACTCCTGGCTCTTGAGCTCAGGAATCACTTCTGACAGAATTCGGGGACCATATGAATTGCCCAAGATAGAAGCTGGATGGGCCTTTCGCAAGGCAAAAGACCTATCTATTGTAATATCTTTCTTGCCCCCTATTGTCAGTCTTATTAACTGAACTGTATCATCTGACGATGAAGCAGATGCAATGCTTATTCATAATCTATAGTAATAATTCTTAGGTTTTTGACTAAAGTAATTGTCTTAGCTCAAAGAAAACTATTATAAATTTTGTTTGTTTTGTCTTGTTTCGGCATACCCAGTAGTGATCAGGTCCTACTCCTAGTTCACTTTTGGGGGTTACTTCTCACTCAGTATTTAGAGGACCATCTGGTGAAAATGATGGTCTTTGTTTCTCCTGCAAAGCATGCAATCTATTCCTTTGAAATATTCAAGGTCTAATAAAAACTTACTTATTTGATAATTTGTAGCTTTTCCACAAGTGGTTCAGATATATAACATTTGGTGTGGGTGTTATTGTTTATATTTGCTTCCATAATAAAGCCATACGATACAATCATGAGTAAACTCAAGGTTTTGAATAACTTTTATTATTATATACCATACAGGTATATAGCATTTAGTATGCTCATTGAATAAAAATCAATTATCATTATTCTATGAGATTATCAAAATATACTTAAAATTTGCAATATGCATTAAACACTTCAGTTTTTAAGAGACTCGGTATAAAAACCATCGCTATCTTTTGTTGAATAGCTAATTAACCAATCCGTGAATATATAATTTTGATTACCAGTATCCTATAAAAACTACTGATTCCATATTTATAAAATAACCATTTTAATACATAAGAATTCTCCACAAATATGTATGCACATATATTTATAATGTATTAAGTATAAGACACGATATGGTATTTTAATTATTTTTAGGAGCTATACCAGCTCTGCTTAAGGTTTAATCCTAGATCTGTACTTAGGAATCACTTCTGGAGGTGCTTAGAGACATAACTACTGCCTAACTGTCTGTATTAAACAAGCAACCTAGACTCCAGCTTGATATATTTTTTTTAAAAAATTGAAGTTGATATCAAATTAGTATATAACTTAGATCAGGGTAAAGTTATGAATAACTTGAAGGAATACGAATGACTGTGTAATGCAACACTCTTCATTAGGAAAAAAGCAAGGTTCATATCAGTGACATTCAGATAACAAAAGAATCGAGATAAAACAGAGTAATCCAAATATTTTTTTGTAGTTTTCTCAGTCACAGTAATTCTTAGTTTCATAAGTCTCTATGTTCATTTGTAACAGTTGTGAAATCTACCTCTTACTTTTAGTAGGTTAAAGGAAAGAAAAACAAATCTCCATTCCTGTCAGTATTTCTATTGAATCAGTGAAAGAAAGAGACCCATGATGCCTTTTGTGAGAAAGGCAGTGTTCAAAACTCAAAATTGGCATGCCCTGAGTTCAAGCATCTAAGGAAAACTTTGTTCTTTGTCTATGTAGTTCTGTGGCCAACATCAGAAGCTTGAACCCCTAGTGGCCCAATTAACTGTGTATTGTTTTATAGCTGCTGGTGGTGCAGTTCATTGAGTTTTTTTTTAAGATACTCTCTTTAGATAGACATTTAGAGTAAATCTATTCTATAAAAACAGTTTTAGATTTTTCAAAACAAATTATATTTTAAATAAAAAATTTTACAGTAAAAGAATGTTGCAGAAAAGATATGCAGTGGCTGGTAGAGGATAAAAATAATTTAACTGACTCACTGAAATATTTGAAAATAGAAATGTAGATTTTAGAATGTTTTATTCTCATTGGTGTCAACGTGCCACTGCAACACATACTGACCAATGGAGCGGTTAAAGAACACAATATTATATTTAAATATACAAATCAGAATGGAACTTATCCACTTTATATTGGTAAATATCATTCTTTGGAGCATTTTATTTTACTCTTAAGTAGAATTAAAAACCAATCTATTATAGTATCACTATATAAGTTAGAAAACTTAGAAAATACTAAATTATAAATTTTTGTCCAAATAAAATCATTAGAAAAGCAAAAAAAATTATAAAAGGTACTTTTTGAAAAAAGTGATACTGTAAAGGATGATTATAGATTCATTCATTATATTAATTATCATTTTGAACCAATAATATGCAATTATTAAACATCTTTTAAAACTGCTTCAGTAAATTTTTACATTTTTACTATTTTTGAAAATGTTCCTTTGGATTGACTAATCTCAAATGAGTAAGTACATGAATATTACGGTTACTGTATGAGTATCTAATACACATACATTTGGGGATAAAAATGGAATATCTCTCAACTGGAAGACTTTATAATAAGTATAATTTTCTTGTAAAACAGCTAGAGAAAGGAAGAGAATGACTGACCTGTGATTTAAAGAGACACAAAAATTACACACATACATAGACATCTAACTGCACTCAAAATCACACCTGAAAGAGATTGGGCAACACATAGGGTGCCTGGAATTGAGTCCAGGTATACTGTTTGCAAGGCTAAAACCCTACCTGTTGTACTATCTAATTCCCCACAAAAATCACATTTTATTGAAAATATATTAATTCTAATCTTTATGTGTATCTTTAGTTTTAGGACTATACCAATCAGTTCTCAGGGTTATTCCTGGCTCTGTGCTCATAGATCACACCTGCCAGTACTCATGGTTTCATATATGATGATGGGGATAGAATCTGATTTGGTAATGTGGATGTTAGCTGCCTTACCTGATGTACTATATTTCTGAACCTCATTTTCATTAATATATGTTTTTTTTGAGTGTGATCATCAGTATCTTATAGGTAACATTTCTTGATATCATATCTATATTTTTTGGTATTCAATTTTGTTAATTTTAATTGAATATAAATTTACACATATCTATATTATGATTCTCATAGTAACTACCAAGTATTTTGTTTTGTTTTGTTTTGTTTTTTTTTTTGGGGGGGGCACACCCTGTGACGCTCAGGGTTTGCTCCTGGCTATGCGCTCAGAAATTGTTCCTGACTTATTTTAGGCTATCTACTTTACCATAAATATGTATAGAATATTAGACATAAGTAATATATATGTTAAAGAGACAAGTTACAGTAATTACATAACTTCTTTAGGGTTATATAATGGACTTAACTGATTTATAGTTTGACCTTATATATACCTTATATATGATACATACATACATCATATATAAATATTTGACTATTTAAAAACATTCCCATTTATTGGCTCTGGTACTTCAAAATCAAATGTTCTTCTATACCCACCTTATTAAGTGCTCTTCTCAGAATTGTTTTGGCACTTTGCACCTCAAATTATTTATTACTGGAATTTCTCCTATATGAATCACCTTACAGTTTTCTCCTGCAAAGAGTTTGTATCTTTTTATTATTAAAATGCTTCAAGCAATTATATTAAAATATTTCAAAATACAGTTCAATGCATCATTTGTCTTAGCTTCATGTTGTGTCTAAGTAATAAGAGATATTATGCAGAAAAGTTGTTGAGTGATGTTAGATTTTCTACATTTGTTTTTCAAAAATCTGCTCTTTTAACAGCAAAGACAGCAGATTGACAAGTGGAGATAGAGTTCGTTTGAATCTTGTTTCTGCATTACTTACTTATTATTTTTTTCCAATATTTTTCCTAGTGTTAAGTTCCTTCTACTTGTGGCTATTTGTATCTTTTTTTTTCTTTGAAAGATAGTAAAAGAATAGGCTGCAGGGGAATTTTTCTCTTACCTTTTCTTCCTCAGCTGATAAATAGAAATCTGAGCAGACAGTTATGACAGCAGAAGCAGTACTAAAATTGGAATAACCATTTATCTCACCAAATTGCTAAATATAGGAAATAACAAGAATTCTGGAATAGGTTTCTAGAGGAATATATAAGGGCAACAAATTAGTCTCTAGAAAGTTTTAACTATTGAAAGCCTTCAACAGCAGCAAAACATTTACAATCATGTGCATTGTGAAATTGACTACAGCTATCATATTTTCTGATTTAGTCATAATCCATATGGATGAATAAATATGCTAATAATATATTTTACATGTTTCTTTTCAAAATTTAATTGTGTTATTTTGTTTATTTGAACCACACATTACTGTTATGTATTAAACATGTAATATAAGGTCAAATAAATTGATTTACGATTGACTAAATGAGCACACTTAACTTTAGTCTGTAAAACCAGTTGGTTAGGCACACAATATGGTTTATATGTTATTTTTTTTTTTGTGTGGTTTTTGGGTCACACCCGGCAGTGCTCAGGGGTTATTCCTTGCTCCAGGCTCAGAAATTGCTCCTGGCAGGCACAGGGGACCATATGGGACGCCAGGATTTGAACCGATGACCTCCTGCATGAAAGGCAAACGCCTTACCTCCATGCTATCTCTCCGGCCCCGGTTTATATGTTATTTGATAGAAACTAAGTTTGGATATAGTCTTAATATAATGGTAAGTTATTAATTATTCTAAAAAAATATAAGGACCTATTATATTAGATTTCAAATGTTTTGCATTGATGTTCATTTTACAATATGACATAAGTAAGTTTAAAGTTTAAACATTTCATTTACAGAAAAGAATGATTTTGAAATCCAGGGAAAACATAAACTTTCTTTTACTGACATACTTGATTTGTCATATCTGAAAATGAAGGTCTATTTGAAAATCTGAGTAAACTTTCTCTGACTAGCCTGTTGTACCTGGCTTTAACTTATATGTAACTTTGTACAGTTCTATGATCTAGAAATTAGGATCTTTTATTTCACCATGTGTATTTAAAAAAACTGCCAATATAATATCTAATAATTAATGGCAAATTCTTACCATTACTTACAAATAGTGAAATGTTGATTGCAACTAAAATGCGTTTTATTTTCTCTACTCATTTAAGGAGCCTCTAAATGATTGTGGTGATAATGAAATTACTACTCACACATTTATGTTGGCCATCTTTGTTAAAATTGACTTCTCTCCTCTCCTCCCTTTCTCTTTTCCCTCTTACTATCTTCCCTGATTTATTTACCTCCTCTTTCCTCCTTCTCTTTCCGCCTCAGTATTGAACCCTGGAAATATAGAAGTCTTTGATTTTGTATAAGGAACTTTATACAATCTACTACCACAATTTCCTTCTCAGGCCAGATGTCTACTATTCTATTTCCTAATTATGAGGGTATGATTTTAGAAAATTCATGTAACTGAGCTTATGCAGTGTTTTTCACTCTTATGGCTGAATTAGTGTGTTAACTTTACTTTTAACATTTAATTATCAGGTAATAGAGAGAGAAGCTTTAATATTTAAACATAAATACTCAACTGAAAATAAAAATTGGCATGAAGATCTAGTCTAAATGTCAAAGTTTCTTCAAGGATGTTTCTTCTGCATCTTTCATTGTCAAAGATTTAAACAACCAAAACATATACCTTTATAAAAAATTAGGATTCAGGGCCCGGAGAGATAGCACAGCGGCGTTTGCCTTGCAAGCAGCCAATCCAGGACCAAAGGTGGTTGCTTCGAATCCCGGTGTCCCATATGGTCCCCCGTGCCTGCTAGGAGCTATTTCTGCACAGACAGCCAGGAGTAACCCCTGAGTACTTCCGGGTGTGACCCAAAAAAACAAAAACAAAAACAAAAAAAATTAGGATTCAAAATTGGAAATGAATATTTGCCTTATTCACAGTGAGTCGTGATTTGTGTGTCATAGTAGATAAATTAATGAGTCAAAGTTCCATAAATTTACTGCTTTGTAGTCTAAATTCTTTTATTTACATTTGTGTTTTTATGATGATAGTGACAAAACACTAAGCAGTACATACTATGCACCAGGATGATTTGTATGATTGTGAAATTTAAAGCCTAAAAATAAACAATTTACCCTGAAAAGTTCTAGAATTATATATATATAACTTATTGATTTAAAGATAATTGAGTAATTTATTTATTTTTATCTGAGTAATTTAAATATATAACTTTGTATTTATGTGAAATATATTAGAAAAGACATTGAAGAGTTAATGTAAGTCTATCATTTCTCATTATTTAATTAATAATAGGACCTAAATTTGGATATTTATTATTAATTTGTCTAATAGTGTCATGTTAAATCTATCTCTAGTCACACTTTTTGAAATTTGAAAAGTGAGCAAAAATTCTACTTAATATTAGAGCATAGCAAGATAAAATTTCAAATCATTTTACAATTAAACACAAAAATACAATTTGTTTCATTTAAACAGCTTTTTTGAGAAATTTTATAATATGTTTTTCAATAATTTTATATTAGGAATTTTCACCACCTATATTTTTTTACAAATATCCCAATAACAAATAATAAAGTTATATGTGTTATAGTGCTTACTAATAATGTAAGCTAACTTGCAATGTTTAATATCATTAAGATACTTTAAATACTATAATTTACTGATTATCATTTATCACCTTTATGTGTTTTACCTATTAATTATTAGAACTGAATGAATGGTCTCAACTCTGAACTATAATAAAATAGTAATTAAACTATCTTAATTCTTTGTTGGAATCATGCATACTATAAAGTTAGGTCACATATAATGAAATAATTAGTGAATGATAGAAATAAAATATGTACCTGTAGCGTGGCATGTAAATTTCTACCTAGATATTAATTTACTCATTATTGTTATATGCATTTAATGTTCCAATACCAATCCCTTCACCAATGTCCAGTTCCCTCCATCTTTGTATCTAGTTTCACTCTCACCTAGTTTCATTCTCATGCCCTCCCCAACTCACTCCAGACTTTCTGGAAATTTTTTATTTCCTTAGAACACTGTAGATTATACTATTATTATTCATAGAGTTTCATGCATATCACATTACTACCTATCAAAAATCCTTCATACTCCAGAATGACTTCTTTTGTTCACCATTACCTTAGTGTCTCCTTCCATATCTTCTCTGATCACTTCTCCCTACCCTCCATGGCAAGCTTCCTACTGAAAATTAGTGCTTATGTTCTTTGTTTCAATTGCTTTTAAACATTTTCTAAAATGTTAATTACTCTATAGTAAAATAATACTGTGGACTCTGTTGCTTTGCAATGTCCACAAGCTATGAAGTTCTTTATTCTCTTCGTTGTAACTTATAAATGCCATAAGCAACTATTAATAAATTGGAAAAATGGAAAATTAAAAAAAATTTAATGATTGCAAAATGTTATGGATTAGATTATCATCTTCAAATATGGATTTACATGCTACCTTTACGGCACAAACCCTTCATGTGCTTATCGATGTGATGTATTGGATCAGTGTGTTGGTGAAATTGAATTGCAGCATACCATCTCATATTTTTCCTTCTAATCTTACTTGCAATCTCTAGGGAAAATATTCAAAGTCCTGAGTAAGAAGCACATACTGCTTGAAAAAATCAAAATATGAGTGATTTCTTATTTTAAAAAAAAGAGCTTGCCTTCTTCCTTTCCTATCTGGATTCCCTTGATATCTTTTTCTTGCCTAATCTCTATAGCAAGTACTTCCAGTGCTATGTTGAATAGGAGTGGTGAGAGAGGACAGCCTTGTCTTGTGCCAGAATTTAGAGGGAAGGCTTTTAGTTTTTCTCCATTGAGGATAATATTTGCCACTGGCTTGTGATAGATGGCCTTAACTATATTGAGAATGGTTCCTTCCATTCCCATCTTGCTGAGAGTTTGGATCAAGAATGGGTGTTGGACCTTATCAAATGCTTTCTCTGCATCTATTGATATGATCATGGGTTTTTATTTTTCTTGTTATTGATGTTGTGTATTATGTTGATAGATTTACGGAAGTTAAACCAGCCTTGCATTCCTGGGATGAAACCTACTCGATCATAGTGGATGATCTTCTTAATGAGGCATTGAATCCTATTTGCCAGGATTTTGTTGAGGATCTTTGCATCTGCATTCATCAGTGATATTGGTCTGTAATTTTCTTTTTTTGTAGCATCTCTGTCTGGTTTAGGTATCAAGGTGATGTTGGCTTCATAAAAGCTATTTGGAAGTGTTTCCGTTTGTTCAATTTCATAAAAGCGTCTTGCCAGGATTGGTAGTAGTTCCTCTTGGAAAGTTTGAAAGAATGCATTAGTAAATCCATCTGGGCCTGGGCTTTTGTTTTCGGCAGACATTTGATTACCGTTTTAATTTCATCAATGGTGATGGGGATGTTTAGATATGCTACATCCTCTTCCTTCAACCATGGAAGATTATAAGAGTCCAAGAATTTATCCATATCTTCCAAGTTCTCATTTTTAGTGGCGTAGAGTTTCTCAAAGTAGTTTCTGATTACCCTTTGTATCCCTGTCATATCAGTAGTGATCTCTCCTTTTTCATTCCTAATACGAGTTATCAAGTTTCACTCTCTCTCTTTCTTTGTTAGATTTGCCAGTGGTCTATCAATCTTGTTTATTTTTTCAAAGAACCAACTTCTGCTTTCCTTGATATTTCGGATTGATTTTTGGGTTTCCACTTCATTGATTTCTGCTCTCAGCTTTGTTATTTCCTTCTGTCTTCCTATTTTTGGGTCCTTTTGTTGAGCACTTTCTAGTTCTATTAGCTGTGTCATTAAGCTACTCAGGTAAGCTCCTTCTTCCTTCCTGATGTGTGCTTGCAAAGCTATAAATTTTCCTCTCAGTACTGCTTTTGCTGTGTCCCATAAGTTCTGATAGTTTGTGTCTTTATTGTCATTTGTTTCCAGAAACCTTTTGATTTCCTCCTTGATTTCATCTCGGACCCACTGGTTATTGAGTATGAGGCTGTTTAACTTCAGGAGTTAAAAGCTCTCACTCTTTGCAGATGACATGATACTCTACTTAGAAAACCCTAAAGACTATACCAAAAAGCTTCTAGAAACAATAGACTCATATAGCAAGGTGGCAGGCTACAAAATTAACAAACAAAAATCAATGGCCTTTCTATACACCAATAGTAATAAGGAAGAAATGGACATTAAGAAAACAACCCCATTCACAATAGTGCCACACAAACTCAAATATCTTGGAATCAACTTGTTGGATAATACATTCATTAATAACATAGCACTTTTCATTTAAAATATTACAAAAAATTTTAAAACCATTTAAAGTGTTGATATTAGTTGTTCCTGGGGTATAACTCTTCAATGTTATGAGAGTGGGACAGGGTCACTCAAGGTGAGTCACAAGGCCCCCTGGTCATTTCTGATTTGCTGCAAAATCATTCATCAATGGATTAAATCCATGGCCTCCCACATCAAAACAATGTGATCTTCTTTTTAAATTATTACTAAATTGTAAAGTAACAGAAAACCAAGAGATATTGTTCTATAAACTTTAAGCAGTTACTTTGCATGTGGAGAGCCCTAGTTTGATTGGTAAGCCTACACTATCTCATAAACAAGTTGGAGCATCCTTACTTGCCTTTGAGAACAGAGCCAGGACTAGCCCCTAACACCACTTTTATTCCTAAACAAAACAGCAAAATAAGGAATTATCATTATGCCTACATAAGTGTAAATATATGTGATCATAGGATACAAATTTTACATATATACATATATAAAACACATTGTAAATTTTAAAAAATTGCTCATAAAAATTCAAAATATAGTATAGAATTGCTAAGAAGTTATATATGCATGAGTAATTTAATTTATCTTTCTTTACATTTAAGTTTCTCCCTCAATAGCTATCTTATTTTCTGTTTTTTTTTTTTGTAAAATATGGTAATTGCTTCATAAATGAATAGCTACAATCATTTGTAACAAAATAAGACTAAAACTGTAATCAGTTCAAGACAACAATTTAAGTTTACCTCTTTAGTGTTTAGTAAGTTAAAACCCAAACCTAAATTTATAGTCAGGAATATGTGTTGTTTCAAATTTTATACACACAAATTAGATGATTTAATATATATTCATAATGCTAGGATAATACATTTATTTTTGTTTATGCTTTTGAGAAACTTTTAACTATAACTTTGGAAGAATTTTGTCTTAGATGATGTAATAAACTCATAAGTGCATTAATTTTACCAAGATTTCTTTTGTTGTTATAATTATATTTAAAGAAGAACATCTTTTAATATAAAAGTGTATATGTAAATATTTATTTTTATGTGTGGATTTGATAAATAAGAGCTTGGTGTTAGAATCTATTGGATTGCTACAAGTGATTGTACTCAATAGGCTTTTTAGTTTTGGGAAATGAATCAGCCTGTAGATTCAAGGAAGACAGTCCACCTATTTGCCTATATATCTGACCATATTATTAAATTTTAATATTTAAGTTATAATGAAATCATCATTTTTATTAAAATAATGACAATTATTTTCTTATAATGTTTTAATTTTATATAAGGCATGTTAAATTAACTTTAATTATGCCAGAGAGAAAAATAGTGTGTAGGGTGTTTGTTAACCAGTTGACTGAGAATTCCTGGAAATTACCTGTGATCTCCTGAGCACTGCTTGTGAAGCCTTCCAACTCTCAAAACTCAAAGAAAACAGAAAGAAAGGAAGTCAATTCAGTTTCTCAGTTATTTGACGAGCACACAAGCTAGAAAGGAATGTTACTGATTTAGAATTAGATATTAGCAATTAAGATTGAGGAAAGGAGGCTGATTTGGTTTATGATATTTTAAACAAATTTGATATCATTTAAATGGACTATATAAAGTATGTTTATATTATAAGTATAATTAAATAAGTATCCATAGAAACACAAAAGTATACTTCACAATAGTTACAATACTTTCTCATATATGATTTTGAGAACATATCACTGATCATTGATTATATATGCACTAATGACCATGATCCTATTTATGAGTGACAGTATAAAAACCATTGTGGATAAGCCCAAATAAAGGGCAGTTTAAAAAAGACATTTATATGAATATGCTTTACTATTGCTTAAAAATTTAAAGATCATTTCAATATTTTGGACACTGCTTCTATTGACAAAGTTAAATTAAATTACTTAAATTTAAGAACAGGAAAATTTTCTAAAAGAGCTTATTCAGAGGAAGGTGCATTTTCAAAGGACAATTTAGTAAGGAAAAACAATGAAGTATAGAGTAACAAATTCAAAATTTATCATTAAAAACAGTATAACATAACATTTCAATATTAATATCAACTATCAATAGTACTTATAAATATCCCCAAGTTATAAAAATTCAAACTTTAATTACAATATCAGCCATAAATTTTTTCATTAATATTCTTATATATGCTCTTAGATATATATTTTTTGAAAGAGAAGGAAGTAGCACACTGCATTTCTCAAGGATTGTTCCTGGTGGTGCTCAGAGAAATATGTGCAGAGCCAGAAATCAAACTGGAATCAGTTGCATTAAAATCAAGGACCTTTAATTTTTATACCACCAATATATCTCCGAATTTAATTTTTAATGAAAGCATTAGTCACCTAGCTGGTAATGAAGAAGCATCTCAATGGACAGAGAGCAATCTAGTAAAATGCCTAGGTCTGATTTTTGATACAAAAAGTGTAATAAATAATAACAGAAAAACACCTTACTTCTGCCCTAGCTATACAACCAATTACAAATATCATGCATATTAATCTACTCTACATTATATGGCATAAATATATTAAATGTTATGTGTTTGATAAATATAGCAAGTATATATAAATGTATTAGTTATGTTCATATGTTAAATAACATATTTTAATAAATATATTTTAAAAGTATATTTTAAGTACTTTGAACATTATTTTCAATTGCAAAATTTAAAAAAAATAAAACTTAAACAATAGTACTATGGGTAAGGTGCTTGCTTTGTACACCACTGATGGGGATTTAATTTCAACTATACATATGGAGCCCAAGCACCAGCAGGAGTTATTCTTGAACATCAATGACTATGATTCCAAATAAAAATAAATGAATAAAATAAAATGAAACTTTAAGAATTTTAAGCATAAGTTTAGAATTTTAAATTCCAATTTGAATATACTAACTAATAGAAATAATGAGGTCACCATTTTTTTCTGTAATAAAAATGTTAGTCCATTTGGAAGAATTCAACACTTTTGTCTGTAAGTATTGACTTTATCTGAAGCAGAGTGTAGCACAATAAATGTCTAGGGATAACAAAATTTATGGAGCTCTCAGTGAAGAACATGTAAGAGGAAGTCAGCAGATGCTTATTTATGCATGCAAAATGACAGAAGGTTTAGAGGTTAACAGGATCAAAGAGATAACCTTACTTTATCCATAATTAACTTATTCACAGGCTCTAGGCTATAATCACTCTGAAAAATCAGGAAAAAAGACTGCATTGACTCACATCACTAAATAGAAACAAAGGCAGAAGACTCTTCTAATGCAATTTTTAACTGAACTATGCTTGAGGGTTTGAGCCTACTACAGCTGGAAGGGCTTTGCACACAAACTACATGGGCTTGGTACCTGGCACCAAGAGTGTTCCTCAGAGGTCACCAGGAGTGTTAATGAAGCACAGAGCAAGGAGTCTAAATACACAGGACTAGCATGGCCATGAACAAAAAGAAGCACTAACCCAGGGAGATCCTAGAAATTCAGAAATAAATGTAAAATATTTATGAATCCCCTATAAGTCTGGAATCCTGTGTGTCAACTCTACTCATCAGTTTTAAAGTGACTGAAGAGATATATGCCAAAACCTCTAAGCCACAGAGATACTGGAGCACAAATCAGCAGCTACTAGAGTATGATAGCAACCTCTATAACTCATGGATATATATATATATATATATATATATATATATATATATGTATGAATATGTATATGTATATATGATATGTATGTATATGTATATACACACATTCTCAGAATGTGTAAATTCTCAGATGTATAAATAATCTTAAAAAATCTTTAAATAAATGTTTAAGATATTGTCTTGGCAGCTCCATTAATAAATAAAACTATGGAAAAGACCTAATCCAGGCCACACAAAATGAATAATGCCAGGACTCATGGTCCTCTCAAATAACCAGTATAGCAAGTCAAAGAAAAACTTTCACAAGATAAATTACTACATATCCATATAATACAGTGTTTTATTAAAAACTTGATTATTTGATTGATGATTGGGTTTTTTTGGCCACACTCAGCTGAGCTCAGTGGTTACTCATGGCTCTGCACTTATAAATCACCCATGGCTGGCTGGCCTGGCTGGCAGATCATTTGGGATGCTGGGAATCAAACTGGGTCCCTCCTGTGTTGGCCGCAGGCAAGGCAAACTCCTCCTGCTGTGCTATCTTTCTGGTCCCCCAGGTAATACAATGTAATGGAGGAAAGCATAAAACATTCAAGGTTTATCAAGTGTATTTGGAGATAATGTTAAAAGGAAAAATATCAGTGCTAATTATAATGATTAGAGTGTAAGTAAATAAGTTAAGGGTTAAAAATAACTCTAAGGAAAATCATTATACAAATGTTTAATTACATTGACCAACAAGTAGATGCTTCAAATTACTAAAATGAGAAATTAAAGAAAGGGCTGGAGTGGTGGAACAAGAGGTAAGGCATCATCCTTGCTTGATCATGATTTGATCCCCTGGTGTCCGATAAGGTTCCCCATGCCAGTAGCTATTTTTGAGCACATAGCCAGGAGTAACCCCTGATCATCTTTGGGTATGCCACCCCCCCAAAAAAAAAACAAAAAAATTTAAAAAAATAAAAAACTGTATATTAATTTAAAGAAATAAAATAACTATAAGAAAAAAGATAAAAACAGTAACTAATTTGAAAATAATATAGCTTACAAATTCCTAAACAAAAAAATCACTAAAAATACTTGTAAAACAAACTTAAAAATGCAAGTTGAACATATAATTTAAAACATTTCCTAAAAATCTTAAAATAATATTTTAATCAAACCATTTAGTATTGGCAATTTTAAAATTTAGAAGCACTAGGTGAAGTATATTTAAGATATTTATTTTGAAAAGTGTCACATTTTATAAAGCTAATTATTTTACTTGAAAAATTGTTTTGCTAAATATGACAAATCAAAGGGATAAGGACAAATGCCAGATAGTCTCTTATCTACACAATACAGAGATGGATATTATGGAAATAGACTCTATTACGTAATGAAAACTTTTCACCTTAGATTTACATAACTGATTTTAAAAATAGGAATGGGTGTGTCCAATTATGATCTGAACTAGAGATGACAGGAAGAAACTTTGTTGGTGGTGAGTGCAGTAACATTATAATAAATACCATAAACTTTAATATGATTGTTACCTAAGTAAAATTAATAAAAAGTAATCATTTAAAAGTACTTTTCAGAAAAGACCACTTCCTTATCTTTTATAGGACCAGTCTTTTTGCTCAAAAATTCACAGTATTTGTTTCATTCAAACTTTGTTAATAGAAATATTTAGTGTATCATTATTAAGGTTTTATTATTAGAATCATCAAAATTGATGTTTATAGATTAACTGTCAAGAATTCACAAATATATTGAGCTTCTAATTATGTGACATAATTTCCACTTCTTTGCATTCAGATTCTCAGGATTATCAGACACTCACAATCTCTGTATTACACGTCTGATCAATTTCATTTCTGGATGCACATTTATCACACATTCTGTTTAAAGAATTATTTAAATGTGATATTCTAGAGAAATTTACTATATTCATTTTCTTTTATAAATGATGAATTGTTAAACTCCTGAAGGTTATCCTGCAATAATATATATATGAAGGTTTGTGCATTTATTTACTGTCATAAACTTGAAAGGTGAATATTTATGATCTACATATCTAAAATTCACTTCACTTAATCTTTGCAGTATTCAGAACTAAAGATTTAGGATTTTAAATTATGTTTCCTATGGTGTGTTAAAATCAATTACAGTAAATCCTCTCTGGGAATTGCAGAAGGAATACATTTGTTCACCATTTATTTATGCAGGAAAATGACACATTCTAGGAACTGTATGTTTAAAAAAACACCATCAAACCCTCAATATTAGTCAAATTTTAGTCTTATGTTTATAAATGATTATTTGTCTCTATTTATCATACTTTCCAACTAGAGTGCCAATACAATACTCAAGTGCCATCTGGACAAGTACAAGCAATTTAATCAAAGAAAGCTGAATGCAGATAGCATTCAAAAAATTAAGAGAGTATGCAAATTCTAGGGAAATATAAATAGTTGAGTCGTCCTAAAGCAAGCATCTTTAGAAATAAAGATGTGAGATTCAATTAACTTGTATGCAATAATCAGGAATACTCTAGCCTGAGATGCAGATTCATTTAAATGTAGGAAGAAGCTTATAAGTGAATTTGAATGGGAATGTCACAGTATCAAGTTTACTGTTCAAAATAATCAGCATAGCAGGGCATTTAAGAGCATTAAAAGTGTGATGAGTAAATACAAGAACTCTAATAATGAGGGCATAACATTAATGAAGAAAGAGATTATTAGTGAACTCTTAAGCTGTAATGTGATAGACAAGAGGAAATTTTAAACTATGAATCATATCTTAAAATTTATAAATGAATCAGCTTCACTGACTCTAACGGATCTTTATATTGAGAAAATAAAAGGAATAATTTAATGTGTAAGGTTAATTGAATTTTAAGTTGAAATCTCTTATAAAGTTTGGAAAACTAGAATGAATTTCACTAAAACAACTTGGGTTGGAAGCATCTAAAAGCATATAAACATAGTTATTGCTAATTCCCAGTCAGGACTGGTCACAACCATTCCCATGAGATAGTTCATATTGACAATGGAATAAGAGAATCTCTGAGCTGCTGCACTAAAAAGACTTCCATGAATTCCTTATAGTGTCCATATTCTAAAACTGCTGCTAACTCCAAATTTATTAAAATATATTTAATTAGTAGATCGTAGGACATAAGTCTGCATCCATGTGAAAAAAAAAGAAGCAAATAAATAAGTTCTCTAGTTTTTATGATGAATGACATGTTTTATAAGGAAAGAAGCTGACAACTTAATGAAAAATATTAAAATAGAATTTAGAGTAATCTCTAGAATAAGGGACAGAGTATAACAAAAAAGTTTGCAAATTATAAGAGGAAATTGTCTATTTTTCATCTAAGTCAAACATGAGGGCAAACAATTCATTATTTGAAGCAATTTATTGATGCCTACTTTTAAGATAATATCTTTATTCTAACTCATAGGATCTGGAAATCTAATGAGATAAATAGCATCTACTCAAACAATTACAACTAATATATAAATATTTTGCTAATATGACATGGTGCTGTAGACTCACTTGCCAGTGTTCAATGTTAAGAAAGAGCTAAGAGGAAATATTTGTTAAAGATTTTATTACTACTAAAATTGGGTAGCAAATATTTATTTTAGTTTAATAGACAAAATAGAGGAGGGATGTAAAGCAGAATAAAGAAAGACATGATGCTCTAATATAGGTCAGATATGGGATGTCATCTTAGCAATTAGGAAAATCATAGAAATTTTAAGTAAACAATGCAGCTTTGTTATGTATGGAAATAATTGTTTTATTGAGTTTTACAAGTAAGATGAAATTGATTATATTTGGGGGAGAAATATTGAGGAATAATCAAAATAGAATAACATGGTACTCTTAATGCTAGCCAAATAGTTAAAAATGATGAATCTAAAACTATCTTTATGCAAAAAGGTGATATTAGCTAATATTTCAAGTTTTGTCAAAGAAACAATTTTTTGCTGAGATAAGAAAATAGAAAGAATAATAACAACAAAAAATATATTTATAGCAATCTTCTGTTCAATACAATGAAGAAAATCCTGCATCCACTCCATTCAATTTTTTTTTAATTTATTTAAACACCTTAATTACATACATGATTGTGTTTGGGTTTCAGTCATGTAAAGAACACCACCCATCACCAGTGCAACATTCCCATCACCAATGTCCCAAGTCTCCCTTCGCCCCACCCGACCCCCGCCTGTACTCTAGACAGGCTCTCCATTTTCCTCATACATTCTCATTATTAGGACAGTTCAAAATGTAGTTATTTCCCTAACTAAACTCATCACTCTTTGTGGTGAGCTTCCTGAGGTGAGCTGGAACTTCCAGCTCTTTTCTCTTTTGTGTCTGAAAATTATTATTACAAGGGTGTCTTTCATTTTTCTTAAAACCCATAGATGAGTGAGACCATTCTGCGTTTTTCTCTCTCTCTGACTTATTTCACTCAGCATAATAGATTCCGTGTACATCCATGTATAGGAAAATTTCATGACTTCATCTCTCCTGACAGCTGCATAATATTCCATTGTGTATATGTACCACAGTTTCTTTAGCCATTCGTCTGTTGAAGGGCATCTTGGTTGTTTCCAGAGTATTGCTATGGTAAATAGTGCTGCAATGAATATAGGTGTAAGGAAGGGGTTTTTGTATTGTATTTTTGTGTTCCTAGGGTATATTCCTAGGAGTGGTATAGCTGGATCGTATGGGAGCTCGATTTCCAGTTTTTGGAGGAATCTCCATATTGCTTTCCATAAAGGTTGAACTAGACGGCATTCCCACCAGCAGTGGATAAGAGTTCCTTTCTCTCCACATCCTCGCCAACACTGTTTATTCTCATTCTTTGTGATCTGTGCCATTCTCTGGAGTGTGAGGTGGTATCTCATCGTTGTTTTGATTTGCATCTCCCTGATGATTAGTGATGTGGAACATTTTTTCATGTGTCTTTTGGCCATGTGTATTTCTTCTTTGTCAAAGTGTCTGTTCATTTCTTCTCCCCATTTTTTGATGGGGTTAGATGTTTTCTTCTTGTAAAGTTCTGTCAGTGCCTTGTATATTTTGGAGATAATAAGGATGAAATGGACATTAAGAAAACAACCCCATTCACAATAGTGCCACACAAACTCAAATATCTTGGAATCAACTTGACTAAATATGTGAAGGACCTATACAAAGAAAACTATAAAACTCTGCTCCAAGAAATAAGAGAGGACACACGGAAATGGAAACGCAAACCTGCTCATGGATTGGCAGGATTAACATCATCAAAATGGCAATACTCCCCAAGGCATTATACAGATTTAATGCCATCCCTCTAAAGATACCCATGACATTCTTCAAAGAAGTGGATCAGACACTTTTGAAATTCATTTAGAACAATAAACACCCTCAAATAGCTAAAGCAATCATTGGGAAAAAGAATATGGGAGCAATTACTTTCACCAACTTTAAACTGTACTACAAAGCAACAGTTATCAAAACAGCATGGTATTGGAATAAGGATACGTCCTCAGATCAGTGGAATAGGCTTGAATACTCAGAAAATGTTCCCCAGACATACAACCACCTAATTTTTGATAAAGGAGCAGGAAATCCTAAATGGAGCAGGGAAAGCCTCTTCAACAAGTGGTGTTGGCACAATTGGATAGCCACTTGCAAAAAATTGAACTTAGACCCCGAGCTAACATCATGTATGAAGGTAAAATCCAAATGGATTAAAGACCTCGATATCAGCCCCAAAACCATAAGATATATAGAACAGCACATAGGCAAAACACTCCAGGACATTACAGGCATCTTCAAGGAGGAAACTGCACTCTCCAAGCAAGTGAAAGCAGAGATTAACAGATGGGAATATATTAAGCTGAGAAGCTTCTGCACCTCAAAGGAAATAGTGCCCAGGATACAAGAGCCCCCCACTGAGTGGGAGAAACTATTCACCCAATACCCATCAGATAAGGGGCTAATCTCCATTCAAATTTTTATACAAAATATATCTTGTGCCTTATAAATGAATATAATATATGTTTATCTCTTAAGTAGTCAGGTTATGTTGATCCAAATTTCTGAGTAACATTAATTTTGTACTTTGACATATATTGACTACATTATTACAGCTTGTTAAAAATATAAATTGGCTTAGGAACAGAATTTTAAGATCAAAATATTGATGTACAGGAAATTCACTAAATCTTAGCTTGAAAGGATTTCTAGATTTGTAGGTCTGGATTTAACTGAAAGGTATTCAGTTAAATTGATTTTAAAGGCAAATATAATAGGCAACTCAGTTAAGAAAATCTTTGCAGAACTGACATAAGATTCATAATGTAGAGTAATTCCTCTAAACTTGTAGCATATCTAAAGATTTTCTTTAAAATATGACATGTTGCTTCTTTTTTCTTTGTATTAAGGGTGGATTTAATAATTGTTTAAAATATGGAGAGATAGCACAGCAGTGTTTGCCTTGCAAGCAGCCGATCCAGATGGTTGGTTCGAATCCCAGTGTCCCATTTGGTCTCCTGTGCCTGCCAGGAGCTACTTCTGAGTAGAGAGCCAGGAGTAACCCCTGAGCACTGCCAGGTGTGGCCCAAAAACCAAAAAAAAAAAATGTCCTTTTGGCCAGATATTAGCAATGTTAAGAATAATTTATTAGTTATTTTTATTGTTCTTATTTGTATTGTTTGTTTAAGAGTTCCACACCTCTGTGTTCAATGCCTATTTCTGACTCTCTTTGGGAATGGTACTTGGAAATGTTTGGCAATTTATGAGGAGCCAGATCAAAGTAGGGCTAGAGTGACTATTCGTCTTATGCAGCAGACTATTTCCCTATAGGTCTCATATAGATATATATTTTGATATTAAATTTTAAAATTTTATTAATTTTTACTAGATTAAAAGCAAAGAGAAAAGATGAGTGGGGAAAAAAGATATTTTTAATTTTATACATGTACCCTATGACAGTAGTCTTTTTCTCCAAATAATGAACACTTCTAACTTAATTAAGTCATTATTTGATGCTACATCAGCTTTCGTTGTGAGATATTATCTTTTACTTGAATATACTAAAGAGATGTGAATCTTTATCACTACAAATTTTTTCAATGACTGCACTCAAAATCAAAATATAAATTTAAAGTTCCTATTTTGTGTCATTTTGTAAATTACTTTGTTATTTATACTGCTATCCAGGTCTACAACAAATTATACTAGTAAATATATATATCCATTTACTCATATTTAAAAGCATTGTTATTTTGTTAAAGATATTTAAGCTAATGATTAAGCTAATGAGATGAAATGAATAAAAACTAGCCATTTGCTTGTAATTATTACCTAAAGATAAATTTATGTATTTTATAGCATATTATATTATATATGTTAATTGCACTTGTGAAGAACAGATAATTTGGCATTTTAAGTAAAATTGTAAATATTGTATATGCTTTTATATCATATGTGGTCTTTATATATAAATATACATATATAAATATGGTATATTATATTGGATGTGGAGATTATGTCCAGTTATTAATACAACAAACTGCAAATCCTTCTTCATTCAACCTCGTATTGTGAATGTGAATTTCAAATTAATAAATACATATGATTTTGACCAAGATTTTGTCCTTGCAGAATGCATTATTTTTTGTTTACAGTGCTTTTTTGACTGATTGACATATTTTTCGTTCAGTATAAGTCTGGCAGTTACTGCAAATATGTGATTAAAAATATGTATCAGAAATTTATTTTATACAGAATTATATTACATTAAATGAAATCTAATTAATACTCATTTCTAAATAATTTTAAATCTTAATTATAGATTAATAATTTTATAATTTTTTAACTAATTTCACTCCAGAATATCCAAGTAATTAATAAATAAATGAATTTTATGATTTCATTAGAGCCATAATTGTAAGATAAGCCTCAACCGAAATTATATTAACCTTTCTATAAGAGATTGTAATGTAGGGCTTGGGGACATAACGCATTGGGTTATAGTTCATGGATTCCTTACAATGATCCTGAGTTTGATCCCTGACACTGTCTGAAAACCCTAAACAGTACTTTTTAGAGCCTTGGTGGTGGCCCCCTGCACTTCTGATTACACCATATTGCCAGGCCCAAGTAAATGTCAGGCCCTGCTCTGCTGGAGAGATTTTCCTCATAGCATGGAGATAAGGTGTTTGCCTTGCATGCAGAAGGAAGGTGGTTTGAAACCCGGCATCCCATATGGTCCCCTGTGTCTGCCAAGTGTGATTTCTGAGCGCAGAGCCAGAAGTAACCCCTGAGCGTTGCCGGGTGTGTCCCTCCCCCCACACACACAAAAAGAAAAAAGAAATCGCTCCTGGCTTGGGGACCATATGGGACGCCAGGGGATTGAACCATGGTCAGTCCTAGGCTAGCGCGTGCAAGGCAGATACCTTACCAAGCGCTTGTCTCACTACTGAGTCCGTTATAGCAGAAAATTAAAAAAATTAAAATAACTTGTTAATCCTGTCTCTTTTGTAAGAGTGCATATGCATTATTGTGCTGGTTAAAAGTGCTGATTAATAAATGACAGGGTTTTTCTTTAGTTTTACTGAATATTCTTTTAATAGTTTTCAGATTTGTCTCAGATATAGTTTCAGTTAGGCCTTGCTTCTCACATTTTTCGCTTGTAATTAGCATCTATTTCTAACAGTCTGCACCTATATCACATAAGGTCATTTATAGTATAGACCTCAATTCGTCATCAAAACTGCTTTTATAGTTAAATGCCATAGTGGGATCAACATTCATTTTGAAATGTAGGTGGTATGTAAATGTTCACAGAAGAGGAAATCAGTAATTCCGAAGAATATTTTTGATTCATTATTGTTTCTGTCAATTTTGGTGACATTTTAAGACCTAACCCACTGTGCCCTCTCTGCTCTCTCTATCCCTACATTAATACTAACTTACCAAAAGGAAATGAAGTATAAACCAGGGCACTATCCACAACTACTTCTCTAGAATAGAGCGCTATTTTTAGGAATTCAAATGTGGACAGCTCCTTAGGGAAAGTTTCTTTTCTCCCTATTAATGTCTTTATCTGGGAGGCCTGAATTCTAAATTTTCCATCTCTTCCCTCCTCCAGAATTAACTCTTTCCAAAGCAATGGCACTTGTGGGATAACCATTTCTTTTACTTCTCTTCCTTTCTTTCTACCACTCATAAAATATATCATATTGATGAGAATACTAAGTAGAACACTTCTCCAGTGGGACAAGTGGGAAAAAATGAAGGTGAAACTGCTATTAAATAGCATCAGCAGTAGAAGGTACAGAAAGTGAAAACTTGGATATTTATACTCCATCTGTGAAATGCAATGGACATTTAAGTACAATATTTTTGGATTTTACATTTGTGCGGTTTTTTGTTTCTGTTGTTTGCTTTAGTTGTTTCAAAGTTCAAGTTTGACATCTGATTCTGCCTGCCAACGGCCTCCCCCAAGGACCACCCATGAAATGTCCCAATCAATATTCAAAAGCCACAGAGATGAGGATTTTTATTTCCCTACAAACTGAGAGTGGCTCCAGGTTTCAGCATGCATTACTTTCACTACATACATTTCTGATAACTTCTTTGAATGAACTATAATAAGTATCTTGAGGAAAGAACGAATTTTAAAAACCACAATAACTCACTGACTCAAAGAATTTTTTTTTATATTACCCACCAGTGTTAATGCCACTCCTCTCAAATGCTCTCTTGGTGACAACTCTAAAAAGAGAATAAACAAAACAAAAATCTGAAGACTCAAATCTGCTAGTTCCTATTTGATATATCGAAGATGCCTGTGGCTAGAGGAAAAAAAATACTGAAATATTTTTAAAATAAAGAAGTGTCTGTTTACATTATTGTTTTAAAATATTTTCCTATTAGTCTAGTGTCAGTGTACATTACTATATTATAAAAAAGAGTAACCAAGAATAAAAATAAAATAATTTCTTGATGGCAATTAGTGTTCTAATTTTAATCATTTTATATATTTGAAAATTTCTTAAATGCTTAAAGAATAACCAAGTCTACATAAAAATGAGATACTTAGTTTAATGTAATGGTCATATACAATAGAAACTAAGAACTAAAGTATATTTATATGTACATCTTGCCCAATCTTATAATTTATGACATCATATTGATGATACTTTGAAGTTTCCATAGGATAATAGTCAGTATTATTCTGGGAAGACACGTGAGGTAATGAAAACCTATCACTTTATTTACCAATATTAGTGCTAACACACATGTTCTTTATTAATATTTATATCTTTGACTTATCAAATTGACAAGCCGAAGAATGGGCAACAGTATAGAGAAAATTTCTCAACACTTTAGAATTACAGATAAGTGGGATTCCTGATGAGGGTAGAAATAAAATTACACATGACATACTTGATATTTTTTTAAGACAACTATATCAGCAGCTTTCTAAAGGAACATTTTGTTATGTTTTTTAGTGTAAATAAATATTCTAGTGGGATTTAAATGAAGATTTATTGGAAGCAAAGGAGGTAGTAAACAATATAAATATGATTATATACTGTATATACATTTAAAACTGAAAAATAATTGAGCAAAAAGCAAAAAAATGTATTTTTAAATACAATATTTATACAAAAATATATTTGGAGAGGCCTGGAGAGATAGCACAGTGGCGTTTGCCTTGCAAGCAGCCGATCCAGGACCAAAGGTCGTTGGTTCGAATCCTGGTGTCTCATATGGTCCCCCATGCCTGCCAGGAGCTATTTCTGAGCAGACAACCAGGAGTAACCCCTGAGCACCGCCGGGTGTGGCCCAAAAACCAAAAAAAGAAAAAAAAATTGGAAAGCAAACAATATGTCATGATAAAGCTTAGAAAATATTATATTACAAACAGTATATTTTAATATTATGCTCTTATAATTTATGTTTATACAGAATACTACTAGTATTAGAATTATAATAAAATATATGTGTACATTATATATCTGTGATACCCTTTCAAAATAATAATACATGAAATATTTATTAGTATAACTAAATTTTTTTTTATTTAAACAACTTGATTACATACATGATTGTGTTTGGGTTTCAGTCATAAAAGGAACACCACCCATCACCAGTGCAACATTCCCATCACCCAAGTCCCAAATCTCCCTCCTCCCCACCCAACCCCCGCCTGTACCCTAAACAGGCTCTACATTTCCCTCATAAATTCTCAATAAAATTTTAGTTTAGTTTTTTTTTTTTGTTGGTCCACACCCGTTTGATGCTCAGGGGTTATTCCTGGATAAGTGCTCAGAAATCGCCCCTGGCTTGGGGGGACCACATGGGACACCAGGGAATCGAACCATGGTCCTTCTTGGCTTGCACTTGCAAGGAAGACATTTTACCTCTAGTGCCACCTCACCAGCCCCAAATTTTAGTCTTACAATATTTTAAAATCCGCCATTGATTTTAAACATAGTCCCTCTATCATAAAAAATCTAAGATATTTTGCATACTTTAAAGTTAATTTACTAAAATATGAATAATTTAAAATATTAAGCCTGCTACTTTATCTCAAATTCCATTATAATATTTTAAAAGACATAAATTGTGGTCATATGTTCATTGACTTTTTTCTTCTAGCAATATAGTTGGTGTGTCTTCTAAAAAATAAATTTTCAATTCTAAGTATAAATCATTGTAAATAAATGACATGACTAATGTTTAAATAAAGTTTTGATCTATATATATTTTATCTATATATAATTTTCATTTCTCTCTCTATATATATATATACTGGTTTTTCTACCACACCCAATGACACTCAGGGGCTACTCCTGACTATGTGCTCAGAAATCGCTTCTGGCTTGGGGGACCATATGGGATGCCAGGGATCAAACTGAGATCTACTCTAGGTCAGCTGCTTGCAAGGCAAACGCTCTACAACTGAGCTATCACTCTGACCCCAACATTTTCATCCTTCTAATGGTAATAATAATATTATAAAAAATTATAAATAGGGGCTGTAGAAGAGTAAAGCAGGAAGTGGATTTGCCTTGCACATAGCTGACTTGGATTTGATCTCTGGCAATCCATATAATTCTCATAGCCCACCAGGAGTTATTCCTGAGTGCAGGAGCTGAGCAACTTCAGAGCAATGTCAGTTGTGGCCCATAAATTTGATGTGAATAATATACCAATGAGAATAACAATGGTATAATTGACTTGTATATTACCAAGAAAGAGCATAGTGTAGCATCAAATTTCCAAGGACATGTTGATAATTCTTTGGAAAATAGTGTTTATTTGTAGTAGTACTATTAAACTAATTATAATTTATATTTGTCAGGAACAGGAATTGAACCTAGAGCTTTATATACATAATACAATATTCTATCACCAAATGGATGGAATTTTACAACACTTAAAATAATAATTCAATTATTTTCAAGAGGTTTTAGTAGTCGAGTAAGGAGCCCATCTATCTGTATCTTTGAGAAACAAGTTCAAATCTATGCATAAATTAGATGTTGCCTAAAATAACCTACATATTTAGTTAATTATCTACATAATTTTTAAAATAAAACTAGGAGAAAAATTAACTAAAATGTTTTTCAATTATATTTGTATGTTAAACATGATTCTCCAGAGAATTCTCTCACATGACTATAGAGACTAAACAATTCTAAGATTTGTTGGCAAGCTAGAGACCAAGAAGTGCAGATGGTGTGGTTCCATTTCAAAGATCTATAGTACTGAAAACAAGGAATAAATGATGTTTTGGTTTAATCCAAAGGCAGGGAGACCCATGTTCTAGCTCTAAGGCTGATAGAAGAGGAAATACTCATTTAAATTACAGGAGGTTATGCTCTTTGTTTCATTTAATACAACTAAATTGATGGGACTCACCCATATTAAAAATGACACTCTTCCCTTACTGTACCAACCAAGTCATATCTTAGTTTTCTCAGAAACATCCTCACATAGACACCTGGAATACAGTTTGACAAAATGTCTGGGAAATGTGCAACCCACATATTTACTAAGACTATTACAACTCCATCAAGAACTATCTTGGAAGCTTTGCATTACCTTCAAACTTCACTCACTCTGTTTTTTGTTATTTTAACAAAAATATATTTCTCTCTTAAATAATTTGTGAATAAATCTATTATTTTCTGCATCCTTACTCTCTTCCATATTTATAGTATCTGTAATATCCTACTTTCTACTTTTGCAAAGATTTAAGGACTTAGCAATTATCTAATTAGAAATAGGAACTTATTTTGAAATGTGTGCAATATATTTGTTGTACTCTTGTTTTTAAGAAAACTACTATAGAGTGTTTAAGTTTTTTGCAGGATGCATAGAGTATATAGTGTTTCAGTTTTATGCATGGTGCAAACAAAAGTTCAATCCGGGGCACCACAAGGAGTTGCCTAAGCATTGCCAGGAGTGATCCCAGTCAGGAGTAAGTCTTTAGCAACATTAAATGAGTTCTACTCAATCTCATTTCCCAAGCAGGAAAAGTATGATAAAGTAAAGCAAATTTCCAGTAGAGGTGGGCTATTCTGATATATCTACAATTAAAAAGAACACTATATTTACTTTAGTAAGAAACTCATAATATGTTAATTAAATAAATATTTAAAATTAATATTTTTACTTAAATTATTTATTAAATAATGATTACATTTCATTCAATTGTGCCTTTTGAAACATGACATATTTTTAGTGGTAAATTCACAAAAATTTCCATACTCTCCTTATGGTATCTCTGAACAGGTTTCTAACAATTCCTGCTGCAGAAATTCTCCAGTTTAAAACAGTTTATATTTTGAGCCAGATATTTCTTTGTTGTTTTGAATACATTATATCCTGTGATATATTTACTAGAATCTCTGGCTTCTATCATCTATACCATTTTACCAATATTATGAAAAAATCTGCATATCTCCAGATATTGCCAAATTATCATGTGTCTGAGAAGATGTTTATGTGCAAAATTATCTCTGGATGAATACCACAGCTCCAGCACAAGAATTTATCCTTTACAAATCTATAATTATTATCTGTGCTTTTCTCTTGATATATATCAAAATTAGGTGACAATTTAATAATTAAATTAGTTATTCTCCTTTCTTTGTGTAAGAGAATTATGGTCATGTATATTCTGTGTAAAATTTTTTCCACACAGTAGGTACATTGGTTATTATAGAAATAAAATATCAATGCTATTTAAAGATAAATTTTCATTTATTATAATAATAATTCTGTTTACTATTATTGCTGTCATGAATAAGCTATCTACTTATAAAAATGTATGTTTATAAAGTGTTTTAGAGGCTATTAGACATCTCCTCATACTTGTATTTTTAATAAATGATCATCATATGAATACCATATGTACTGTGACTCTGTCTTAGAAATCATGCATTTTGTTATAGCTTAACTGATAAACAAAAATTAGCACATCTTTTGATTAAATAAATCTTTTTTGATAGAATTTTAGGCTACCTGGCAATTCTCAGGGGTTGCTCCTGGCTCTGTCCTCAGGAACAACACTTAATAGACTCAGGGGACCATATGGGATGCCGGAGGTAAAGCACAAATTTACTGCATACAAAGCAAATACCCTACGTGTTATATTAGCTCTCTGCTCCCTATTAAATGCTTTATAAGAAATGCAATCATTTGAAAGTAGCAAAGACATTTATTAAAATAAATATTAATTCTCATGTTCAATATGAAATCCAAATTAGGGTCTTTATCCTGATTAATCTCTATGATTATTCAGTGAATATTAAGTACCAAGTATAAACACATAAAACACATAATATATTCCTTTATTTTATATCTAATATTTAATGCTGCTTCATGTCATCTTATTTCTGACCTTGGGAAAATATCAATTTTAAACTTCATCTCTCTTGTTGTCATATATATTTTTATATCATGTTTTGTTTCTAATATAACATATAATCAAGCTTACATATAAGCATGTAAGTTTTTCTGAACATATTATTTTATTAAGTAATCAGGATTACTGTAACATAGTATCACTCATCTATTTTTCTAAAGGAAACATGAATAAAATTATAATGTGGCAGAAATTTTAGAGCCAGGTGCAGTGACAGCAGGGGAAGTAATGGTTTACAGTTGACTCTATGACATTGACAAAGGAGGTGGGTAGGAGTTACATCACACTATATTTAGTAGGACAATGATATGCTGATCATATTGAGTCATCAAAAATATGTGTATAAGTTTCTCATTTCTTCTATTTGAAGGCAGAAATGAATAATGCTACAAAAGTCATTCTATTTTACACTAGTTTGATATTTAAAAATACATAAAATGTAATTTTAATTAGTGTTTGTATTTAAATAACCCAATAAAAGCATTCACTTGTTTCTCCATACCTTTCTTTAATCTTTAAAGCCTAATTGCATAAACTAAAAGTAACACAGACTTTATCGGACACAATCTTATTTTAAAGAATATTTTTTAAAAATGAAACTTCAATATATGATAAATATATTACATATATATTAACTTATAATCCTTCCTGTTCCTGAGAAAGACCTTACAGTAGTGGGTATAACTTACTACAATAAGTGCCCTATTTTCATAATGGCACAGAATATTTGAACATTTGCTTTTGTGTAATGTTTAGAAATATTTCCATTCAAATATGCTTTATGACTCAGAACTCTGTGAAGTGGTTGATGTTATTATCTTCATGTTAAAAATTAAAAATATTTTACAATAAAATTTATTTTATTTTTTAAATTTTTGGTTTTCGGGTCTCATCCAGTGACACTCAGGGATTACTCCTGGCTCTGTGCTCAGAAATCGCTCCTGGCTCTGGAGACCATATAGGATGCCAGGGGATAGAACCGCTGTCCATCCTAAGTCAGCCATGTACTACTGCGCCACTGCTCTGGCCCCATAATAGAATATTTATAACATTCGAAAATATTTATGCAATATTGTCTATATCAACTGTAGTATGGGAGGGCAGGTGATATAATAGTTTAGTGGTTATGACACATTTATGGCGATATTTGGACCTGATATTTTAGCATTAATTCAGTTTGTTTGCTCATCCTTCATGCCAGCACTGCTTGATTCTCCAGAAGCATCACTGGGCTTCTGTCCTGAAGCCACAGTCAACCAAGTTTCATTGGTAAGGCTCTTGAATCTTCTCGTCACTGCTGGAAACACCATTCTACTCCAAGGTAGAATAAAATAAAATAAATATTAAACTAAATATATTCATGCCTACATGTTAGAACCTAGATTTTGAGTACATCTCTAAAGGAAAATGGGAGAATTTAACTCTATATTTGTTTCTTTTTCTTTTTTTAAGAAAAAAATAATAACTCTAGGATTTAGGTAAATATATTTTGCCAGAAGGTGATGAGTTTGATTATTGGCAAATTCTAGTGACTGGCAAATACTGGATTGGTGTGCTTTTCTAAGCTTGGGATCATAGCAGAATGCTGTGATGAAGCAGCAATGACTGCCAGGGATACTGAGGGGGAAGTGGGAGCATATTATATTTAGTAACTCAATATCTGACTATTTTCAGTTTCCCTGACTTTCAATTAATCATGTAATTCCCACAACATAGAAGTGTATGCAACTATTTTTAGTTCACTTATAATCTTCATAATGCAGCTATAAAATGTATTTATCTTCATTTTATATATTTTCTAGTACAAGTATTATATATATTTTATATGAATGATATATTATGACATGAATTAAAATATGTTCCTTTCTTCAAAACCAGTTCTGGACAAATGGTCTTATTAGGTGAACACTATGTAGAGACAATTTTAAATAACTGAGACCTAGTAAAATGTCCTAATAAGTCAACCATAAATTCCTGGTAATTAAAAAGTTATTTACATTAAGATGCCAAATGACATGAAAATTTCCAATATCAAATATTTTAACATCAGTTGTAGCATAGTCCTATAAAACCTCATTATTGCTGCAACACTTAAAAAGTCAATGACTTGTAAACTATATAGAGTAATGAATATTCGTGCTACACAGATAGTAATAGATAAGTTTCTAAAACTACACCTTCTTTTTTAATACACTCCTTCCACATAGTTATTATATTCTGGAATAATTTCACTTTATTTAAGTCTTTTCTTAAATGCACCCAAGCATGGGGATGAACCATGTACATATTAGGAAAGAAGCTTCTATATTCTGGAATATATCTTTATTCTGGAATAAATATTACTTTTTTGTAGGTATATGCTGTCTTAATTTAAAACTCAAAATCTAAATGTTTTCATATTTCATTACAGTTATTTTTACCCATTTTAAATAGTTCTGTGAAAAACTTAGGTTAAATTTTTGCATCTAAAATGTATGCATAAATTATAGACTGATTATATGAGAAAATTATTTTTATTAGTATCACTAGAATTAGGATGAAGAGAATAATTGACTTTTTGGAGTATACTCAGGACAAAGTCAGCATTGCTGAAGCTATCATAAGTTCCAGTAATCAAACTAGTGTCCATTACAAGCAAGGCTTAATCCCTATATTTAATTCCTATACTATCTCTTAATAGCTATATATGTCTCTCCTTAATCCATATACTATACCTCAACTTATTTATATTTCCAAAATGTGAAATAGAAATAGGATTTGTATTATGTATTTAGTATAATATTATCAATTTATTAATATTATATTTGACACATTAAGGATAATAACCATTAATATCCAAGAACAAAATAATTCTGTGTAACAGATTATAGGAAATTATGCAGCAAATTTCTCATGGAAAATGAGACATTGATAGGCTAAAATTAAGATAAATATTTGGAAAAATAGAATACTTATGTTAAAAATATATTTTTAATAATTTTTATTGTGACCAATGTGAATTACAAGTCATTCACAATAATATTTAAAGTACATAGTGACATTGAATCAGGGATATTCCCACCACCAGTGTTGTCCTCCCTCCAACCCTGTTCCCAACATCTCCCCCCTTTAAACCCTGGACTGCTAATATAACTGTTCTCTTCTGTAAATAGCTTATTGAAGGTTGGGTATTGTTTCTGTTGTTGTTGACTTTGGGTTTGGTGTTTAAGTCTGATCAATTTTATATTTCTACTCAGTGTTCATATGACTGTTTCATTCTGGTACCATCTATTTTTTCCCCTAAATTTATGAGGCAGAACAAGATGACTCAATTTATGTAGTTCTGTTTGAAAAAAAAGAAAAAGAATAAAATGAAAAAGAAAAAACCTAAAACCAAAATATAGAAGCCAAAACCAACAAACCAAAAACTAGGAGTAGTTCATCTACAGCTTATATATATCAATTTAAAAAGAAGAAAGAGAAAAAAATAAAAAAGAAATCATTCCTTAAAAAGCAAAAACAACCCACAAAAAAAACCAAAAATCAACAACAACATCCAAATAGACAAAACACAAAAAGAAACAAAAATCAAACAAAAGACCAAAACCAGCAACTACTAAAAAAGCACAGCAGCAACAAATACAACAACCAAACAATAACCATGAGACCAATAGAAAAGGAAAAAAGAAAAAGGCAAGGAAAGAAAAAAGGAAGGAGGACTGGCGTGGCAAGGTATTTTTGTTTTCTTTTTGTTTTCTTTCAGACACAGTAAATATTAGGGAAATTAGAAAGGGAAGTTTCTTGGCCTGAAAATTACAGGGTTTCTCCACTCTTGAAACATACTCTCATGTTTTTGGTGCCAGGCAACTTTCCTCTCAGTTGTAGCTGATACAATCAGACCTCTAACTAGAGATTTGGTATTTGCCCAAATCCTAGGTTGAAGCCTACGATAGCGTTTTTCTTTATGGTTTTAGCAGTTATGTTCCATCACTGTTGTTGTAAACAGTCTTCTGTAATTGGTAGTCTTGGTTTTTGCACAGTTTATAGGATGAGCCTAGGATAGTCTTTCAGTGTGTTTTCAGAAGATCTGCTCTGTAGCAGTTTTTAAAGTCGGACTTCTAGAATTAGAGATCCTGGTTATTGTACAAATCCTAGGCCAAAACCTAAGCTAGGGTCTTTCTTATTGGTCCCAGTATAAGTTCTGCCCAGTCATGGTTGTCAGGGTCAGTCTTCTGTAGTTAGCAATCTTGGTTTTTGCACAGATCAAAAGATGACATGTCTTCTGATTTCATCTTACTTTAGGTGATTAGATAGGACAACCTGCTCTTAGACAAGTTGTTGCCATTTCCTTGTTGCCAGGATGTGATATCAAAACTGGCACAAGTTGATGCTAGAGCTGTATTAGTAATTTCCCAGGGGTATTAAATGTTGACTAAGTTTTGCTATTTAATGGTATAAAGTGATATATTTTTTCTATGACTAGAGAACTGGCAATTCTCAGAGACTAACTCTGTGATCATGGTTACTCCCTTTGGTGTTCAGTGGACCATATGAGATTGAATCCAAGTCTTTAATATCTGCTCAGTCTATTGAATCATTACCCCCATCTCTGAAGGAATATTTAAAAGGGATATTAAAACCATTTACGTTTTCCTTTATCTTTTTGTTGCTGTTGTTAATGGGGGCCTTTTTTGGGGGAATAAATTCTTAAAGAGCTGTAACACTCCTCTATCTATCTTATGGTTTTGGTCTGATATGGAGGTTTATAATCCATTCTGATTTGACCTTTTTTCACAGAATTAAAGAAAGGTCGAGTTCTTTTACTTTTTTTTTTTTTTTGAGTCACACCCGGCAGTGCTCAGGGGTTACTCCTGGATCTATGCTCAGAAATTACTCCTGGCAATCTCAGGGGACCATATGGGATGCCAGGATTTGAACCACAGACCTGCATGCAAGGCAAATGCCTTACTTTCATGCTATCTCTCCGGCCCCTCTTCTACTTTTTTATTGCATGTAGTTGATCAGTTTTCCCAATACCACCAGCCTTTTTGTAAAACAATATAGGCATTACTCAAAAAACTAGAAATTGAGCTTTTATATGATCCAGCAATACAACTCCTGGGCACATACCCTAGGAAGCAAAAACACCAATTAGATTAGCCTTTGACTCCTATGTTAGGTCTCAGCAGTATTTACAATAGCCAGAATCTGGAAAACACCAAGTGCCTGAGAACAGATGTGTGTCTAAAGAAACTGTGGTACATCTAGACAATGGATACAATGCAGTTGTTAAGAAAAGTGAAATTTGCTTATACATGGATGGATATAGAGGGTATTATTTTGAGTGAAATGAATCAGAGGGAGAGGAATAGATATAGGATAATCTCACTCACTTGTGGGGTAGAAGAAAAATAAAATATCATATGGTAATAATATAAAAAGACAATAGAGATAAGGGCCAGGAGGTCCAGTAGATGGTAGGAAGATTGCCACAAATAGTAAAGCAGTGTAGTTAGGGTAAAGAAGGGACTACTATGACAATAATCATTTGAACTGATCATTCTGTATAAAAACTGGACACTGAAAAGGAATAAAGTAATATGCATGATAACCCTTCAAAACAATAGTGCTAACCACAGTGTCTAAATAAAAAAAAGGAGACGTAAAAATGCTTGTCCAAAAGACAGGCAGAAGGGGAGGGTGCGAGGTAAACTGAGGATATTGGTGGTAGGAAGTGTTCACTAGGGAAGGTGGTGTACATTGTCTTATTCAAATTCAACCATGAACAATTTTGTAACCATGTACTTAGATAAACTAATTAAATACAAATTAAAAATAAAATACTGGATAAAAGTATCAGTGCAAAAAAATAAATGCATTTCTTGTAATGACATTGAAATTAGTCGATTTATAGCAAATTACGGTGAAATGTGATATATAATTGGTTTCTAGGATATGTAATTTAATAAGATTTTTAATTGCAAAAGTGCTTGCTCTTAAAATATAAGTTTCAAGTTTTCATTTTAATAAATGCTACAAATGTATCACAGTGATTTAATATAGCTAATTCTTACAGCTATTTTGTTTTGCTTTCTTTTTCTGAACTGAGAAGCCAACATTTGGGTGTAGTCTTTCTAGCCATTCTATTAGTATCATTTTGGTAAAATTAACAGCATGTAAATTATATTTTTATTATAAATGTCAAGTGAATTGCTAATAGAATGCATATTTTCAGCCATAAATTAAAGATGAAAAATGATGAGAAAGTGTTTCAATTAGATGATATTTATCATGATTCCACCTGGAAACAGCAGGGAATTCATATGGATAAATTATTGGTGTCTAAACTGTGTAACTGATCTCATGCTTAACAATTTGTTGTGGTTGTTTAAGTATTTTACCTCTATTTTTATTATTTAACTGTCAAACTTTAGCTAGGAGATTATGACACCATTTTTCTTTTCCCTGATGAAATGATGACCCAGGTAATTTCAAAATAACATTTTCTTCTGACAAACAAATTGCTTTGAAAATGAAACAAAACCAAGCTTGAAATTACTTTTAAAATACTTAAGCATCATCTTAGATTCTACAACATTTCACTTCTATAACCATACCTGTATTTTTGAACTCAAAAGTAACATATTTAAAAAACAAAAAACTGCCAATAAAGCATCTTTTTATCTTTTATTTACTTGAAAATGTTCTGCAAATATTATTCCTGATATCATAGTGTTAAGTAATTTTTATTTAATTCGTAACATTTATGAAATTATTAATAGTTTAGTTTAAGCATTTACTATTCTAACACGATTCCCACTACCAGTAACAATCTTCCTCCTCTAGTGTTCCCATTTTTCTCACAGATGTTGCCACCTTGACAAGCATATTTTAAAGTTTGGTGGTTGGTTGTTGTTTAAATGCCATGTCTTCAATGTTTTTGAGTCTGTACTTTGATTATATGTAGTCATACTGTTCCACCACATTAACTCTATATGAGAAGACTCTGATTCCTTTATCCCTATTATTCCCCTTTTATTGTCATTTCTTCTTTTTTATTTTTCTCTCCTTTTGTATATTATTATGAAGCAGAAACAATATTATTTTCTTTTGCTTAAGTACAAGCTTGAGATACAATTACTTGACAAAATGTAAACTATTTAAACAAAGCTAGTTCTTATCTCCCTATTCCTCATAGGCATTATGAATTTTTTAAATATCAAGGTTAATATAATGTCAGTTTTGATGTCAGTTAAGGAAAATATTTAGGTCCTTTTTCTACCATTCATCTTGCGAGGCAAGCTAGAAAGAAAAACTCTGTGAACTGTTTTTTAAGTTTAAATCATGGCTTACTCAGTCCCACTGTGTAAACACAATAAAACTGAAAGTAGCCTACTTTTCCTTCTTTCAAAAAATTATTTTGGAGTCAATGCTTAATGATGATATTGATTTTTCCTATAAGTCTTAATATATTAGTAATTAATAAAAATATCCATTCCTTCTTGTTACATACTCGGGCATTGTCAATATTTATGTGTCACATTGCTTAAAAAAATAAAGCTTCCTTTTGTCGTGTCACATTGCTTAAAAAAATAAAGCTTCCTTTTGTCATATGACCACAAAAATATCAGATAGATGTAATTTTCAATTTAGTTTTGTAGAACTTTCTTTCACACCTTTCAATAAAGCTTTTCTCCTGCTTGCTTTTCTAAGGCTTCCCTTGCCTATATTTACATTTTTCACTTGCATATTTCCTTCTCAAACAAACCTGGTTATTGACATTTATTTATATCTCTATAGAAAGATAATGTGCTACACAGAAATTTATATGTTTATAATTGAAATATTTGGTTAGACTAGAGGTTGTCATTCTTTAGGATCTGGTAGTTAAAGATCATTTTAAACTCATGAGCCATATTTTGTGATTTAAAAATATGCAACTCTAAGTTTTCCAATAAGCCTACAGTAGTCAGTATATGTATGAGGCATGACTTTATTTTTAAAAAAATCTAGTTTTAAACATATATGCTCAATATGCTTGGTCTATAGATTGTAGACTTTCATTGTTACATTATTGCTATGAAGTTTATAGAATCGATGGTGAAATCAAGCAAAAAACACAACAGAATAGCTCCTTATCATTTTATTGTAACTAATTTAAACTTTAACATTTAAGTAAATTAAAGACAAACTGGATTAAAACAATGTAGACATTGTGAGCAAGTACAATGATGCATAGTAGTCTTTTAAAGCAAATATTAATTATTTAAGGCTAAAATGAATCATTAAGTCTTCAATGGAATAGTTCATGTCAGAGTTTAATTGTAAATTGTATTCTAAGAAGAACATATGCATAAAAAATTTCAAAGTAGAAACATCTAATTTAATGTTCTAAAAGCTACAATTTGCAATTTAATTATAGGAATTATTTACACAAATATACATCATTTTTGTAACTAAACACAAATACAATTTCTTAGAAAATATTCTCATTTCAAAAGATAGCAAAATCCTTTTTTATCTGTAATAACACATTCCAATGAATAACTCTAAAATAAATGCAAAGCTTTCCTAGTTAAATATATTTAGCTTTGGTTCATGCCCAGTAACACATTCTGAAGATTACATCTTCAGTAAAACAAGCTAGAGAAATGCAAAGAACATTAAGATGGCTACCTACTCTACTTTTGAATGCTAATTTCCTAAAACTTTTTAATAGAAAAACAGTGTTTTAATAAATAGCTTTTTTGATACAAACTCAGTGATTTTTATAAAGTGGAACTGGGTAGGAGCAATAGCACAGCAGGTATGGCTTTTCCCTTACACATGGCTGACCTAGGTTGGATCCTTGGCATCCCATATGATCCCCGCACTTGCCAGGAATGATTTCTGAGCATAGAACCAGAAGCACTGATAGATCCCCTGAGCACTGCCAGGTGTAGCACAAAAGCAAAAAAAATAAACAAACAAACAGAAAAAAGCTTATGTTGCATATCTTGTAAAGGGAAAAATTATAAAATTAGAGAAATATTCCTCTTTATCTTCGATGTAAATTCTATTATATATTTCTACAAAAATTAATCATATTGATGCAAGAAAACCTACTATTCAGTATCAGTGCATATTGATACAGAGAAAAATGCTAAAAATTTCTGTAAGTTCATATTTTATTAACCATAAATATATTTAACTTAATAAGACATCCTAGGAGTTGGCATTATAGGGTTATAAATTTATGTAGTCCTAAATTTTACTCAGTTTTGTGTTACAGGAAAAGCATAATATTTATAGGAAATTAAAATATATGATGCAGTGAAATAATAATTTTATAAGTTGGTTGCAGGTATTTTAATATTGTTTGCTTAGTTTTCATTTTCTTAACTGCCCACTCATCATAAATATTTTTTGCTACTGCAAGAAGAGTGTGGAAAAAATACAACAGAAATAGCCTTAGGGTCCTTGTAATAGTACCTAGGGAAGGACGTTTACCTCATACACATTCAATTGAATTAGATCCCAGGCACCTGGGGGTGCCTTACATAGCAACCAGATGACCAAGATGAATGATTCCTGTGCACGAACCAGGAATAATGACCCCCCAAAAAAAAAGCAAAGAAAAACAAAAACAAATAATTGTATAATTCTATAAATATTGCTTAGAAATTCAAGACACCTGTTACCTCTGTGATGATATGATGAACCATCTGATTCCAGTTCTCCCCACAGGATAATTTTAACTTCAATAGAAGGTTGAACTAGATAAAGACACTTTCTGTCGTTCTTTTTTTTATAATATCTTTATTTAAATATCATGATTACAAATAGAATTGTGATTAGGTTTCAGTTATTAAAGAACACCCCCCCCCTTCACCAGTGCAACATTCCATCCTCTGTCATTCTTAATATAAAAAAGTTCTAACAATGAATTATATTTCTAAACTGCAAAGAATCAAATATAAGACTTGGATGTCTAATTTGAGGATGGTACTTTCTACATTCTTTAAAGGCAAATACCCTGATGTATGTATGATGCCTACACGTATACTTAGAAATAATTTGTATTTTAATTTTACACTCTGTAATTGGATATGAATTGTTAACCATTTGGAATTTAAAAAATTACTTAGTTTTTGTGTAACACTGTTTTTGGATTCTGTTTGGCCATTGGAACTGGGTAACAGAAGTGCCTATATATTTATTGTCATGAAAGAATCTGCCTATTTCACCTCAGTATAATTTATGGATTTAGACCTTACATTATCATGTTTAATCCACTTTGAATTGATTTCTGATATCATTGTGAGATAAGGTCCAAGTTCATTTTCTACATATGTCTAGCCAGTTTTATCAATACCTTGTTGAAGAGGATTAAAACACATACTCACACACATAATAAACCTCATCTGAAAAATTAAAAGAGAAACATAAAACTCTCTCAGAGAAGATACATAAATTAACAGTATATGAAAAATTATCTACATTACTTATAAGGGTGAATTCAAATCAAAATGATGATATACTACTCGTGATACTGGCATATATTAAAAAGATGAAAAAGAAAACCTCAGATATGATTTTGAGTGTATCAACTGATTTAACCGTTTTGAAAAACAATATGAAATTTATCAAAAAAAATTATGAATTGTGTTTTCAGAAGAACTAGGAATCCTAGTTCTGAGCATTTATTCAAAGTACCTATAAACTCTTCATAAAAGACTGCTGCAAGTAGATGTTACAACTATCTTTCTGTATGGATGAATAATTAACAAGAAATAGGACATCTATATATACTATATATATAAAACTGTATATACAAGTTATTTTTGCTACGATTCATTGCCATATTTTGACTATAAAAATTACCTAAATATCTATTTTGGTGATCATTCATATGATTGGTTGTTGGACTATTCAAAGAAAGTATGTATTATTATCTCCTTACTTGATTCACCTAGCCACAATACACATGCTCAACTTTCTGTGTTTAGGATCATGATAATGTTGTGAAAAGTAAAGTATAAAGTAACTAAAAAAATTGTAAAGACTTTTCTAACTACAGAACATTTCAGTTTGACTGCTTTTCCTGTTTGATTGGAGTCTTACTTCCCCAAAGCTAGAGTAAAACAGCTCTTGCCAAGTTCTAAAATTGTCTACATTTCTCAGCAACATTAAAGTACATTCTTACAGAGTAAGACATTTTTGGCTAATGTTTACATTATCTAAAACTTCTGTATATATTCATTTATTCTAGTCCAGCCTTATCTGGCAGATCATCATCATTTCCAGATAAGATGCAGACAGTTTTGCTATCTTTGCAATAAGTACACTGGCACTGTATTTCACACAGCAGGCTTGCAGTGTGTGTCTGAATTAACAAACAGATCCAAGATATTATTGTAAGTTTTCATTGTCCTTCTTTCTGTCTATTTTGTGAGAATTTATCATAAATATAAAGGCCCAATTGCAAAAAAACATAGATAAAAAGCAATGATATGACATTTTTATTTCCCCTTTGTTATTTTTTAAATAAAAAATGGGAATTAAACCTGATGTGGTCTATTCTAAACTTTAAAGTTCAGACAACATATATGAAATTATATAAATATAGAATATACTTAGAAAACTTCACAACATATGCTAAATCATCAATGCTTTTTTTTCCTTTATTAGTTAGTCTACAATAAATAAATATAGCCAGCTCCTTCATAAAATACTTTATCATTCCTTTATCCTGTTTAAGGCCTTGAAGAGCTTTTTTGAAATTTGTATAAATAAACATGGAGAATTCAAATGTAAACTCAAGTGAACTCAAGTGCAGACAAAATTTTAACCTCTGTTGTACAGGAGGTTAGTTTACATTAAAAAAGAGAAAGGAAAAAAAAAGTAGCTTTTAAAATGCCAGATGAAAAATCAGGTTTAATATCAAGGTACAAAACAAAGTCATAATCACATACCTTATTTATCTTGGTCAAATTTAATTTTTTTTAACTTTTTACTCTTTTACATTTAAACTTTATACTTTTATTCATATTTTAAAAAATCATGTAATTTATATACTTAAGTCTAGATGATTAAAATAGATGGATTTAATTATAAATATAATCAATCAAATATAAATGCTTGAAATATTTAAGAATCATGAATGTTTTTAGATAAGTTATTCCCTTCATAAAATGTGCCTGAGGTATTTAAATTTATGTCTTCAATTACATTTCATGTCACATAGTCTTTTTTCTTGTTTAATTTCTCTAATATTAAATCTACTGATAATTTTATGTGAGTATTCTTGCTACCACTAATTTAAATTGGTGTAGTATTATTCTTTATTGAAACATTCTATCTGGTCTCATAAAGAAGAAACTTCTTAGTATTTCTTGTGTGCAATATAAATAAGAGAGAAAAAGAACATCACCCTCCAAATATAATAATAATATCAACAATTTCCCTAAATTTCAAAGCATGCAATTATAAATAAAAATCACAACAGAGTAGTGCTTAGTAATATAGCTCAGTTACATTTTTTACTGAGTATTAAGGCAAAGGGAAAGAGAGCCCATTGTATTATTAAATGGCATGAAGCTGGAATACAGACTAATATAATAAAATTATTAAGAGAGAAGTTTGAGAATCTCTCATATTTGTTGTTTTGGAAGACAAGGAGGAATTAACAGAAGCCCTGAGAAAAAGCAAATAGAAAGACAGGAGACAAATGAGCAATGTGGTGGCCCAGATGTCAAATAAAAAATGTTCAGTAAGAAAAAGAAATTTTGGGGCCAAAGCAACAGTTAATAGAATGATTTTCTTCCATGCAATCAACTTTGGTTTCATGACACTGAACACCACCTGGAGTGATCTCTGAACATTGATCCAGAAGTCCTGCTCATTTAAGTTCCCTAGACCCACCCCGGCCAAAAGAAAAATAAAAAGTGAAGCCAAATTTTGAAAAAAAAAATGCATACTTTTTATTCTCTTGTGGTAATGTATTAGAGAGGAAAGTGTTGGTGACAAAGAAACAGAAGGGATTCTTCCTCAAAATATATTTAAAATTGGGGCTGGAGAAATAGCACAGTGGCGTTTGCCTTGCAAGCAGCCGACCCAGGACCTAAGGTGGTTGGTTCGAATCCCGGTGTTCCATGTTTCCCCGTACCTGCCAGGAGCTATTTTCTGAGCAGATAGCCAGGAGTAACCCCTGAACACCACGGGGTGTGACGCCAAAATTATATATATAATTTAAAATTATTAGATCAAGAATACAAGTAGAGGAATAACAAGTATTCTGTTTGTTCAAAGTATAAAGCAATTTTTGAAAAGACAAGTTAAGAAAATTACTACATATATTATATTATAGTTTTATAATATATTATACTACAATACATACAAAATATATTCTTTGTTAAATAATATCTTTATTTAAGCACCGTGATTACAAACATTTGTAGTTGGGTTTCAGTTAAATAAAACTAATACTTACATTCAACAGTGCAACCTTCCCAACACCAACGCTTCCTTCTCACTCCTCCCTTACCCCTGGCCTATATGCGAGACAGGCATACCAGTTCTCTCACTCACTATCATTGTCATGGTATTTGTTAGTGTAGTTATTTCTTTAACTGCACTTCACCACTCTGTGTAGTAAACTTTATATCCTCTTCCAGGCTTCCAGCCATTATTTCTATTGTCTCTGGATGTTATTACAATAATGTTTTTTACTTTTCTTAAAATTCATAGATGAGTAAGACTATTTTGTGCCTATCTCTCCCTCTAACTTAATTCACTCTGCATAATAATTTTTATGTCCATCCATGTATAGGAAAATTTTATGATCTCATTTTTTCTGACAGTTTCATTGCATTCCATTGGGTATATATACCACAGTTTATTTAGCCACTCATCTGTTGTTGGGCATCTGTGTTGTTTCCAAATTCTGACTATTGTAAATAGTGCTATAATGAAAATAGGTGTCCAGAAGGTATTTTTGTATTGTGATTTTGTGTTCCCAGGGTATATCCTTAGAAGTGGTATAGCTGTATCATATGGGAGCTCAATTTCCAGTTTTTTCTTGAAGAATCTCCATATTGGGGGCCGGAGAGATAGCATGGAGGTAGGGCGTTTGCCTTTCATGCAGGTCCATGGTTCAAATCCCGGCGTCCCATATGGTCCCCTGAGCCTTCCAGGAGCGGTTTCTGAGCATAGAGCCAGGAGTAACCCCTGAGCAACTGCTGGGTGTGACCCAAAAACCAAAAAATGAAAATAAAAAGATAAAATCTCTATATTGTTTAATATAAAGGCTGGACTAGATGACATTCCCAAGATCAGTAAATGAGAGTTCTGTATTCCCCATATTTCCGCCAGCACTGATTATTCCTGTTCTTTGTGATGTATGCAGTCTCTGTGGAGTGAGAGTTATTTTAATTTGCATCTCCCTGATAATTAGTGATGTAGAGCCTCTTTATTTTTTTATCTGTCTTTTGGCCATTTGTATTTCTTTTTTGAGGACACCTCTATTCATTTCTTGTCCCCATTTATTTGATGGGGTTAGATCATATTTCTTACTAAGTCCTGTAAGTACCTTGTATATTTTCGATGTTAGCCCTTTATCTGATGGGTATTGGGCGAATTCTCTCTCCGAATCTGTAGGTGGCCTTTATATTTTAGTCACCATTTCCTTTGAGGTGCAGAAGCTTCTCAGCTTAATATAGTCCCATCTGTTTATTTCTGCTTCTACTTCTTTGGAGAGTGCTGTTTTCCCCTTTAAGATGCCTTTAGTCTCAGTGTCATGGAGGTTTTTTTTTAACCTACATATTCCTCTATATACCTATAGTTTGGGGTCTGATATCAAGGTCTTTAATTCATTTGGATTTGACATTACAGAATATAATTTTCAGACCTGATTGAATGAGGCAAAAAATTGAAGTATAATATGGTTGATAAGGTGCTTGCTTTGCATGCTGCTGACCAGGGTTTAATCCTTGGCACCCTATATCATTCCTAGAGTACATCAGGAATGATATTATCAGCACAGATTCAGGAGTAAACCCTGAAAATTGCTGGACATGACCCACACACAAATAGACAAATACGTAATTTTGGAGTCATTGTAAAAAATCACAGCTGCAAATCAGTATTAGCCTCTGTATCAAAGTCCCGATCATTATGTATGTCTTGTTAATATATATGTATATGTATGTATATATGTGTGTGTATATATATATATATATATATATATATATATATATATTAAACCGGGGACTGGAGAGATTGCTCAGTATTCATGGTGCTTACTTTATTCACTGTTGACCCGGATTCAAACTCCAGCCACCCTATGTAGTCCCCTGAACTCTGCCAGGAGTAATCCCTGAGTGCAGAACCATGAGTTAGTCATGATCACTGCTTTTGCTCAGTGTGACCCAAAATCAATCATAATAATCAAGTACTTAATTACATTTATAAAACATATTAAGAAATATTATTTATTCAAGATATATAAAATATATTATAATGTCACCAAAGACTTTTATTTTAAATGCTTTATCATATCACAAGTGGATCATTTTCATCCTACATCTCTAATTCGTTGTTAGTTTTACAGTATAAAAATTAGTGGACTGGGTCCGGGTAGGTGGCGCTGGAGATAAGGTGTCTGCCTTGCAAGCGCTAGCCAAGGAAGGACCGTGGTTCGATCCCCCGGCGTCCCATATGGTCCCCCCAAGCCAGGGGCAATTTCTGAGCACATAGCTAGGAGTAACCCCTGAGCGTCAAACGGGTGTGGCCCAAAAACCAAAAAAAAAAAAAATTAGTGGAGAGTAGAATATAATAAGTTTTGTTTTATATTTAGATAAAATATGTCTTTCTAATGAATGTGAACCAAATAGAAAATTTTAACATATTCCTATATTTCATAAGTATTTAATTATGTCTAAATAATTTTTGCTTTATTTTTCTGAAAATGGGGCATGATGTCAAAATCTAATTTTTATAGTTAGTGTCTTTATACTCACCCACTTAAAAATAAAAAGCAATTATAGCATTAATTTTTTCCTTTTTAAGTAAAAATGTAAAGGAAAAAATAGAAAATGTTATAGACACAGTCGTAATAAAAATATCAATTTTGTATTTAATTAGAATGTAGGCTTTAAAATGATTATTTTTCTTCAAGTTTAACATAAAACTACGTGATCATAATATTTATTCCAAAATGCAGAGTTATAAAGAAATAAATTTAATGATTCTTTATTTTGTTTGTTTCTATAGTTCGTTGAGGAGTTAAAGTTTTATAAAACAATAAAACATTTATGACAGATTATAATCAAATAATAAAATATTATATCTTCAAATGCCCACATCTTAAGAAATGAGGGAACAAGAACAACCTTGAAAAAGCTAGATAAATATGTGGTAGATAATGCTGTCCATTTCTGTAAAACCATATTAGATTTATATTAAATTGAATATTAAATTTCACTGTGTTTACTCTAAGCAATCTGAAACAGTACAAAGCTATAATCTTATCTACATACTCCAATATTTAATTGGAAAATAGTTATGTAATTAATATTTAATGCCTTATTTGTAAAGATTATAAATAGAAAATTTGATAAGAGCATTCAAAGGTCTGAGAGGTAATATTTGGGTAGGGTGCTTTCCATGCATGGGACCTACTCAGGTTCTATCTCTCATAACACATATGGTTCCTCAAGTCCTATCATGGGTATTTCCTGAACTCAGGTGAGAAGTAGCCCTGAAAAATGTGCTATGTGCCCCCAAATAAAACCAAAAAAAATAATAAAAACTATTTGACAAAACCCCAGAAATATAACATGTCCTTACTAATATGATGGATAGATAAAATCATTTATTTAACCAAAATAGTTAATCTGTCATATATAAATATAACTATAATTAATGTGTTATTCCATAGTAAATATTTTTGAAATTAAGAACATTTATACTAATTTTAAGATAAGGTAATATTCATTTATAATGATAACATTTATGATTTTATGTACCCAATTAACTCATCTTATTACCAATAATACCCAAGATCTATGGTACAGTAGTACTTAAATCCACCTACTATCACCCACTCAATACTTGGAGTTTATTTCATTTTTTTGCTAATTTATTATTATTATTTTTTATTTTGTTGTTTTGGCCATACCAATGATGCTCAGGCTTATCCCTGGCTTTGTGCACAGGGATCACACCTAGATGTCCATATGTGTTACCATGGATAAATCAGAATACAGTCTCTTGTGAGGCAAGCATTCTAAACACTATAAAATATCTCTTACTCATAGTTTAATGTTAACTTTACCATATGATTTGTTCACAATTCAAAGTCATCTTTTGTCATAAAATCCAAAATGGGACTAAATTTAATATTTTCACTTCTTTGTTTTGTGACATTACTCTGTTAAATAACTAATAAATAAAATAGTAAGTCATTTTGGTTGACACAACTTTAAGTCAAATATGTATATATTTGCATAAGTTTATCCTATTTTCTCTATGTAGCATTTATATCTAAATCTATTTTATAGTGATATTATATGAATTTTTAGTAATTTAAGCTTTGCATAAGTATATCTTAGAAATATATAGTACTAATGCTTTGCTAAATGCTAATATATATGATAAAATATTTTGTCTAGTCAAATATCTCTACAAAATTGTTTACAATAATAAATTATAATCTAACCAACAATGTATGAGAATAGCTCAATTATTTTTTTCAGACTAACTTTTGCTAGTTGGATATCTATTGGTGTAATATTATTGCATATCAACTTCAAGTTTCTTGATAGTATGCTTGAACATATTTTCTTATGATTTATGACATTTCGATGTATACACTACAAAATCTTCAGTTAATTCAAATTGAGCATGTGTTTAAATTTGATCTTGTGTAAAATTTTTATGATATTCCATACCTTTATTTGATTTGCTTAGGCTACAACTGAGTATTTTTAGTCTTTTATAAAATATATTTTTATACTTAGATCTGCCCCTTAAAATTATTTGTGCAATGTAGAAATGAATATTTTGACATGCTTTTTATGTACCATTTATAATACTCTTTATTCATACTTAGAATTTCAGGTACATTAAATTCTGTTTCAGAAAATTTTATTGCTATGACTTTTTTTGTTTAATAAATTTTGGGCCATCCCATTAATGCTTAGGGATTATTCCTGATTTTGCACTCCTATATTACTCCTGGCAATACTTGGGTACCACACTGGATACCAAGAATAGTATTTGGTCAGCTGCTTGCCAGTCCTTAGTAAAATAATAAATTAGTGTTTATATTTTTATTTAAACATTGTCCATACCATGAAGTTCTATAATCTACTATAACTTATTAACATGAATTCATTGACATTTGGTATCGCTTGCTGGGAAACAGCAGAAAACAATGCAGACACAATCCTTGATTGACATTGTTTGAATCACTGTCAGTTACGAACTGACAGTTGTCAGTTCTTTATGAAGTTAGCAGAAAAGTTATTGTCACTTATCTATCTTTTAAATTTATGATCTGATTTTAGAATAGAATTGTATCTATATGTCTTGGTTTAAGATCAAGAAAACTCATTGCACTTTTACATGCATGTTTGTACTTCTTAAACTAGGGTTAGGCTTGCATTATATCCCCAAATGTACTGCTACATTTCCTGTCCCAGAATTTAGACCTTCCCAAAATTAGATATAAGTTTTCAGGAGTGGATAAATGTACTCAGTTCTAGATGACACTTTCCATAATTTATCTGCTTATTCTTATTAAAGAACTGAATTAAATTATCATTCTGAAGGAACTATCTACAAGGCTTCTTGTATGCTAGACTTGTGGAAATAGTCCTAAAGATTATATGCATTGTTGAATATCATTTTACTTATGTACTTGCTTTATAACCTATCAAAATAAATGTTAAATATTGCATCAGATGCATGCCAATCAAAATGAGTAAATTTACATTATATAGAATGTAGTCAAATGGTAGAATTAAATTACTATATATTTTAAGTAATAAGTGATCAGGTCCAAAAAAATCTGCCTCAAGATTCAAAGAGAAAATTAAAAAAAATTAAGATCTTTTGAAGGGTTGCACTTTTAAGACTGAAACCCAACTGCCTACACATTTGCAACCATGGTGCTTAAATAAAGATATTTTAAAAATTAAAAACCATTTATATGTTCAAGTAATATGAAATTATGACATGGGTTTGATAATTTAGATTACATAAATCTTCAATAGTATGTGCTTCAATATGTTTGTAAACATTCAATAAAATAAAACATTAACATTTTTTTAATTTTTAATTTTAATTATAAGAACAAAGATGCAAAGAAAGAGGATAAGGTAAAGTTACAGTGGAAGGACAATCACCCATAACATAATTCTCAGAAGAAGTCCCCTTGCTGATATCTTAACTTTGAACTTTCAGCCAAAGAACATTAAGATAAATAATACAGAATCCATGTACAATTACTTTGTCCCTCAAGTCCCCATATTGTAATACATTATATTTCTTAGCAACAGACAAGGCAATCTAAAGCCATAAAACTTATGTAACTCCTTAGACATTAGAGGCATAGTATTTTTTTACATTTCCATGTACATGCATGTTAGTTTAAGTTAACCTCAAAAGTTTAAGTGGGTTTTTTTTTAAGGATTAGAGTCAAAGGAGCACAGTAAAAATGGTGGCAATTGTTGTTTGCATAGGCCCACCAAAATATGAGGGGCATGGAAAGGAATAACCTTGGCCTAAATACAAAGAGACCCTACCCCTGAAGTTTCCTGGCATAAGATCAACTCTAGGCTCCAGGCAAACTAGTTTGTCCAATTTAGGTCATTGTCTGTAGTGCCAACACACTTTTATTTTTCACATAGTCTCTGTTGTCGGTATCATGTTTCTGTATTAAAGATCCTGGAATCTGCATATTCTACATTGAAGTCAGGATGTGGAGTGTCCTCTCGTTTCACCTCACCATTAAAGGGCAATGCAGGAAGCCCTGTCCTGTAAGCAGGTCGTTGTTGTTAAGTCTTCTCAGTGTTAAGAGAAGTGTCTTTTGAGCAGGTCGATGTCTGAGCAGTGGTAGGGTCTTCCGTGATAGAGGATTGCTTCCAGGTGATGTTATAGACAAACTTGGATGTTTAGTGGATGAATTCCCTGGTTCAGGGGTGAATGGAAACTGCCCATTCTTCTGAGGCCTGTGCCAGGTCGTTATGTCAATGTTCAGGGTGTAAGGTCCCTTTGCACTACAAGATTTGTGTGTTCCAATCTCTATTAGATAAGATCTTATTTGTATGTATAGTATTTTCCCATTTTTAATGTGTCTATGCAAAAAAGGAACAATGCCACGTAGCGTTATGGGTGCATATGAGGGCCATAATAACAAGCCCAACAGTCCCCATGACATGGTTCAATCAACAGCATTAAACTGGAGGACTCTTTCAGCAAAATTCCTTATTGAACAGCTCACAAAGAGAAGATAAAAAGTGGTTAGAATCATCACTGTATAAGAGAATATTTAGTAAGACTTATAGCTGTCAGAGAAAAAAAAACACATAAACTATTCAAAAGATATACATGTACATTTTATGTCTTTTGAAATAGTTGGGGGTTGTGCACACAATGCACGGCTTTGGTCCGTGATTAGGATTGTGCAGTACTGAAGTTAAAAAGAGTAATGTGGGTTAGTGATGTTTGGGGGGGTGAGAGATTTAAAGAGTAAAAATGAGCTTTGTAGGGGTGTGGGAAAGGGCAGAATACAAAATGGACATTCTGAATACGCAAAACATAACATAAGGATAGGGAATACTCTTAATACATGCAGTACTAGCGCCCCCGCACGGTTTTCCACATGTAGACTGGTCAGAAATTGACAGTGACAAACAGTGAAACCAAGCAAATCTCAGCACACCCCAAGTGCAACCAAGCAAATCTCAGCACACCCACCATTTCTGGCCACCTGGGCTGGAACCCAGGGAAGGCCTGGAGGCCAGGGGCAGAAGAGGGGACGGCTGGGGGCCTATCAAGGCTCCCAGCACACCCAAGTTAGGGAGAAGTCCTTCCACATGGGGTCTCCCCAAACCCCATGCCAGCTAGAGCTAGCCTCCAGATCAAGAAAGGATACCCCATGCCAGCTAGAGCTAGCCTCCAGATCAAGAAAGGATCGATAGAGAGCCGGAAGCCAGGATCTGCCCACCCTCCACCCTGTGCCCTTCCCACACTAGTGCAGGGCGAAGGGTGGGGAAAGCTTGGGACCCCATCTAGGAGGGACCCCCCAACACCCACCTTGTCTGGCCGCCTGGGCTTGCCACCCCAGGAAGGCCTGGAGGCCGGAGGCAAAAGAGGGAATGGCTGGGGGCCTATCAAGGCTCCCAGCACACCCAAGTTAGGGAGAAGTCCTTCCACATGGGGTCTCCCCAAACCCCATGCCAGCTAGAGCTAGACTCCAGATCAAGAAAGGATCGATAGAGACAACATTAACATTTTTGACAACTTTAATAATAACTGGAAATCAACAGTGAACATTAAAAGTTGAAAATTATTTCAATGCATAAATTTGTTATAATAAAACTTTTAAAATATATGTTTCTGGGGGCTGGAGAGATAGCACAGAGGTAAGGCATTTGCCTTTTATGCAGAAGGACGGTTCGAATCCTGGCATCCCATATGGTCCCCTGTGCCTGCCAGGGACGATTTCTAAGCATAGAGTCAGGTGTGCCAGGTGTGACCCAAAAACCAAATATATATATATATATATATATGTGTGTGTGTGTGTGTGTGTGTGTGTGTGTGTGTGTGTGTGTGTGTGTGTGTGTGTGTGAAAGAAATAAATTTACAAAACCTTCAAATAAAAAGACAAACCAATCATCCAATCATCTGATAGAGTACTATATCTATGGAAATAATAAAAAACAGGATATGATCAGGATTCTCATATATGCAATTATTCTCATAACATTAAAACATAACACAAATGGCATATGATGGTACACCAATGTAACTGCTAGTAATAAGTTAGTAATAAGTGTTAGAATATTGATAATGTCATAAATAAAGGCATTTGGAAAAGTGTGGAACAGTTTTAAAAATCAGTGGGGCCCTGTAAGATGATACCCAGTTTTTAACCCAAAACAAAGGTGTTCCCCAATTTCATCTTTCCTTTAAACCTATCCTTTTGATATGTATAAGTCCATCTCCATCTCGCTCTACCTTTCCCCACTTGGTTGAATTTGTACTGGCTTGACACACCAAAAAACCACAAGGTGAAAGCAAAATGACTCCATGACTATCCCCTAATTGGCTTGGTTTAATAATTTTTCTCAACTACCTTCTTAAGACCCAACAGCCTAAGGTTGGAAATACGGTATGGGGGGGGGGGCGGTGATTTTCCAAAGTAGGGATTTATTTTACAGGGGTCAGAGAGATAGTGCAGACGGTAGTACATTTGATTTGAACATGACCAACCCAGGTTTGATCTCTGAAATCATTCAGGGTCCCCTAAGACAATAGAACTGATACCTGAGTTTAAAGCCAGGAATTTTCCCTGTGAACAGCCAGATGTGCCTCCCACAACAAAAAAAATATAATAACTTAAATTTAAAATAATAATAATAATAATAATAAAAATTAACTTAAAATTTAAAAATTTCTACTAGCAAATGCTTAAACTAAGTGTGAATTGACACCAGTTAGCATGGCACCGGCTCATCCCGGTTTTAGTTTTCTCCAGTACAAGGACTCACTGAAATTCCAGTTTCTAGGATTAGAGCAGGAAGCTCAAGTGCTTCTTCCTTTTTAATGGGTTAATCCTGGATTACTTTAAAAGTTCATGTCAGTTTTACTGGTTTAATTTGTTGCTAAAGAAATAATGCCCAGGCTTTAGTAACAAATGCTGCTCAACTATTCTTGAATATATTTTGGGAAAAAGCAAAAACAAAAAAACAAAAACAAATGTATGTGTAACTTACCTTTTTGTAAAAGTTTCTATTTCATTTTTTGACTCTGAAAGGTGCAATTTATTACTGAAATGGCATTTTCGGCAGCAGAGAACTGCTTATATTAAATTGTATTTTGGGTAGTGAGTTTCTTAGGTAGGTAGCAATCTTAAGAACAAAAATTAATGATGGGTCATTCCTGGTCTTTTCTTTAACCAGAATGAATGGCAAACTAGAGCAAAAGTATTAGAAAACTCTAAGAACTCTTTATCAAAATGCACCATCCCTTCGCCAAGGCAAACCATCTGAAAGTGGACCAGGAAAAGTTGGTCCATAGTTTACTCAGTTGTTCAGATTTTTTGATGGGCTGGACATTTTCAGCTGTTGTATATTTTAAAGTAAATTGCACCTTTGTAACATATTGTATTGACAAATGATCCCTCAGATTAACTTATCTATACAGTCATTAGTTTGACAGAAAATAGAATCCTGTCAGATGCCAAAGAGTTGGGATTTTTATGTTTAATGATTAAACACCGTTATTTATTGATGATTTACCCTGTGGAACTGTATTATTTCTAACTATGGAATAAAGGGATGATATAAACAAAAAAATTTAAAAATATTAAATAATTAATTCGCAGTATAAATTAAATTGGCATGAAAAATTCTTGAGAACTTCCTTTTTGAAGTAAAAGAGGCATAAGTTTGTGAGTAGTGAATAATACAAAATACATCAATACAAATCTCATCTCCAATTACTGCAATCACTAATTAGTTTTATTATGCTTGTGCTTCAGTAAGGACTTTTCATATTAAATTAATATGAAACTTTCTCTTTATGTATTCACAAAAACTATTAAAAATACAATTTATGTATTATCTACCTCATTATATTTAGTTTATGCAGAATGATACACCACTGAATAAAAGTTAATAATTTACAGATCGTTTAGTAAACCATTTGAGCCTTTAAAAATTATAACAATTTTGCTTGAGTTTTAATGAGAAGCAAAATGAAATTTTTAAATGTATCTAGAGAAATTTAATTTAAATGTGTCTAGAGAAATAATCAGAAATGAAAATAAGAATATAACTGTAAGCATAAAATTGTGCTAAAACAGAAGACTTAACTATACTTCTATAAGTGTGTACTTTCTTCACCTAATTTTTAGCAAGTTTATTTATTTATTTATTTATTTATTTATTTATTTTTAATTCTAACATCCTTGATGTTAAAAGAAATTATTTATTGGTAAAAAGCCATAACCTAGTTCAAGACAAAACACTGAAAAATTAAGTTGTTTTTTTTCAAAATTTTTGTTTCGAGGTTCATAGCTTCTGGCCAAAGCGAATTATAAATTTTTCACTGTAATATTTGTTACATAGTGACAATAAATAAGGGGCAATCCCACCACCAGTGTTGTCATCCCTCCACCCCTGTTCCCAGCATGCTAATTTTTAAGGTTTTCATTAAAAATATATATTTATGTTATGTTCTAAAAATATATATAAGCAATACATTCTATCTACTTTGACAAATATATTTGAAAATAATTGACACAAATACAAATAGAATTGTCACTTGAGTTTTTAAAATCAATGTTTAATATATTTTTCAGAAATTGCTCTTAGACATACTAAGTAGCAAGCTTGGAATAAAGAGATCTCATTGAGAATACAGGGAGAAATGAAATAAGTAATTAAAATTTTCCAACATGTAAGATTAAATGTAAATAAATATGTATACGGATAAAGAGCACTTGATTAATAAAATGTATGAAATAATAAAATAAATTATTGGCACATAGATACAAGCTAAAATGTGGTATATTCAAATAATTCATTATCTCATTAGCATGCATTAATGTGATGAAATTGATCCCCTCTATTGATGTTTTATTTTTAATAGAAGCATAAATTGAGCCATACCTCATCAACGCATAAATAGCACTGGCTTCTCTTCAAAAATCATAAATATTTAATAAATATTTATAACTGACTTTCCTAATTAACATTCACTGTGGTTAAATAAAGTACTAGCTAAAAAGAAATATACAATTTAAGGTATTATGAAGGCATTAGACTCCAAAGACTTTGTTTATTAACATACATATTTTATATACTATACATTTATTAATATAATCCCTGAGCACTGCCAGTGTTTCCCCAAAACAAATAACAACTAAGTATTGGGACAATGTATGTTTACCATTTTAATCTATTTTATTAAAGAAAAATTATATGGACAGTAAGAGAAATTAGTGTAGTGGAGCAAATGCCATGCATCCAGAGGCCTCCAAGTTCTATTTCCTACTTACCAATGTCAAGCTGGAGCAACAGCTCTTAGATGTGGACACTGTGTTGAATATCATTAGGAACAGCTCTATATCTGAAAACTGCTAGGTATAACTCTACCCAATTCAAGTAGTAAGATGTCATACTATCTTATCACTATAAATTATTATCCTATCTGTAGTATTATACAATTGACAGTTATATGCAAAATATACAACACTTGAGTTTTGAATGCATCAAATAGCAACCTTTTCAGAAAAAAATATTTTAATTCAAATTTCAAAATTCTTATATGCATACTTGTTAACTTAAAAACTTTATTGCTGTATTTGATTAAGATTTGGGGATTAAGATTAAGATTTGTAACTAGAGTGATAGATATAACTGCAGCCAGTCAATTCCTGTTTTCCTATATGATTTTATTAGCATTGGCAGAAGTGATTACCAAAAGTAAGCCCTAAGCATTACCAGGTGTGGCCCTAAATCAAAAATAGAAAATAACAAAAGTTTTCTGGGCTGAGATGATAATACAACAGGTGTTTGCCTTGCATGCAGCCAACCTAGGATTGATTCCCCAGAACCACATATAGTCCCCAAGCAGAGTAAGTTCTCAACTCTGATCACAATGATATATGGCACCAAAACAAAGCAATAACAGAAAAACATGATCTATGTAAAATCAATATTATGTAAGATCTATGTATTAGATCAATAAAATATCTATGTGTTATTACTATTTTCTGATGAATAAGTAATCATAAACTCTTATTGAATAAATTTTCTAGCATGAAACTAATGGTTTTAATTTATGCACATTTTAATCATTATTGCCACTTTTATTACTGTCACTGACAAGCTGATTTTGCAGCTTGACTCAGAATCTTCAAACCTCACTAAGGTCTGTTATTTACTAGCTTTTGTGGACAGTGCTCTTTCTCTTTCATATTCACTGCTTGCCTAAACTCAGCCATCTCTACAATCTATAATTGTCAGAGTTACAATATAAAATGTGCAGAGTGTCACTGAACACATAGATTGTCAGATATCAAGAACCGAAGAAAAGAACCACAGACAATCTCTCAGCAACCGCATATCAAGTCCCATCTTTTCTTCCTTATCTCTGACATTTTACCTTGCACAAATATTAAAGAGTAAGAATAACTTCTATTACAGAACCATGGTTGAACTGGGGTACTTTAAAAACAAGAGCTAGTCTTTTTATGCAAGCATATTTTTGAAATATCTTCTATTTTGTAACTCCTTTTATTTTTCTTCATATCCATTCATCATATATATATATATAATCTTTCGTGAGTTTCTATATTGGGGCTTTGGTAAATGCAAAGAAGTCAATATAAGTATAAGTTAAAAATGCTTTCTTCCTTTGTTAAAACTTAATCTGACTGATTTCATTGTGAGTTATACTTGGGTAGAAGATAAAGTGTGCCTTATAAAGAGGAGAGGTGGCATGGAATGAAAGGCAAGAACAGCTGCTGATTCACAAAGTAACAGGAACACATAACACCATTACTGGAGAGCATCCCAAAGAATTGGCATGTTCCATCATTGGCAAAGCATATTGGGTCTCAAAAACAACATGAAAGAAATATTAGAAGATTTCAAATTTGAGAATATCTAAAAATATTATATATCATAAGAATTGGAATTTTTGTAAGTGTAGATATAAAAAGATATTTATCACTACATAGAAAATAAGTATTATTTGCTATTATTTCAACACCTTCCAGAAACAGTAACAATAAAATTATGCAAATATTAAATTTCCCTTACTTTAAAAATACACTAAAAATTAATACCACTAGTGCTATTGCAATTTTCATTCTGGTTCTTTCTACTATAGTGTATTCTTTGTTCTTGGTTATTAATATAATGTATATTTTTATATTTTTTTATTTCTCTTTTCTCTTCTTCCTCTCCTCTTCCTCCTGCTCCTGCTCTTGCTCCTGCTCCTCTTCCTTTTTCTCCTTCTCCTCCTTCTGCTGTTGCTGAGCAATTGTATTTTTCTGATTAGGTCATGCTTTCTCACACTTCTGTGCATTTGCAGGTAATGCTCCCAAAGCTTTAAAATCTTCTCACCATATGTAACTGGCTAATTTCCAATTCACAGTTCATAATTTTGCTTAGATATCATATATCCCAAAACTGTCTTTAGAGCATAACTTTCAATGAAAAAATAGTAACTATTTTATTATTTATAAATTTTAGAAAATAGTTTATACATATTTAATAATATGCAAATATGTGATAACATATCCTAAGATTAGTACAATATTTTTGTGTTCAATAAATAAGATATTATATAAAAAGAACTCAGGAATGACTAGAACAATAATATGTCTGGTAAAATGCTTAACCCACAATGCACCTAAGTGCATTCTTCAATACCTACCCCATATATAGTTGCCTAAGCAAGGTCAGTAGTAATACCTGACTTCAGAGTTAAGAATAAATCCTGGGGCCCGGAGAGATAGCACAGCGGTGTTTGCCTTGCAAGCAGCCGATCCAGGACCAAAGTTGGTTGGTTTGAATCCCAGTGTCCCATATGGTCCCCCGTGCCTGCCAGGAGCTATTTCTGAGCAGACAGCCAGGAGTAAACCCTGAGCACCGCTGGGTGTGACCCAAAAACCAAAAAAAAAAAAAAAATCCTGAACAAGGTTGCACAGCATCCCCCTGACAAAAAAAATAATATTAGTGTTTTAGTGTGTATCCATATCTGGTCAGTCACTAAATAATCAAATAGTAGATGAATAATAATATTCAAGATACAAAAATCTTGGTTTAACTTAGTTACTTTCTCCCATTTTCATCAATATTTACTCACCAAATGATATTATTATTAGAATGTTACCATTATTAAATAGATACTTTATTAAAATTAACTCTAGAATATGTTTATTACAGACACAAATAGTCAAAGATTATTTACATTTAACTCTAGACTAACAAACATTTATTAAGTAGTAATTGTATCTCTTGTCAATCTGTTGTCCATCTATACTAATAATATCAACAAAAGGATATATCATTAACAATAATCATGGCATTATTTAGCAAAAATTAAAAAACTTTAAATCCTTTGTGAATATATATATTTTCAATCCTTAATTCATATTGCAAATCATCATAGCTTTAAGGGTAATACTTTTATTTAAATGAAAAAAATCAGTATTTAGCAAATCTCCGCATTATAAAAAACACAAAGTTTAATCAACAAATCCTGTGATTTATAATCTTTAATCTTGATTAAATATTAGATACCCTACTTCTGCTCTTCAGGTAAGCTCAGTAAAATGATTACAAAATCCTGGTTCTAAATAATGACCTGTGTGATGGTGAGCTATACAATCAACCTTGCTTGGTTAAAGACAATATCAAGATATTTGGTGAAACACTTTTTTTTGAATATCACTCAGAAGATTATGGGTGGGATTAATACATATCCTGTTGAGCTTTGAGTAAAGAAATTATCATTTACATTGAGTTGTGTGTGCATATATATAAATGGATTGAGGGATAGTATCTTTTAATCAGTGTTAAACAAAAATTTGAAGCTTTAATTAAAAAAACACTGAATTTCACTAAAGAATTTTGCTAATCAAATGTTCTCCATATTCACTGCAGTATTACTTTTACTAAGAAGAATAAAAGCAGAAAACCTATAAAACCTACCAACTACAAGTTTAACAGGTTTGAATTTGTTAGAAAACAAACCATTACTAAAATATCAGTCTATTGCATTGATAGAAAACATTATTTTGGCTTTGGATATTCTATTTAAAACTTTGAAATTCAGAGTGAGTTTAGCAGCAACAGATTTATATCTACCTATAGGCTTAATTATAGACACTGTCACAAGCTCTGTAATGACTTCGTGGTAACCTTATTCATGTTGAATGAAAACTATTTTATTTGTGATGTGACATAGAGCTGCCTAGATTTTTATTCAAATTTATTATCTTGGTAAGAACCATATTAGAATGAATGTGAAATATTGGAAAATATATCAGGTTGCAATTGGAAGCAGGCAAATAAATTAGAATGAAATTGCCTATTGACTTTCTCTTTCTGGGAGATAGCATAAGCCTAAGAGTGTACAGAAGACTTATGTGAAACCTAACCCCTAACTCTTTATACTACCAGCATTATAATTAAGATGTAGATGCATAAATTAGAGGATTAGTTAAATTTACGCAAGGTATGTATTTTATATAACTTTTTTCAATGAATTCTAGAATAGTCTAGAAAAGTTGAGGGATATATAGTGGAAAATTCTTGGATCTGTATATATATGCATATATATGTATATATCTATATACATATAATAGGATTACTTTTTTTGGCTGCATTTTATCATGAGGGTTTATTCAAGTGGAACACAGAAGTCTTTCCAAATAGTTCTTTAGACTGACAGGTAATTGACTCTGACAGGAGGAGAATATGACTGCCAAAAACTAGTAGAAGGGAGTTTCAATGTCTACAGCATAACTTATTTGTAACTTGTGAATCATGACAATCTTCTACAACTCTTCAAAATCTAGTTAAAATTAATGAGGTACCAAAGTGCAGGCTCAGCAACTTGACTAACTTAAAGCAGAAGAATCAAACCCCAGCTAAAGAACAGATGCTCCTGGTGTCTAGGGATGAATATATTATAGATTTTTGAAAACTCATCACACCTTTCTTAAAAGTCTGAGGGTCTATAAATGAAAGAAAATATCTGGAGTATGACCACAGTATTTATTTTAGGTTAAAATTTAGGATTTTTTCAGATAATTTAAAAAATATGCTTATATTTTCTTCAAATTTGCATATCATTTTTGCAAGTAAAATTTCTAATTATACAGGATTTCTTTTGGGATTTAAGATGTTAATATTAAATTTATTTTATTACAGATATTCTACCATGTTATTCATTATAAAGTAAAATAATGGGACAACTATTTTATTTTAAAGTCTATTCATAATTTTAATGAAAGGTAGGTTTGTATTAATTGAATTATCATTTTTCAGCCACACCTGCTCCTATAATATTATTTTACTTTAACTAAAATGTGAAAATATGGATTAAAGTTTCACTCACTATGTGTTTAACATTACAGATAGATGTCAAAAAACATGCCAATGTAACATGAAACTAAAATGAAGGATTAATATTTTAAAAAATAGTTCTACATTATATTTATAGTCTCTTTTCTCCACTTTTTCCCCCAAAGTTTGCAGAAGGAACACAAAATACTTTTGGTGGACAATGTATAATCGAAAGATAATGAATTTTATCATTTTATAATCATATGAAATTTAATTTTATGCTTGTGTTTATTTCTTTTATTTTAAAGTCATACCAGATTATAAACTTCACAAATATTTTATCTGATCAAGTTACAATATTGAAAAGAGAACATAATTTTCTTTGTGAACTGCAAGTATTCTTTTTCTTCAAATGTACAATGATAGAGAATTGAGTGTATGGGTTTTTGTGTTCTAATAATATCCAGATCAATTGATAGTAATAATAGTTTTTAAGACAGTATCAGGAACCTAGAGTCACCACAGAGAAGATGGCCACACTAGCCTGTCAGTGAGCTTCCTACTGGCATGATTCTTTAGTGGCCGAATTAAAAAGGCCTCCCTCAAATATATGGTTGAATAAAGGTCTCTACGCCACTGCTCTATTCTACTGTATCTAAGAAAACATAGCTGAACCAAGTATGAAAAGAGTTGTTGAGAATGATGCAACTGTATCAAGAATCTAACTTGGCCTCCGCATCCTGAACTCCACATGAAGTGCTCAATTAAGGTGAAGAGCCCCTTTAACTATAAATACGCCTTCAATCCTCATTCCCTACTTGATTGAACTGCTTCGCCGAAATGGGCGTTTGATCAACACCCTCAGAACAGTTTATGTCTTTTCAAGCATGATGAATATCTGTGGCAAATTTCCCTGCACTGTGGCCACAGTCTCTGTGCTAAACAAAGTCATGTTTTTCTGAATTAAAAACAACCCTGCCGAGCTTCGCAAGCTAAAATCAAGTGTTAAAGTTGGAGCTTATGACTAATCCATCCGTCATAATGGCATTGGAGAGATGTTGATATGCCTGCCAAGACCAACATTCAGAAGTGGAGCAAGGTGATAGTCAAGGCTATGTAAATGTGTGCAGTCACTTACCAGGACTAGTGTAAACCTGGAACTACAATAAACTTCTTTTTGAGGGACAAAATGATCAATGTAACCTAGGCTAACAATAGCCAAATGAAAATATTAATATTAAATACCCAAAAAGTAACTGATATTGCAAAATATAATAGTCTATTCTCACAGTCAATTTGGGGGGGGGGGGCACACTCATTGACGCTCAGGAGTTATTCTTAGCTCTGCGTTCAGAAATTGCATCTGGCTTGGAAGACCATATGGGACTCCAGGATTCGAACCACAGTCTGTCCTAGATTGCCTGCGTGAATGGCAAATGCCCAATAGCTGTGCTATAACTCTCACCCCTCTCACAGACATTTTTAGCAATTATAAAACTACTCACTTTAGAGTCTAAGCATGAAATAAAGAATGATAATAAGACCCTGACTTCTTACTGTGAGAATGTTCCAAAGAATGTATTCAACTACTCTATCTTCTGAAAGAATTTATAATATATTTCTCTTAAATATGGATGGAGGCTCTGGGACTCACTTGATAGTTTAGACGGCCTGTCTTGCAAGCGTAGGAATGTATTTTCAATTCCCAATGCTACCATATGCACTGAGCATGATCCTAGCTGCTCTGTTTGTTCTGCTGATCATAGCTGACAGCTCTGCCTTCTGTGATTCCTGTCACAGTATGCCATGGCAAAGTCAGCTGTGCAAAGAGTACAACTAAATGTTTGTAACATTAGCAAATACCATAACTGAAATATATGCTAATGCTAGACATCTGGCAAAAATACTTCTGAACATCAAGGTGACCCACTAGTAAGAAATACAATAATAGCAAGTGAAAGCACTAAAATTAGTGAGACCTCCAGAGAATATCACATCTAAATGTGCACATACTAAGCCTTGATGTATAACTTCTGGTAAGCATCAAAAATAAAATGCAGAGCACCTCAAGGTTGCCAGTATATGACCTTTAGTCATTGCAGTGACAACAAAGGACAGGGAAAGGGAAAAAAATAAATTGTGGACTGGACTTAAAGTCCAGCTTCCAAAAATAAATGGAGAAATGGAAAATGAAAGAAATACCTTTAAAAGGAGAAATATATAACATAGTACTTACAGTGGTGAATGGTAATGTTATTAAAGTTGTATGTTTATCATATACTTCTGATATAATATGCAAACAGTGCTTGATCTATTGCAATTTACAAAATAACTTGTGATCTAAATACACTTAAAACTATCACCAGATAATTCCAAATATGCATGTTTTATAATGGAGCACTATTGATCTAAATATCAAAATCATGTTTATCAATCAGCAAGAAATATAGATAAGAAAGGAGACGAATATAACATAAAAGTAACACTGGGTAAGGAAGATATAGTACATCAGGTAGAGAACTTGCCTTGCATGTTTGATCCCACCATACTCTACGGTACCCAAAGTCCTACATGAGTGATCCTTGAACACGATTGGATAAGGCTGAAAAACGAAATTAAAAAAATAATTACAGTAAATAAATAAAAATAACATTACTTTAAATAAGGTCATTAAAATGTCTGTCTCACAGGCGTGCAGGAGGGAGGGCAGGAGGGAAACTGGGGACATTCGCGGCAGGAAATGTTTATGGGTGCTGTACATTTTAAGATTGAAACTCATTCAGAAACAACTTTGTAATCATGGTTTTAAACAAAAGGTAAAAATAATCTGCTTACGTACTATTTTTACACTATACAAAGCAATACGCTACTTATACATTATTTATATACCATTTATACACCATGCAAAATAAATCGATTTATTTTCTTTTTAATAAAAGGTGGTACTAAAAACAATTTTTACTATGATTTCCAATCAATATATAGCAAATCATAATTCAGAGTTTGAAAACTAACTTTCTCAGTTAATCACCAGCTATTTTTGTTTAGCCATACAATATATGTAATAATTAAAAGTTTTTAAAAGTCCTAAGAAAATTTTCAATTTAATTATCCATGTCTTTATTTCTAGAAGCACATTTTACATCAATTAATCATTATACAGTTTATTTGGTAAAGTACAAGCAACCTTTGAAATCTGAAATGACTTTCAACATGGTGTTTAGTAAACTCCTGACTGAATCCATTTTGATAAAAGAAGTTCAATCTTCTCTTTTTATTCTAATCACACAGAATACTTTAAAGTGTATGCAATTCCACATACTTACGAAGCATTTTAGAACTTCTCGGTTCTTGTTTAAAAAAATTGATGTTATTTGAAACTTCCACTCGCAGGATTCTGAAATACAATGGATGCGAATAACATCATTGAAATTCAAAGGAAATATCATAGTGCTTCCTGAATTAGTTTAATCTATGAATTTTGTGAATCTTTTACTGACTCTCTAAATTATCTTCTTCTTTCTAAATTTTTTTACTACATTTATCCTGACCTATTAAAATTATCAATGTATTTTATCTCATTTTCTTCTTACATAACACACATTATAGGTATATTTTAGATGGAAATATCCTCTAGTCATTGACATTTTCATTAACTAACATATGTACTGCTGTCATCTAGATATAAAACCTAAAGTTAAATACCTTGTCAAAGATATTGTATAACTAATATTTGAACAAATATAATTGAAAAATTAGCTGCTATGAAAATCTGCTAATTATCAAATTTACATTTAAAATTCTACCTACTAAAATCACTTGTCTTTATAAAATTCGCTCTTACTGCCTAGTGCATGATATAAATGAGGCCCAGTCTAGAATGTAAGTATACTTTTGCCATTATCACAGTGCATACAAAGTTAATATATCACCACCAAAATATGATTTTTAAAAGAAATTTAACTTGGTTATAAATAGTAAATATAAAAATAAAGTATAATTTGGTTGTAACATTAAAGGTGTCTAATGAGCATTGAGTGAAAATAAAAAATGATCAGACCAAAATACCCAACCCAAAGTCAATGACAATAGAATCAAGAGACCCAAACTACAAAACCTATACACAAAAGGGACCTGTTACACTAGCAGTCCAGGAAGCTAAGGGTGGAGATATGGGAAGCACGCTGGGATCAATGGCACAAGGCGGTCAACACTGACTTAATTCATTGTCACTATGTATCTTAAATATGACTTTGAAAGACATGTAATTCATATTGGTCTGAATAAAAATTATTTAGAAAAAAAGATGGGCCAAGGTGAAAGCTCAAAGGACTGAAGTATCTGTTTTTGCATGAGAAAGTTCTTAGTTTAATGACAAGTACCTGACTACATCTGCTAAGTACATCATGTCACCAAGTATGTCCTCTCACAAAATATAAATAAGTAGACCTTAGTAGATGTCTTTTAGTTTAATTTGACATTCTTATATTTAGATACACATGTTCTATAAATTTGGACTGAATATGTATATCAGAAATTATTATGTTGAATTATTTTAAGAAATCATCATTTTGCATATAAGGAGTTTAATATTTCTATCTTATTAAGAGTTAGTTTTATTTTTACATCTTGAGGTGCTCTGTGAAAAGATATAAAATGTTATATTTAATCTGTTAGTGTAAAAGACAAAAGAGGAAGGAGAAAAAGGCACAGTAATAAATTTTGAAATACCACTTTGGACTTAAAGGAAACCTTTTACTCAAAGAAAGATAATATTTCCCACAGAGTCTAAAGAAAGAAACATTTCTCTCAGAGGAAATAACTAACGGGATATAGATATGTACTCTAAATGCCTTTAAAAGTATCCAGAGTTTTAAATTAAGGCACATAAAATATGAAGAATAAAAATTTAAATAATTGAAAATTTCATAGAAGAAAAATCATTCTTATTAAAGTTATATTTAAATATATTGATTTTATGCAAAAATTTTACACAACTTTTAATTGTGTGGAATTGAATTATGTTTTTGTCTCATATGTTAAGATATTTTTCATTATTTTATTATTTGATGCTTTCCCTTAGTAGAATGCAAGGTTATATAAAAACTATTGAAAATAATATGGAAAGTAAACATTGCAAGAATAAAGTGATCTTTATATTATACTTGAATAAAAATGAATGTATGCATATTTATGACAGTATGAATATATATCAGTGTCATTCTTATGATACACTACAGGGTACAGCCATATCTGTAAAAAATTGAAAGGCTTGTAGATTGTAATCCACTATGCTAAAACAAACAATAAAAGATCAAGATATTTTAAGATATTTTCTTTGCAAGAAAAAAGGATAGAAATCATATTCCATTGGCAGAAAGGAAAATAGAGATGGAGGTTTATCTTCTTACAAAGAGAAATTCAAACATTCAGTATTTTCACTGCTTCACTTAAAGTAGAAACCTAGAGAATTTCTATTGTATTGAGGTTGTAGCCTCTAAAGATGTGCTAGAGCAAAGGCAGAGTTTACTATAATGAAAACAACGTCAGATTTAAATAATGAGTAAATCATTTAGATTGTAAAGATAAACATAATTTGAGGAAGGGAACCTAGAGATGAAGAGAATTTGCTACAATAATTTTTCAAAGTTAAATATTGATTTATAAAACACTATTGATTTATAAAACACTTTTTGGAGTTTTCTTGTGTAAGAAGCATTCTGCACCACCTTGAGCTTGTTGTTTTGCCACTATTTTTTCCTTGTTTATCTTCCTTACTGTTGACAAATAATAGTAATCATATTTCAACCTCTTTTCTAAGTTTTTCTAAGTATTTTAGACACAATTATTATTTCCTATTGTAGAAATCATGGCAGCAAGGAATGAAGAATATCGTATCTGTCTTTGCAGGATATTACAAGGTAAAATTTATGTGAACCATAAACTGAATACCCCTAGTTGAATTGCTACTTATCTCTATAGAGTGGTAGAAAAATAATTTTAGATGTTATTTGACTTGTCAAAAATATGAATGACCTAATATCAGTTCTCTAAAAAAAGACTATATAATTTTTAATCACATAAAATGCTTAAGAAAGAAAAGATTAATACTTTACTCTTCTAATAAATATGTTCCTTTTGAAGTAGATTTATATTTTGAACTATATTCTATTTCAACATACCTAAAAAATGATTTCTGTTATATTAATTAGGTACCCTTAGCAGAGATTATTGAACTAAAATATAAAAAGAAAAAAATGTGATAAGTTTAGGAATTTTTAATAGCATTACATATAGTTATGCATTTAAATGGCTATTTGTGAACATTTATTTTTATTAAATTTTATTGTTAGATTTCTATGACTTGTATCATGGCTTTCTTTATTTTATTTTTTAAATTAGTTTAAATATTATTGTTAAAAGGTTATTCATATTATAGTTGTTGTTTTCCACAATTAAAAATTTGTTCAAGATTAAGTTTCAGTAATACAGAGTACAATATCCTTTGTCAGTACATATTTCTTGCCATCCATATCCTAAGTGTCCCTCCATCCCCTTCTCTAGGTCAAACATTTATTCTTCTCTCTCTAGCTCTCCTTTATTCTTTTTTGGACAGTGTTGTTTACGATCTTGTCACTGAAGGGGTATTATACATATAATTTTTAAAATGTATTTTATTGAAACAATTTTAATCAACAAAGTACTTCATAGTTGAATTTGAATTATACAATGAGACAGGACCCTTCCCACCACCAGTATGAACCTCCGGCACCATGGCTCCAGAATACATTCTATACCACCACGCTTTGCTGCCTGGCTTGCCACTATAAAAGGTTCCCTTAAGTTTAGATTGTTAAAGTTTAAGACTCTTAATTTTTCTTATCATTGACTTTGACTTGGATATTTAGTTCTGTCCTTATTTATTTCCCCACCAATGCATCTGCAATCACTTGGCCTTTCTTTGATCCTTTCTTGTTTTATAGAAAATGTGGGAATATGTGGTAAAATAAAGTAATCCATGTCCCATGGTTCTATGAATATAATTTAAAAAATAAGAAATCAAAAATTACAATGAATAAAAAAGTGTGTGTGTCACGATATTTTTTGTTCTGTTTTGTTTATTTGTCTGTTTGCATAGGCACAGCAAAATATGGGGAAAATAGAAAGAAAAACCCGGTGTCCTAAGAAAAAGGAGACCTTACACATGAAGCATTCTGGCATAAAACCAACTATAAGCTAAAAGAATACTAAGTTGTCTAACCCCAAAGTCTTTCTCTGTGGTCCCAGTAAAGTTCTTCACAGTCATGATTGTATTCTGTATTTTTTTTTTATTGGGGAGTGTCACGCTCAGTGGTGCCAGGAGTTATTCCTAGCTCTTCACTTAGAAATCGCTTCTGGCAGGTTTGGGGGACCCTATCATATGCTTGGATTTGTACCACCTTCAATCCTGGGTTGGCTAAGAGCAAAGCAAAAGCCCTACTGCTGTACTATCTCTCCAGCCCTGAGATCCTAGATTTTGTATAGCTCCTAAGTTGAAGTCAGGGTGATATGGATTGTCTTCTGGTTGCATCTCACTATCAGGTGGCAATACAAGTCAATAAGATAAACTGCCCAGAAATCAAGTTGTTGTTGTTACCAAGTCATCAGGGTGCCATATGAACCCATTCTGGAGCAAATCCATGCCATGGCAGCATTAGGTATGTCCCTGTTAGAAGTCTGATTCTTGCTGCTGGTGTAAAAACCGTGCTAGTTCCATAAATGGAGTCTAGGATTTAGGGGTGAATAGACAATGTCTGTTTTTCTGAAGCCTAAGCCTAGTCACTATGACAATTTTTCAGGTATTATGGCCCCACTGCAATATAAAATTTATGTACTCCTATTTATATTAGATACTACCTTTTCCACACATAAGATTTTCCCATTTTAATGTGCTTATGCATGAAGGATCATTGTCATATGGTACTACTGGTTCATTTGGAGGTGGTAAGAGAAGGGTTGGGAGGAGAAGTTATATATAACAGGAGGAAGGGCAATAAACAATGACAGCCATTATGTTTATTACAGACAGACATTACACATACATTGAGGTGGCCAACTCAATTGTATCATTATTTTCTATGTATGTAAAATTAAAATCAAAACACAGTTGCACATTTTTGGACATTTTCCACCAAATTTTTACTAAATAAATAAGTTGAACATATGCTTTTATAGGTCATGATATATTATTAAATAAACAATTCATGAGATGAGATACTACTTTTTGGCATCAAACTGTTAAAAAAAAACCTGCACAAATTTTACAATATTTGATATCAATTCTCCAGTTATAATGTTTATAAATAAGAATGTTGACATTTAAAAAGACTTGTGAGTAATTTGTATACATATATATATTTTTTTTCTTTTGACTCTCAAGCATTTTTTTAATATTTCTTAGCATCTTCATAGAACTACACCTAGATGCTCTGAAGACCATTAAAGGTATTTCAAGTGATATTCAAAAGTCTATGTGGTGCCCGAGATCAAAATAAGGATCTGTTTCCACAGACAGACAGACAATAATATATTATTAAATATAGCAGCACAACAGAACAGGGGGATTATATAATTGCAGGTAAGGGACTTGCATAGCACACAGCTCACCTGGGTTTAATTCTTTGTACCACATATGGTGCCTTACTCTTCGCAGTGAATTCTGAGCAAAAAGCTAGAAGTAATACCTGAGAACCACTGCATCTGGTCAAAAAATAGAAAAATATTAGTTAAAATAAAAAGAAAAAATAAACATTATATTTGGTATAGTTGTTATAAAAGTTTTAAGTTGCTAATTTTTAAAATACCTTCATAATTATGCTACTTGTCATTTCAAATCATATGATTACATAAATATAGCATTAATAATAGATTATATCCACTTACATTATATTTCTAAGAAAATAAACATTTCTGTTTTTTTTTTCAGTTTTGCAATGCATGGCTATTTTTTGATGGGTACATGAATGCTAGATTATCATTATTTTTGGATGTATCTCTGAGAGTATATCTGATGGAATTATTGTTTTAGGGGCCTGAGAGATAGCACAACACAGGGCATTTGCCCTGCATGTGGCCAACTCTTGATTTGATTCCTGGAATCCCAAATGCTTCTCATAGCCTGCCAGGAAAGAATTCTGAGCACAAGAGTTAGAAATAACTTCTGAGCTCAGCTGGATGTGACCCCAAAACAAACAAACAAACAAACAAACAAAAATTATTGTTCTAATTGGTGGAATCAGTTGGTGAATTTTGCTTAAGTGAGCTCAGTTCATTCATTGTCTTTAAGAACAAAAGTAGAACAAATAATTCATTCCTATCCACCTGTTTCATGGTTAAACAGGGATGTAAAATATTATCTCCTTTGCAAGGGTTCTCAGGTTTTTCAATTGAAATACAGTACTTGTTATTCTGGGCAGCCACTATACAAAAGTAGATTTTGAAATTTCTCATTCTCCATAATTGACTGAGCCAATTATTCACAAGAAAAACCCATATATGTTCTATTGATTCAACTTCTTCAGAAAACTGAAGTAATATAACAACTAATGAAGTACATTAACAGAAGTTAATGAAGTACATTAACATTAACAAACATGGTGCCATCATAGAGATCATGAAGGGAAATAAATATAAAATCATTAGGAACTGGAGCAGTGGCACAAGAGGTAGGGTATTTTCCTTTCACATGGTAACTTAGAACAGACCATGGCTTGATCCCCCAGTGTCCCATATGGTCCCCCAAGCCAGGAGAGATTTCTGAGCACATAGGCAGGAGTAACCCCTGAGTGTCACCTCATGTGGCCCAAAAAGCAAAAAACAAAAATCATTATGGATTTTCTTTTTTTTAAATTTACTTTTGAGGGGCCAGATTAATAGCACAGTAGAGAGGGTTTTTGCCTTGTATGTGGCTGACGTGGGTACAATCTCTGGCATCCCACAAAGTACCCTGAGCCTGCCAGGAGTAATTTCTAAGCACAAAGCCAGGAATAACACCTGAGAATTGGCATTTGTGGCCCAAAAAACAAACAAAAAATATTGACTTGACTTTTCTATCTAATAATTTATTTAAATAAGCAGATTTACTGATTTGAAATAGAAATAATGTCAGACATATAAACAGAATATGTAATGAAATAATAATTGTAATAGCTTGAAATTTCATGTGATAGTACATTCAGAGTCCTTCCCTGATAAACTACCTGGTATGGCCATGTTGCTTGGGCAGTATCTATGGAAATAGACATGTGGAGACCTACACCATGTGGTTCTTACAAAATGGCATCTCTCCCTGCTCAGAATCTGAGAATAAGCCTGCCCATATGACCTGTATAATATGGCATCCCTCCTTGTTCAGAATCCAGGTCCCAGCACTAGTTTCCTATGAAATGGAGTTTGCCATTTAGTCACAATGTGTCATATGGTCTGCAGTTTCTAAATATAAAAACCAATATAAACTTTAATTTAATATAATTTCTCTATAATGTAATTTGTTTCTCTATAATGTTTCTCTATTATGCATTTAACTTTGTGACTTACTATTTTGAGTACAGAATATTAGTACTTTCTTATTTGTACAACAGAAACACACTTTTAATTGTCTTTAAAAATTTGTTATAAAATACTTTTCAGCTCTTCTTAGAAATATGTGGAATTTATTTTATTCATAAGTTATGTGGAGATCCTGAATCCTATTTAAGTATAAAGGCAGATTATAATTGTTTATTTAAAATTTATACATACATTTGGAATTCTTAAAGATATTTAATTTCATGGATAGCTTCTGTGAATCTTCCCTCAATAAGGATAAGTCCTCAAAAGAAATCAATCTGGCAAGAATATGATAAATGATGTAGTAGCCTTGACTGTGAGTGTCCTTTTCTGTGCATGGTTCCCATGTTCTTTAATATTTTCAAGACTAAATATATTGAGTAATAAGGAATAACAGACTCAGAGTTAGGAAGCAAAAAAGTTTATGGGAAAGTAAGAGAGAAGGAAGCTTACATCAGGGAAGGAATTTAGAGAACTTAGGTTTGGTCTTGTAGTGGTGTATTTTTTTTTTTTGTAGGAAAACTGGATCTTGGTGTTACTTATCAAACAGGTAACAGGGGTTCCCATTAGTTTCCCAGATATGTCATTTTAACTGTGAGTCTATCTGTGGTGCTAATAATATTTAAATCTCACATCTTGCATCTCTAATTAAAACATTTTAATTATACACTATCATATAACCAGATATTGCCTTGGTTTTCTAAGTTCTCTGTCTAGCTTTCATCTAAGTCCAAGTTTGGGGGCATAACTTATATTATTTGGAAATTGTTCAATTCTCCAGTCTTAAAAAGAGCCCAGGAGTTTGTAGGAATGTTAAAAAATGTAGGATGAAGGCAGCTAAATGAAGCTTTTTGAATCCATTTTCAAAGAGAAACTGTGGCTTCCTCTTTTAATGATCTTTGCATGCATAAATATTCTGGTAAGCTTGAATGATGTTATGGCAGAACAACTGTTAATGATACCTTTAAATGAAGCCATTGTTTTTTATTCTTACATTTCCAATTTCAAGAGTACAGAAAATGTCAATTCTATGTACAATTAAGGAAGAGGTAAGTTAGTTAGAAGTGAGAGTTCTTTAAGTTTGCATAATGAGTTTCAACTATATAATTAGTCATTCTAGGGAGCATTCAGGAACAGGAGCCTCCAGGACACTTTAAAGTGGCAAACAATAGTAATAGCAAGGTCACAAAGATCTCTCCCCCTAATATCTCATCCTGTTTCTTTGAATAACTGATAGAGACAAAAGATAACCTCCCTATATCACAAATAATTTAGATATTCTTATTGCCACAGATATGGAATTTTTTTAAAGAAGTCTATATTAATAAATCTTGTTCAACTTGCTTAATTTTTATAGTTACATCTCCATTCACTCCTTCTTACCCTGATGGAGCTATCTTGTTAATTGTTTGCAAATTTACTGTTTTCCTAATAGCTTTGAAAGCTTTCTTTACTCACTTCCTTAGCTCTTCAGTCACTAGCAGAGAGAGCTCCAAAGCAAATGTGAAATTTCAATATAATTTGTGAATTTTTTTTTTTGTATTTTTGACTTTAAGGTTTTCATTTGGAAACCCAGGAAAGCAGTCCTGGAAATTATTTTCTATGTTTTTGTAAAGTCTCTAAAGGTGAGTACACCCATGGAAAAAGAAATTACCTTGAGAAGAAGGTTGACCTCTGAAATCATGCCTTGTGCACAAGACTTTAGGCACAACCTTGATGGAGCTCAGTTGTTTCAGTGTGCTGATATTTTAAACAAAAGAGGAAATGAGGCATGTTTGCCCTGAAAAGAGTATCTTTCCAAACAGATGATCACATTACTCACAGCACTAAAAATTCAAACCCTATATGTTTTCTCTTTATTGCTAAAATTATTTCCAAGCATTTTTCCTAGTCATATTACTTGTCACAGTTACTAAGGCAAACATGTCTAACATTCTTTATAAAAACCTAGTAAAAAAAAATCTGTGAATATTTTTTTAAATTTTTGTGACCACTAGTTTGCATTTTTAATGCCTTTTATGGTCTAAAGACATAATTATCCACCTGTGCAAATAGTTTATCCATCACATAAATTAGCAATATTTTACTTGAAATCTAAGTCACATATCATTTTTAGAGCAGTAAGTATAAGTAATATTATCGGTTTACAATTTCTTCAGTAGTTAACAAATAGTGTCAAGTGGTAGTCAATATAATTGAAACTTACATGCAAATGATATAAAAGAAGAGTACACACAAATAAATCAATATTAATAAAGTAAATGATGCATGAAATTATAACTACTTTATATTCACAAAGATAGATTAATCTAAAACAAGACCTTAAGTGCTATGGTTTTAACTATTTATCCAAGATTAGCTTTTTTGCATTCTTTTTATGTTCAGCTGTTCTCAAGCAACTAAAAAATAACAAAAAAGTAAACTGAATTAAACAAAGAAATGCCTTCCAATAAGAAAATTACTATTTAAAGTAATTCCTAAAATGACAAATGCATCTAACTTAGATAAGTATAGTTCAATTTATGTTCCAAAAATAATCCTACCCTTCACAATTTAACATTTTTAATGAAAAAATTTACTTTTTCTATGTTAAATCATCATAAGTGCCTTATGTTACACTCAGTATGGAGGAGAGCTCCCATATTTTATAATAAACATGACAAAACAAAATGCATTAATAAAGTTTCTGTATTTTCATTTCTTCAAGTTATAATTCACTTTATACAATGAAATATGTGTTTAGATAGTTTCCTTTTCTTTCCTTGTTATTGTTCAAACCACATAATTTACTGTGTAATTTATTTTAGTCAACTGCTACTTTCCTGTATTTTATTCTGAAGTACCTGTTAAGCAGGTCTAATTCATTTGAATTTATATATTTGAAAGTATATTGCCATTCACATTGAATAGGATAATAAAGGAACCAAAACATTAGTGACTCTTTTAAGACTGTTAATATTTATCATATTATGTTCTGTTACTAATTGCTGCCATGAAGATCTTTAGATCTGAAGCCAATAAAGTTTTCTGGGTGAAATGAGAACTGGGGAAATCAGAGGCTACAAGAAGGGAATCTTCAGGTTTCTCTCTACTCACCTCCACCACCTGGAAAAATGGCTGGGGAGATCAAGGTCTAGGCCTTGCTCTGGCAAGAAAAGCAGTCATTCTTTTTTTTCCTGCTATCTTCCCTCATAGAAAAGAATTTTAGGAGAATACAAGCAGTAAAGTAAAATTAGGTTTTATTTGGAAAAGCTGAGGAAGGGGAGAGGAGAAAATAAGAAAAAAAGAGAACATGCTCAAGAGGGAGAGTAGACTTCTCCAAAGGTAGAAACAACCCATCTTAAAAATCTCACTCAAGAAAGAAAATGAAGGTGACATATGCTCAGACACTATGTATATAAGTTACATATATGAGATGCTCCTTTGTTAAAAGTTGACTTTTACTGGGTGTCATTCCAACGTCCCATGTGGCACTTTCTCCTAGACAAGTCCAGTTCCTAGGATGGTTGCCAAGAGGGAGGGGTCTGTGTAGTTGATAGTCTTCTTTACTATTCATTTTCTGGACTTTATTCCTGTTGGTCCGTCTTTCCATAAGAGGTCCAGTATTCTCTGGGACTGTAGTGGAACCAGGGGATACGCTTATCAACAATGAAGTAACTTCTCCAAATCCCATCTGTTGTTTTCTCAGGGACCATGCTAATATTCTATGTATTGTTCCAATTTTAGTATATGTGCTGCTGAAGCGAGCACCCTATCTGTTGTTTTTATAGCCATGGGGGTATCTGTCCTACTTGCTTCAAGTCTACACTTATATTTCTTTTCTTTTCTTTTTTTTTTTTTTGTTTTTTGGGGCCACACCGTTTTGGCGCTCAGGGGTTACTCCTGGCTAAGTGCTTGGAAATTGCCCCTGGCTTGGGAGGACCATATGGGATGCCAGGGTATCAAACCACAGTCCTTCCTTGGCTAGTGCTTGGAAGGCAGACAACTTACCTCTAGCACCACTTCACCAGCCCCTATATTTCATTTTCTCTATTTTTTCTGCCTGTACATTTATTATCTAGTCTCAATGCTCAGGAAATTCATTATTGATTACATGTAAAAATGTTTATTTATTCAAGAAGAGTAGGTTAAGCTGTGCTCAGTGTTACTCTTAGTTCAGTGCTTATGGATCAATTCTGACAGTACTCAAGGGACTATATGTGGTATCATACAATACATTCTGGTCAGTGTATGCAAGGGAAGTGATAACCTACTGTATTTTCTTTATTTTTTCTTTATTTACACATCTTGTTTACATATATGATTGTGATTAGGTTTCAGTCATGTAAAGAACACCCCCTTCACCAGTGGAACATTTCCATCACCAATGTCCCAAATCTCCCTCCATCACACCCCACCCCCACCTGTACTCCAGACAGGCTTTCCAGTTCTCTCATTCATTCACATGACTGTGGTAGTTCTCTCTGTAGTTATTTCTATAACTGCACTTACCACTCTTTGTGGTGAGCTTCATGAAGTGAGCTGGAAGTTCCAGACCTCCTCTCATTGTCTCTGAGGATTGTTGCAAAAATGACTTTTATTTTTTTTAAAACCCATAGATGAGTGAGACTATTCTGCATCTCTCTCTCTTTCCCTCTGACTTATTTCACTCAGCATGATAGATTCCATCTACATCCATGTATAGAAAAAATTTCATGACTTCATCTCTCCTGACGGCTGCATAATATTCCATTGTGTGTATGTACCACAGTTTCTTTAGCCATTCATCTGTTGAAGGGCACCTTGGTTGTCTCCAGAGCCTGGCTATTGTGAATAGTGCTGCAATAAATATAGGTGTGAGGAAGAAGGTTTTGTATTGTATCCTTATGTTCTTAGGGTATATCCCTAGGAGTAGAATAGCTGGGTCGGATGGGAGCTCAATTTCCAGATTTTGGAGGAATCTCCATATCGCTTTCCATAGAGATTGGACTAGACGGCATTCCCACCAACAGTGAATAAGAGTTCCTTTCTCTTCACATCCCCACCAGCACTGATTGTTCTCATTCTTTGTGATGTACGCCAATCTCTGTGGTGTGAGCTGGTATCTCATCATTGTTTTGATTTGCATCTCCCTGATGATCAGTGATGAGGAGCATTTTTTCATATGCCTTTTGGCCATTTGCATTTCTTCTTTATCAAAGCGTCTGTTCATTTTTTCTCCCCATTTTTTGATGGGATTAGATGTATTTTCTTGTAAAGTTCTATCAGTGCCCTGTATATTTTGGATCTTAGCCCCTTATCTGATGGGTGTTGGGTGAATACTTTCTCCCACTCAGTGGGTGACTCTTGTATCCTGGGCACTATTTCCTTTGAGGTGCAGAAGCTTCTCATTTTAATGTATTCCCATCTGTTCATCTCTGCTTCCACTTGTTTGAAAAGTGCAGTTTCCTCCTTGAAGATGGCTTTAGGCTTAATGTCATGGAGTGTTTTACTGACGTGTTGTTCTATATACCTTACGGTACTGATACCAAGGTCTTTAAGCCATTGATATTTTATCTTCGTATATGATGTTAAATGGGGGTCTATGTTTGCTTTTTTGCAAGTGGCTAATCAGTTCTGCCAGCACCACTTGTTGAAGAGGTTTTCCCTGCACCACTTAGGATTTCTTGCTCCTTTGTCAAAAATTAGGTAATCGTATGTCTGGAGGACAATATCTGAGAACTCAAGCCTATTCCACTGATATGAGTGTATGTCTTTATTCCAATACCATGCTGTTTTGATAACTATTGATTTGTAGTACAGTTTAAAGTTGGGGAAAGTAATGCCTACTATTTTCCTTTTTCCTAGGAGTGCTTTAGCTATTCGAGGGTGTTTATTGTTCCAGATGAACTTCATAAGTGTTTGATCCACTCCTTTGAAAAATGTCATGGGTATTTTTAAGGGGATTGCATTAAATATGTACAATGCTTTGGGGAGTTTAATGCCAGTTTAATGATGTTAATCCTGCTAATCCATGAGCAGGGTATGTGTTTCCATTTCCATGTGTCCTCTCTTATTTCTTGGAGCAGGGCTTTATAGTTTTCTTTGTATAGATCCTTTACATATTTGGTCAAGTTGACTCCAAGATATTTGAGTTTGTGTGGCACTAATGTGAATGGGATTGCCTTCTTGACTTCCTTCTCTTCCCTTTCATTATTGGTGTATAAAAAGGCCATTGATTTATGTGTGTTAATTTTGTAGCCTGTCACCTTGCTATATGAATCTATTGTTTCTAGAAGCTTTTTGGTAGAGTCTTTAGGGTTTTCTAAGTAGAGTATCATGTCATCTTCAAACAATGAGAGATTGACTTGTTCCTTTCCTATCTGAATTTCCTTGATATCTTTTTCTTGCCTGATCGCTATAGCAAGCACTTCCATTACTATGTTAAAGAGGAATGTTGAGAGCGGACAGCCTTGTCTTGTACCAGAATTTAAGGAAATACTTTTTGTTTTTCTCCATTGAGGATAATATTTGCCATTGGCTTGTGGTAGATGGCTTTAACTAGATTGAAAAAAGTTCCTTCCATTTCCATATTGCTGAGAGTTTTGATCAAGAATGGGTGTTGGACCTTATCAAATGCTTTCTCTGCGTCTATTGATATGATCATGTGATTTTTATTTTTCTTCTTGTTGATGTTGTGTATGATGTTGATAGATTTATGGGTGTTAAACCATCTCTGCATTCCTGGGATAAAACCTCCTTGGTCGTAGTGTATGACCGTCTTGATGTGCATTGGATCCTATTTGCCAGGATTTTGTTGAGGATCTTTGCATCAGCATTCATCAGGGATATTGGTCTGTAAAATTATTTAATACAATTACTGACAAATCTCAAAGAAGAGAACAATAATAACACAATAATTGTGGGAGACCTCAACACGGCCCTATCAACACTTGATAGGTCAACCAGACTGAAACCCAACAAAACTATACTAGCCCTAAAAAGCATAATGGAATAAAGAGGACTAGTAGATATATGTAGGACACTTCATCCCTAAAAACCTGGATACACATTCTTTTCCAATGTACATGGGTCATTGTCTAGGATATGCTGACACATAAAACATACCTCCATAAAATCAAGAGGATAGAAATCTTGCAGGCTACCTTTGCTGACCGCAAGGCTCTGAAATTAGATGTGAACTACAAAGCCACACAGAAGAAAGACTTTAACAATTGGAAATTAAACACCCTGCTACAGAACACCAGTGGGTCCGAGATGAAATCAAAAAGGAAGTCAAAACTTTCCTGGAAACAAAGGATAATGAAGACACAAACTGCCAGAATCTATGGGACACAGCAAAAGCAGTCCTGAGAGAAAAATTTATAGCTCTACAAGCATACATCAGGAAGAAAGAAGGGCATACCTGAATAACTTAATGACGCAGCTCAAAAAATTAGAAAATGACCAACAAAATAAACCAAAAATAGGGAGACAGAAGAAAATAACAAAGCTGAAGGCAGAAATAAATGAAGTGGAAAACCAAAAAACAATCCGAAAGATCAACGAAAGCAGAAGTTGGTTCTTTGAAAAAATATACAAGATTGATAGACCATTGGCAAAACTCACAAAGAGAGAGAGAGAAATCTGATAACACGTATTAGAAATGAAAAGGGGAAGATCACGACAGATACTGCAGAGATCCAAAGTGTAATCAGATACTACTTTGAGAAACTTTATGCTACTAAACATGAGAACCTAGAAGAAATAGATAAATTCTTGGACACTTATAACCTTCCACATTTAAGTAAGGAGGATGTAGCATATGTAAACACCCCCATCACTACTGAGGAAATTGAAACTGTAATCAAACATCTGCCCAAAAAGAAAAGCCCAGGCCCAGATGGATTTCCTAATAAATTTTTTCAAATCTTTCAAGAGGAGCTAGTACCAATTTTAGCCAGGCTCTTCCATGAAATTGAAAAAAGGGGAATACTCCCAAACAGCTTTTATGAAGTCAATATCACCTTGATATTAAAACCAGACAGAGATGCTACTGTATGATTTTTTGATCATGAATAAATAACTTATAATATCAATGGAATTATTTCCTCTTCTTCAATTGTTTTCAATGTTTTCCCCACTTACAAGGTTGGACATATACTAGGAATATCATATGTCCTAATGTAGCTCTTTGATCTTATAAGAAATTCTTCCCTGCCAGAAAAACCTCTTTCACTTTCTAACACTTAGGTAATACAACCTTGTGCCAACAATAACAATAACAACATTAACAACAATAGTCCTACTTCTTTTGTGCTTGACTTGAGGAATCCACAGTAAATAAGGAAACATAAAATACTCAATTGACAGACCCTTATCTCTCCTGATTTTCTAAGTTTATACTTTTCCTTGGCCTGTTCCTGTGGACCCTCGATTCCCCTTATACACTTCACATAGAGCCTGTGGGTGGACATAGCTCCCAATATCCCAGAGTTAGACTTAACAAATCTAATTTAGAAAAAATACAATAAGTTATTTTTTATATTTTAATATTCACACATAATTAAATAATAAGTTATTCCTGTACCAAAAGTTTTTCAGAAACATAAAATTCATGATTGACAAAAGGCAAGATATTTATTGCTCCATGAATATTCTTGACTAGAATTTGCATTGTATCCTATTACTACCTGCTCAAATTTCTCACTGGTCATCTTATTTTTAAATATTATTTGCATATTATACCGATGATACTACAGAGAGTTAACAAGAATGCCTTGAACATAGCCAACCTAGGTTCAATCTCTGGAATCCCATATGGTACCTCAAGACTTACAGAAAATACATATATGTATTTATATCTATATCTATATCTGTATCTGTATCTACATAAACTTACCTGCTGTTGTATAAAAATATGTGGATATATATATATTAATAAAATTTTGTGTAGCTTATCATGGTGGCTCAAATGAAACGTTCCTCAGTACATTCATAAAAAAGTGATATAGTTAATCTTTTTATTTATTCTTTTTTAATTCTTGAGTGACAAAGATAGGATCTTCAAGATATATAACATAATTTTCTCTCTGTCCACTGCATAGTAGACTGCATATTGTATAAAAATAATATAGAAGTATATTTTTCTTATACACTCTCAATACCATTGATTTCCTTTATATGACAATGACCAAATCCAGGTAGGCAAATATGAATGTTGGGTCTAAACACTATATTGCATTGTTCCAAACATGCCATTAAACCTCATGCCCATCTGTTTGGGTTTCTGTGCTTATCTGATAAAAGAAGAGGATAATAAGAAAGATAATCTTACCCAAAATTATTTAAATAATTTAAAGAATAAATATTTTCTAGGGGAGGAATCTTGGGAAGACTAAAAATTGAAATGGGATTAGAAAAACAAGTTTAGTAGTAATTGAATAATTGATGATGAGAATAATGTGTTGTCTCTAAAAATAAAGGTATACTATTCCAAAGTCAGGGCCAAAACATTTCTACCTTCATACCAAAAATGTCTAATATTTATGTTGAAAATTTTCTTTGAGTATTTGAAGTAAGACTATATGGGTAAAATTAATTTCGTATACTGATACAATCAATAAAGAATTTTATTTTATTGGTATGTTCTTCAAAAATATTTTTGGGCAGAAAAGGAGAAAGGGAGAATAAAAAAAAAACACCTTCAAAAAAGCATTACTTCCCAAGATAAATTTTTGTGATTTATATGCAAAGTTTATTTAATATTATATACTGTATACTGATATATATTCTGCAAAATACTCTCAATTGAATAAAAGTTAAAAATTATGGCCAGAATTAGAGCAACTTTATTTTTATTGTTTCTTGATACTAATGTTTTTATTAAATAACTAGGGCTGGGCTGTGGTGCATTGGTAAAGCATTTGCCTTGCATGTGGTTGATCAAGGATGGGCCTGGGTTCGATTCCTGGTGTTCCATATGGTCCCCCAAGCCAGGAGCAATTTTGAGCACATAGTCAGGAGTAACCCCTGAGCATCACAGGATGTGGTCCACACAACAAAAATAAATAAATAAATAAATAAATAAATAAATAAATAAATAAATAAATAAAGCAAGCATTATTGCCCAGAGAGATTGTTCAATGTTTAGGACACTTGGTTTTCATGAGGTTTTCAGGTTGTCTACTGTCATCCCATATGATCCAATAAGCCCAAAAGAAAGAGATCAGATTCATAAATAATTTCTGTACACTGGAGGGTGTGTCCCATAAACAAATAATTAACCAATTAATATTTTAGCATATATTGTACATCTCTATTTTACAAAAATATTTTTAAATTACTTTAATTATAAGATTTTATAATTCGTAACAAAGTACTTTAAAGATATATGTGGTGAAAGAATAGGGCAATAGTTTACCAGAAAGTGTATACTAGAACTAAACTACTTCAAGTAGTAATTATTATAAATACTATAAATAATTTAATATCTACAGCCAAATTATCAGGTGTTGAAACCATTCTGCGTCCAAAATGTCAAATACCAGATTAAGAGAGATGGCTGACTATTTTGATTAAGATCCTGGGCTTAGAAGTTGAAATCTGTTTTTCACTACCCAGCAGTAAAATCTACAAGGTATTAAATTTTGTGTTTCAATTTTGTCATCTACAAATAACTGGCAATTAAAGTACTAGTTTAAAGATAGCATTTTAGTGATATATATTTTTTTTAAATTTAGAATGACTGGCATATTTTTATTATCATTGAGCATATGCTTTTCATTTTGTTATAGTAATTATACTTCCAATTAGTAGTGAAATTTGGTTTTAAGAAAAAACAGTGAGTTAAAAGGAAACATTGGAAAACTGGGTACATTTTAGAGAGTCAGTCTTAAAGTGCTGTATAAATTTGCAATTATATAAAACGGCATGAAAACAGCTTACGACAATGAAGTTTATTTTCTAATTTAAAATTAGCTTTCTCGGGGCCGGGAAGGTGGCGCTAGAGGTAAGGTGTCTGCCTTACAAGCGCTAGCCAAGGAACGGACCGCGGTTCGATCCCCCGGCGTCCCATATGGTCCCCCCAAGCCAGGGGCGATTTCTGAGCACATAGCCAGGAGTAACCCCTGAGCATCAAACGGGTGTGGCCCAAAAACCAAAAAAAAAAAAAAAAAAAAAAAGAAAAATTAAAAAAAAATAATAAAATAAAATTAGCTTTCTCTTTGGTGAAACTTCTAAAATTTTAAATTTTAAAGAAATATTTCTATGTTGTGTAACCTTTTCTCCCTTTTTTCTTATCCTTTTTATCTCCAATGACAGTGGAATGGATGCTCAATCTACAACAAGCTGTAAAGTGGAGACCAGTTGCACTAGCATTCTGGGGGTAAAGGAGGTAGATATGGGATGCATACTGGGAACAGGGGCGGAGGAAGGACAGCACTGGGGTGGGAATGCCCCTCATTCATTGTCACTATGTACCATAAATGATGCAGTGAAATATTTGTAATGCACTTTGGTCACAATAAAAATTAAAAGAAAGTGAAAAATAAATTTATAAGTATTTACTTGCATGGCAGTTATGCTTGTTTTTAGAAATTTCAAGTTCAAGTAATTTTGGTATATTACAATAACATTCTGATATTATCCCCCTAATATTCAAATTCTGCCACCCACTAGAAATTAGAGTACTGAAGTAAGCATATTAAATTCATAATAAATTATTTTTATGCTTAATTCATTCAATCGACATATTTTCTGCTTATATATAAACATGTCTAAGCCTAGTAGTATAATTTAACTTTCAAAATTGCGTTTGTTGCTTACGGCAACTTTACAAAAACCTCTTTCAATGAATTTCTTGATAAAATTCCTTTATTTTGTATTCTGATACCTGTCAACTATGAAACTCAATAGATAAAATTATATTCACATTTTAAAATGCAATTACAATGATTTATGAAGGTTAGAATAACAGTTTTCAACAAGCTCTCTCATTCAAATTAATTGCATAGTAAGAGATGTGATAAATTAATGCCAAATTAACTTCAGTTCCAGCTAAAGTCAAATCAATACACAAAATCATACTGTGAATTCCTTTAAGAGCATCTTGAACAGTGCAGATGGTAACTGCCATATACTTTGATTATTCTGTACTCAGAGAATAATTACCTTTAAAGTAATCTAATCTATTATAAACATTAATTCAAGATTTATACTAGTTCTTAAATATATTAATGAAAGGTAATAATCTCCAATAATATGGCCATTCACCTTTATTTGCAATCGTTTATTAATTTAACAGATGTTATTTTATTTATTCATTCATTGTTAATTTTTGCCATCTATGTGATGCTCATAATATACTGGTATAAGTCCCAGCAATATTCATACATTGAATAACAGTTCAATTCCGTGAATATATAGTACTGGTCAGTCCTTTGGAACAAGACCACCTGGCCATCCTGATAGTGCATGGGTGCTTTTAGGGACACACTTATGGAATGTTCAAGAATCTCCAAAGCTACAATCACAATATTCAGAAGGCCAGGAGGTGTGAGGACCAAGCCTGAGTTATATGCATGCTACACATATGCCCTAGTTGTTTTATTATATACTACCCCCTATTATTTTATTTTGTTTTGTTTGTTTTGTTTTGTGGCCACTCCCTGTAATACTAAGAGGTTACTCTTTGAGATGTGTTTAGGGAAAACTCTTAGAGGCTTGTAGGGCCATACATATGCCAGGGATCAAACCCCAGTCAGCCACATGCAAGTTAAATGCCATTGCCACTGTGCTATCACTCTGCCAACCCCTATTTTCTAATATCTTTATTTAAACACCTTGATTACAAAGATGATTGTAATTGGGGTTCAGTCATGTAAAGAATACCCCCTTTCACCGGTACAACATTCCCATCACCAATATCCCAAATTTCCCTCCTCTATAATTTTATATTATATTTTATATTTCTCCCAACCCCTATTATTTAATTGAGTTATTTGTGAGATTGGTGTGGACCTCCATGTGGTGTTCTATTTGAAACTCAGGGATCCATGTCTAATTACAGAGTTTGAACACTGGTTTACTTACAAGGAAATTTCTGTACTATCTGTTCTATCTCTCTGGCCCTAGATTTTTATTTTCAACTTCAGAAAGTGCTCAAAGATATACTCGGCATAATTTTATTTATATTTGAATGAGAATTTTATAAAGGATTTGTATTTTATTCATAGAACATTATTTTGTAAATAATTTTTATACATAGGATATCTAATTGATATTTTCTTGTTAAAATGTCTATTTCTTTTTCAAAAGGTATGTTGAAGGAGTGATGGAGTTGTGAAGGAGTTGATAGGAGTGATGGAATATAAATTCGTTTTAGCAAAAATATGCCAAATAAAATTAACAAGTTTTTTAATCTTTCCTATATTATTTCTATGGACTCAAACTTTTAGCAAAGAAAGAGAACATCTAACTAGAGTATGTAGAAGACAAGTTGTGTAAAACATTACATAAGATATGGTAATGGGCACCTGGCATCTTAAGTAACTAAAACATGAGCTTTAAATTCTAAATTCAATATAATTTTATAAAATAATTTTGCTATTTAACTGTATTTATTCATTCATATAGTCCCAATCTATACAAATGCATACTAAAAAATAACTTTAAGTTTATTTTATAAATGATCTTTACAATAACCAAACATTTGATAAAGTGAAAGACATTTCATTTAGTGACATGTGTATACCTCATCCTAAGATTTGAAAATCCTGTTAAGAACTAAAAATGGCAAAGGAAAATAAAGTTGCTTCAGTTCCTTCTGGAGAGTTTACAGTTTGCCACAAATATTGCACAATCTTCATGGCCATGTAAGTCACATCTCTGAAAAATCGACCTCTTTCTGTGTTTGCTCACCATTCCCCAATAGACCAGTCATGCACAAATTCTTCACTGTTGGTGAAGAAGTCGCTTCTACAACCAATTTCCTTAGGTCTTTATTCTAAAACCAATTTCAATAAGTTAGCATACTTTAAGATCAAAACCTTAAAAGATTACATAAAAATGAAATAATAACCAGGTACGTAGTAAAAATGTACCTAAAATACTATTGTGAAAGATATGTAAGTCAATATGGTAAAAATAAAATTATATTTATAAAATCAAATAGAATGTAGAAAAAAAGTCTACTGGGACTTCAAAGAGGCTTAACATTAAGCATCAATAATAATAAAATTACATCAAAGAGTAAAATAGAAATGTAAAAATCTCAATGGGATTATTACGTTACTGACACTACCATGATCGGTGATTGTGCCCTACCCTAGGGTGTGACCTGGCATTCTGCTCCCATCCTAGGGTGGTACCTGATTCTGCTCCCATCATTGGGTGGTACCTGATTCTGGGGGATAAAAACAAGGGTCTGTGGAAGGCAAGGGGCTTTTTGGCTGGAACAGATGCTGAGGCTTTGGGCTTCAGTCTTGTTCTTAGAATAAAGCTGAATTTTCACAAGTCTGACTGTCTGCTAGCCTTTTACCTGCCACTTCACCTCAGAACTGTCGGCTGGACAGGATGGCAGACACATGCTCCAAGCTGGAGGGGAAAGACCTCATCCTCCATCCCTCCATCAGTCAACCTCTTCAGGGGCTGACTTGCAACTTTATGGCACATCTCAATAACTGTAAGTGAAATACTTCATTGGAAATTTTCTCTGCTGACTTTTAAATGGTTTCTGTGGTTAGTCATGTGGATTCTGCCACCTTTTTGCTTATGCATTGGTTCTCTATTATACAAGTGGATTATTCCATTTTGTTTTAAACTAATTGGTTTTGATCTAAGGACAATCACTGCTGTTGGATGGTTGTGGTCTATATTTCAAATGAAAATTGCATTGTCTCCAGCCATCATAGTTATTGGAATTTCTGTGTTGGCTCACGTTGTTACTGTGAGCATAGTTATTGGCTGGTATTTAGGAAATAGAAAGTGTAGAAATGGTGAGGCTAAAACCAGTATGGATAATAAGGAAATCTTTTTGACGAAAATTCAAACCAAGGTGCAGGCTGACGAATCCAGCCCCCCACATCAACAATATAGGAATTTTTGCTGGAAGAAAAACAACTCGGAAAGTTAAGCCTGTTTCTAGTGAAGCACATAACAGTAGTGACTCAGACAATGATCAACCTCCGGTGCTAACTCCACAAGTGAGGCCTGATCCTATTCACAAAATTGAATCACACAACAGTGCAGATTCAGACGATGAACCACACGCATGGCCTCAGAGCTCTATTCAGAGTAAGTTTGCTAATCTGGCTGCATCCCCTTTACATGGGGTAAATGTTTCTAACTATGTACCATATCATATGGAAGAATTAGATTGGTTTAAAAAAGCATGTAAAGAGTATGGTCCAAAATCATCATACAGTGTGGAGTTACTAAAACTTTGGAGTCATAATTCATCTTGGACTTGTATGATTTAAAAAAAATAGCTGAAATATGCCTGTCGTCTAAACAGCAAACTGAATGGGAAATATGCTATTCATAAGGCGTAAAAGCCAACTTATATAGCCCGGATGGTACGAAAAAACAAGTGGCAGGTGTTACTCTATCATATAAGTATTGATGGCAGAAAATCAATTTGCTAATTTTCAGACACAAGCAGCTTTACCTAAAGAAATCTTAAATTTAATTAGGGATATTGCATTGTCATCATGGGAAAAATTGATTCTAACAGCATTGGTAGAGAAAACTTTTTAAAAATTACCCAAGGCCCTTATGAGTAATATGCAGAGTTTGTAGGTAAGATTAAAGATGCTCTGAAGTTACAAGTCGAAGATGAGGAGATGAGAAACATCCTATTAAAATCTTTGGCTTATCATAATGCAAATTTGGCCTGTAGATTTGTATTGAATACATTAAATGAAAAGGCAGATGCGAATAATTTCCTTTATACCTGTCAGAATATCTATGGGGAACCCCAACCCCAACCCCACTTAAACTCAGTCCAAACCTTCCCAGTTACCATGGGAATGATGCCTTACTCCCCTCGAGGACAGGACACTTTCCGTAAACCAGGTCTTTGCACTAAATGCAAAATGATTCGACATTGGGCAAAAGATTGCAGATCCGGAAACCTTATTGATAATAACCTAAGAAGAGGTTTCAACACAATCCCCAGGAGGCAAATCATCTCCTACAATTGTGGTAAACAGGGGCATATCAAAAGGAATTGCAGTCTTCTTTTAAATTTAGCTCCTCAAGGGCACACATACAAGATGCAGGGAAATGCCCACAGGGCCTCCCCCCAGGCCCTTCCAAATCAGGGGCAAAGTTCACAGACTATAATCCTTCCAAGCCCAACCCAAGAAACTTCATTATGATAAGGGAATTAATTCATGCCACATCAGGGAGCACCAGATTAGACATATTATGCCCAGAGGACATTACAATTTAATCAGGAGCATGCCCTTACATGTTAGAAACTGGCATTGTGGGCCTACCACCCCCAGATACTATGGGTTTGTTCCTTGGCAGAAGTTCCCTCAACATAAAGGGTATATTAGTAACCACTGGTGTCATTGACTCAGATTCTATGGAAGAAATCATTGTAGTTATTACTGTACCAGTTATATGGACCTTTAAAAAAGGAGAAGCAATTGCCCAGATAGTAATAGTGCCTTATGTCAAATTTGGGACTTCAGATAAAACTAGAATTGGAGGTTTGGAAGCACAGATCCAGGTGCTGCTCAAAACCCAATCTTCACTTTTCTATTTTAGTTTTTAATCTTAGGAATTGATGTTGTATTACATTAGGGTTTTGCTTTCTTGACTTTAGGTTAGTGGGTTAAATACTGTTGTCTATAATTTCCTAAATGATATTTTTGTCTGTTCTCGGGGTTATTTTGCGTGGGTACAACATAGGCAAAATACTAGATTTATAGGAGGTTTCATTCATTTTGGATGGGCTCTCAAGTTGTTTATTTACACAAGGAGGGTCTCTGCCTTAAACATTTTGTTTTGGTTTGTGACTTAAGCTGCCATCTATAAATAATCGACCATATTGGTACATCAATTTGGACTTCAGCATGGATTAAGAACTTGGATTAAGTTTAGAAGCCTATTGATCATCATTGCAGTGACCCCCCCACTGTGCAGGGGGTATATGCTTCTTCCTCCAAAATAAGGGCCTAATTCAATGCCCTCAAAGATAGGCTTTCTGGTCTACCCGGACTTGAATGGAAAATGGGTCCGGAGAGAGAGCATGGAGATAAGGTGTTTGCCTTTCATGCGGAAAGTCATTGATTCGAATCCCAGTATCTGCCAGGAGTGATTTCTGAGCATGGAGCCAGGAGTAACTCCTGAGTGCTGCTAGGTGTGACCCAAAAACCAAATACCAAAAACCGACAACAACAACAAATAAAGAAAAGGTGCTTCTTCTTGCCTGCTACACAACCTTTTTGGCGTCTCTTCAAAGGATCTATGTACATCGTAGATTTATCTTCTCAGGAGCTTGTAGTTGATTCCTTGATACATGTTTCTGGTTTTAGACACCCTGTGTTTAGGTTAGAAGTTTTACTTTACATTTTCCTGTGATGCACTTATGTGATCAGCTGCTCTTTTATTATTGACTAGTTTTTCCTTTAATAATTGTAGACAATATTGTTTGTTTACTAAAAACAAATGGGGGGTTTGTTGTGGATGTAAACATTTCAATGGGATTATTGTTACTGACCCTACCTACCCTGATCGGTGATTGTGCCCTACCCTAGGGTGCGACCTGGCATTCTGCTCCCACCCTAGGGTGGTACCTGATTCTGCTCCCACCATTGGGTGGTACCTGATTCTGGGGGATAAAAACAAACAAGGGTCTGTGGAAGGCAAGGGGCTTTTTGGCTGGAACAGATGCTGAGGTTTTGGGCTTCAGTCTTGTTCTCCGAATAAAGCTGAATTTTCACAAGCCTGACTGTCTGCTAGCCTTTTACCCGCCACTTCACCTCAGGACCACGGGCTGAACTGAGTGGCAGATGCGCTCCGAGCTGGAGTCGAAAGACCTCATCCTCCATCCCTCCATCAGTCAACCTCTTCAGGGCTGGACTTGCAACAGTTTCTCATCTTTAAAAATTATTTGAATATGTTGACACATTATAAATTGTTTCTCTTTGTCTTCAATGACCTTTCACTTTTGCTCAAAATCAACAGAAATAGTTTGCTATTAGCTATAATTTTATTGTTATCCATAATAGACTACTGTGAGTGCTACTTTTTGCTTTTATTTTATAGAAATATTGTTCATTTTAAATAAGCTTTTCTTTTGAATACAATAAATTTGGAGTAAGACTATGTGATAAAATTTGCGGATGTCCATTATTGCATTTTTTCTCAATGAGAAGAAATTTCTTGTTTCTTCTAACATCGTACTCTATGCTGAGAAGGCTCCAGAATTTTAATTCAGGTTTTTCAGTATAGTATTCTCCTTACTGTTTCATGTTAAATATAATGTCTTCTTTAGTTTAATGAGAATATAGGGATTATTAATTTTGTAAACATGTTAAAACTGATAACATGCAATTTATTTTAACATAGCTGTGGATTTTCTAATTCTTCTCTACATTTGTATATTAATATGAAATTTCAAATACCAGACATTTATATAATTCCAAATATTTGTACTGTTTCATATTTGTAGTCAATATTTTTTCACCATTTAACCTGTCAACAGCTATTCTTCCTTTCTATTGTCTTACCTTTCTATAATGTCAAGTAAATAGAGTCATAGATGTTATAAATAGCTTTGAAATTGTTCTTCTTTCTCTCTGTATAATGCAATTTAAATTTGTCAATATTGTGCTTTGAGCAGTTTCTTTTTTTATTTCTACATAACAGTATGAAATTAGACAGTATGAAATTTTATTAACAACTAACGGGTATTTGGATGTCTTCCAATATTGGTTAATTATGAAGAAAATCATTGTTAACATTAACAGGTGTTTATGGGAACAATGACTTAGTTTCTCTAAACCAAGCATAGTATGATATTATTGGGTGCTATCTAAACATATTTAATTTATTATGCTTAATTTGAAACTGCTGAACAAAGTGATTATGACAGTTTGTATCCTCCTTTTAATGAATACAAGTTCCATTTTTTTGTCTTCTTTTTCGCACTAGCTATTGTAATGTTTTATGGCCTGAATTCATAAAAATGACTTATCCAACTAATAGATATTTTTCTTCTTTAAGTATATTTATTTTGGGAAAGATGTAAGCTTTTGGACACACTCCTGGTGGTGGTTGGGAATTAATTACTCCCTGGTGAATTTGAACTTGCACCCTGAAAAGTAAGAGAAACATGTGATGCCTATCAGATATCAAACCATGGTTAGCTACAGGCAAATCAACTGCTTTAAACTTTGTACTATCTTTTGAAATTTTACTACTGTTTAGTAATTTGGGGTATTGAAGAATTTTAGATTGATTTTTTTTAGTGTGCTGAGTAAGAGCAACAGTACAGCTGACTGAGAGCTTGCACTACCCAAAGGCCAGTCTGCATTCAGTTCCTGGTCTCCCACATGGTCCCCTGAGCACCACCAGCAGTGATCTCTGTCCAAAGAGTCAGGAATAAACCCAGAAAACAACAACAAACATACTTTTATAAGAAACCTACTATATAAAATTTGAAGTATGAAATAGAATGCAAAAAAAATAAGACAAAAAACTTACAGGAAATAAAAAAGCATAAAAATAGAAATAACTATAATTTTTAAAGTTTAGTAAAATATTCTAATGTTGACATTTTAATTCAGAAAATATAAGTACTTTCCTTAATTTTCATATTTAAATTATGAATTTAATGAAAGTGATATATTCTAATAGAATAATAGCTGATCTTTTTTCACTATAAATTACTACATGTATTAAAATTGACCATATTATATAATAATATTCACATTTAATAGAGTAAGACTCTTTATGGATAAATATATAAAAATACACTGTGTAATAGCATGTTATTTAAATATATTATGTTGTTATATATTGATAAAATAGCTGAAATATATTTAAAGGATGACAACTCATGTTCTATGATAATTCATTCATTTTTAATTTATTTATTTACAGTGGTTGAAAATTTGTTCATAATAAAGTTCTTTTTCACACAGAAAAAGATATTCATGATTGAGTTACAATCACACATTGTACAACCATCAACAGTAAACACGGAGTCTTATGAACTCTAAATCTTCAGTATAAATTTCCGTCCAAACTTTTATTTTAATGGATTAAATACTTGATATTTTGAGCTTTTATGGACCATGGAAAAATTTTGAATTATTGTCTTTATTTTTTAGCCACAATTTCATAATAGTTTTAATAGTTTTCAGTGGATGGATTGAGAGTATTTTGGTGTGAAATTAAAAATAAATAAGTATATTACACTGTATGTAAAAAGTATATAATATTAAAATTCACAAGGTGATTTTGTAATTCAATCATGTTTGTTTGTCTTTAAATTGTCAAGGGCTTATTTCTTCCACACAACTGACTTGAAAAACTGATATGTACTATGTAAAAAAATGAGTAAAATTATTTACAATCATGAGCATTTATAGAACCAATTTACTATATCATTTTCCACATGTATAGTATTGCAGAAAAGATACACTTGATTTTTAGGCATTGGAAAATTCTGAGGCAGTATAAATATGTCAATGGTTCAAGTGTCTTATCACATATTTCCATTCTTTGGCTGTAAGCAGGGTGTAGTGAGCCTAGTGTGAGGTATGTTTCATGTCACAGAAAATTTTGTGTTTGGATAGTGAGTAGAATGAATCAAACTGTTCAGGAACTAGCATACTAGTATAATCTTTTGGTGCTCATACAGTTCTTATCAATTTTGCATTTACAATGTTGAACTTAATGGCCTTTGGGTAAATCAAACTACTGTTCAATTAAGTCTTCCTTATTCAGTATGCTTACATGTGTCAGGACACATGTGAAATAGGTAAATCAGTCCCTACAGATTTAAAGTTATGACACAGAAGGAAGACATGCAATAATTTGAGGGATAGGTTCAGATATCAAAGATACCTGACAAATTCCAAAGTTTTGCATACATGGACTATTCATAGTATTTAGTATATACTAAAAAATTATAGACTACTCATACTATTTAGTTTAACTTAAAAATATGGCATGTGATAGTACAGTGGTAAGGCGTTTGCCTTGCAGGTGGCCAGCACAGGATGGACCATGGTTTGAATCCCAATATCCTATATGGTCCCCTGAGTCTGCCAGGAATGAACTCTGAGCACAGAGCCAAGAGTAACTCCTGCACATCGATGTGTCTGACCCAAAAGCAACAACAAAAAAAAGGCTCACTTATAATAATTAGCTAAAATTTTCATATTAGACTTGATGACTTTTTGACTAATCACTAATTTCTTGTAATATTTTATGTTTTCAGATTACTAGTGAAGACTGCTATATCTAACCACAGGATATATCACTCTCTGATCACTAATACCTGCCATGTCCTTTACAGTACCGTGTGTGTGTGTGTGTGTTTGTAGAAAATGAACAGTTTTTATTTGGTAATGCTGAGGAAGAGGAAGCAAAGGATAAGAGAGAGAAAAAGACATGCTCAAGACAGAAAGCTAGCTTCTTTAAAGGCAAAGAAAGCCCTGATACACAATCAAGCATAAAAACTTTCAAGAGGGTGACATGTTGTCAGGCACCATGTACCCAGACATGTATACATGTTCACATGTGGACCACTCTACTGTATTCTTAATTACATATGTTATTTTGCACTATTTTTGCTAGCAACTTCTTACTTTTCTTTCTAATGATATATCATTGTTTTCATATCTACAAAATTTTGTGTGTGTTAGTTTTTTCTCATTAGATATTCTTAATATTTTTAAAAATTCTTAACTTCCAATCTAAATACAATGAAACAATATTCTTGGTAGAAAACATAGTGTGTTAGGTAGCTAGCTAACTAGATAGATTAATCTTTGACACTTTTGCTAATGACCATATGTCAAAATTTAAAATAGGTATACATTTTATACCTATTGTAATTGAAAAAATGGACAGAACTTCTGTAATATGAATGAAATTAGATGGAAGAAACTCAAATACATTTTATAGAACAAATATGTATGCACATACACACATAAACACATTTTACAATAGCACTAATGGCTATAAATGTAACCTAATGGTATTTAAAGAAACTTAGAAGTCTGGGGAATTCCTCTTCTTAGAAGTACTGAGTCAGTGGCACATGCAATATATATAGTAATAGGAGGGGAAAAGGTGCATTTCAAGTGAAATTTTTGTCCATTTGAAAGCACTTAAAAAAGAACTAGAAGTTCTTTACTTCATCAAGAGGAAGTTATGAATGAAGAAATATGGTGTAGTTCAATGAAAAGATATAATGGTTGATAAAAAGTAGAAAAATACCAAGTCATTAAAAGTTTTGTAGTTTAAGATAAATATTCTGAAATGTATGCTAAACTTATTGAATGATAACCATTCAACGTTGTCTAACTTAAAACGGGATGATCAATCAATGTCATATTTTCTGGTTCTACTCAATACTGCCTCTCAAAGTAATTATATGGTCTTCATTGCTTTGTGTGGTCATTATCCACAGAGCATAATAAATCATCTGATTCAGGCATTTACTCTCCTTCACCAAGAATACTATATGATACTTGTAAAAGGCATTTTATATTGATATTTGACCTGAAGTAAAACTTCTGTCATTTCTCATCCTTATTTGTTGACTCAAGATATAAACCATATAGATCTGATTCCTTAGTATGGCATTCAACTGTTTTTATCCTCTTTTATATTACAACTTAGCTAGCAACTCCTCATTTCCACAACATACTTGTGCAACATTTTCTATAATTTCACTCAAGTTGTTCTGCATGCTCCTTATTTTATTTTTCTCTTTTTGTTAGACTTTAAGCACAAAACTCAAATCTCATTATTCATTTTACCTCAAACCATCTCAAGCCACATCCTAATTCTTTTTCTTCTCCTTGTGTTATAAAATTTATTGATTATACAAATATGCATACAGTTGCAATTTGGAAGACACTCCATTAGGGTCTTTTTAAAATAAAATATTGATTTATTTTAATTAAATAATCAGAAAAAATCAGAAAGAAATATAGCTGTAAATAAAGATGAAGATTTATTTTAATTTGATAATTTTATAATACAGATATGTCCTATAAATGTTGGTTGATTCTTTTCATTTGCCAATATAAGCAATATACTCTATAATACAAAATAGTCATTTTATTTTTAAATTACTTCAGTCCTCTTTAATACAGAAATGAATCCTCATAAATGCTTTCCAATAATTTCAATTTCTACAAATAAACAACACCTTTATGATAAATTTTATCTATATATATGTTTTAGATACATATCTATACTATTTATTTATTTTTAATTTTTATTGAAATCAATGCTAGATACAAGGCTTTCACAGTTATATTTACAGTACATAATGACAGTAAATTAAGGCAATTCTCATCACTCGTGTTAACCTCCCTTTGCCACTGTTCTCAGCATGCATTCCAACCTCTATCCTTAGCTCCCTGGACTGCTAGTGCAACAGGTTACTTTTGTCTATAGCTTGTTGTAGTTTGAGTGTCTGAATTTTATTGTCATTGTTTTGGGGTTAGACATTTAGGTCTGATCATTTTTTATTGCAATTAAATGCTCATGAGACTGCTTTGCCCCTGATGCTATCCACTATTTTTTTATTTTTTGGAAGACAGAAATATGAGGCAGAAAAGATAATTTATGTTCTGTGGTTCTGTTATAATAAAAAAAAAGCAGGTGAGAGCCCCTGCCTAGAAGCCATAAATAATTTTAAAAGAATAAAAATGTAAAAGAAAAAGAAAGGAAAAAAGGGGGGTTGGTATGTTTTTATTATCATTTCTTTTGCAAAGGCATAGTAAATATTGAAAATTAGATAGAAAAAAAATTCTATTGGTCTAAGAGATACAGGGTGTTTTCACCCTTGAAATATACTATCATGAGATCAAATACAGGCTCCGGACATGTTCATTGTCGAACCCCAAGGTACCAGGAAACTGCTCAGTTGTGTTTGTCAAAGTCAGTTCTTTGTAATTAGAGCTCTTGGTTTTGCATTCATTCTAGGACAAAGTCTAGGGTTGACTTTCTTTATGGTTCCAGAAATTCTGCTCAGTCTATTTATCTGTTTTGAGGCTACACCTGGCAATGCTCAATAGTTACCTAGCTCTATGAGCTCTATGGTCAGGGATAATTCTTGGTAAAGCTCTGGAAGTCATTTAAGTCAGACATGGACTTGATAACAAGGCAAGAAACAGACCCATTAAACTATCTTTCTAGTTTTGTATGAAAAGTCATAAATTTATACATTTATTTATTTTTGATTTGGGTCACATCCAGTATTTTTTCTCAGAGCTTGTTCCTGACTATGCTCAATGATCATGATTGGAGATGAACAAAGGCCTTAAGGATTTTGAAGTTAGATCCTAGGTTATCTAAGTGTAATACAAGTCCTATACCCACTGTGTTTATATGTCTCATATGACAAATTATATAAGAAAATTTTCCTAAGTTCAAGTTCCATTTTAAACCTCAATAGTATGTGATTTTGATTCCCAGATATCAATGTATAATTCATTATGGGTCATGACAATAGGGGAAGTCAATAAATATTTAAATGACTGCCTATGACTGTTAGTGTGTATTTATAATATATTTTTATAAAAATCAATATTCTTGGAGCTAGAGTGGTGGCGCGAGCGGTAAGGCATCTGCCTTGTACCCACTAGCCTAGGACGAACAGACTGCAGTTCGATTCCCTCCCGAGCATCCAATATGGTCATCCAAACTAGGAGTGATTTTTGAGAGCAAAGCCAGGAGTAACCTCTAAGTGTCATTGGGTATGGCCCAAAAAACTAAAAAACAAAAATTTAATATTCTGGGCCAGAGCAATAGCATGGAGGTAAGGTGTTTGCCTTGCATGCAGAAAGACGATGGTTCGAATCCTGGCATCCCATAGGGTCCCCGAAGCCTGCCAGGAGTGATTTCTGAACCTAGATCCAGGAGTAACCCCTGAGTGCTGCGAAGCGTGACCCAAAAACCAAAAAAAAAAAAAATTAATACTCTTACTTATTACAAGTGCTTCATTATATTTGAACAAAAAAGATACCAGGAAACTCTTCTGATGCTTCTCCATAAATTGGTATATCTACCTAAAACATAATGATTGATAAGTTAATTAAATTTTATCTAATGCAAAAACTCATAAAATATTCATAGTTTAATGTTTACAATAACTAAAATTAAAAATAACAATAGACAAAAATTTTTTTACAAAAAATTAATATTAAATTCTAATTTCACTGCCAGAGAGATAGCATGGAGGTAAGGCTCTTACCTTTTATGTAGAAGGACGGTGGTTCTAATCCCAGCATCCCATATGGTCCCCTGTGCCTGCCAGGAGAGATTTCTGAGTGTAGAGCCAGGAGTAACCCCTGAGTGCTGCTGGGTGTGACCCAAAAAACAAAATAAATAAATAAATAAAAATAATTCTAATTTCACACAGATATGAGTATTAAATGGAGACTAATTTATTTATTCTCAGAAATAATGTGAGTTTTTTATGTTTTGGTAGGAAATAGGAAGATTGAAATATGATTTTTTTAAAAATGTTTATTGACTGGGTAAGCTTTAATACTTTACATAAAAATTTCTTTAGCATATTTTAAGAAAATTATTTCAACTTGTGTAATTCCAAATTTGATATTTTGTCATTGTTTATTATCATATCCTTAACAAAAAAGAATCCCACAATAATTTTAACATATTTTGATAATTTTGAATAAATGTTTATATTTTAAAAATAAATTGATTCAATATAAATCTAAATTTTACAAAGTTTAGAGTGCTAAATACTTTGGTGTAATAAAGTCAATTTTATTTTCATCTTTTTCTTATATTTTTATAATTTTAACTTACAACTATATTTCTTTACTATATTTTTCCTAGAATTTACTTAAAGATACTTTCCTGCCAACATTAAATACACAGTATATTACTATATATTTCTTAGTATGATTGGCCTAAATCCACAGTTCTCAGAGCTTACTCCTACTTATTCCTACTTCTCTACTTCTCTAGAGGCATTTAGGAGACCATATGCATTACCAGAGGAACAAACTAAGGTAATCTTTATAGGAAGTAATACAAGAAATTTACCTTCTGTACTCTCTCTTTGGCCTACAGCTTTGGGTTTTTTTGTTTGTTTTGGGCCACATTCCATAGTCTTACTCATGGCTCTGTGCTCTGAAATTACTCCTGGAAGGAACTTTTGGGATGTCGCGATGGAAACTGGGTCAGTCACATGCAAGGCAAACGTCTTACCTGCTATGCTATCACTCTGGCCCAGAAAGCTTTGTTTTTAAGTAGGTCCTATGAAATATATTTTTATTTTAGTAAAGTAAAGTTTATTTATAATTTTAGAAAATAATGTACTTTTTCTTTAAGTTTCCTTAAGTAAAAAAAATTCTTATTGGATAATTATAATGCTTTTGTGAAAAATTTTCATAAAATCTTAATTATACCAAATCCAAAGCCAATAACAAAAGAATCTATACCCAATCTACAAGTGTGACATAGAGGGGACCACTTATACAAACAGCCCTGGGGGTAAGGGTAAGGGAGAGAGATATGGGAACAGGGGTGGAGAGAGGACAACTTTGGTGATGGGAATTCTCCTGACTCAATCTTAATATGTACTTAAAATATTACTGTGAAAGATATGTAATCCACTTTGGTCAAAATAAAAATTATTATTATAAAATCTTAATTATAGCTTATAAGAATACTAATTATAAAATTTTAATTGTAAATGTAAGAAAAACAAAGCAGTCAATTGAAGAATATTTATTTAACATACTTAAATATAATATATTGTTAAACTTTACTTTAGGATCAGTGACATCTTTGTGTTAGAAATATAAGAAAGGTTAAATGAGAAAATAATTCTATTTTATTCATGCCTGGATACACCATATATGCAATAGTTTTCCTAAGTTGAAAATCATTGCATTCAATTTTGATAATTCATGATATATGAGACAAAGTTGGCAAAAAGAAGATGTTGAGTGAAGTAACATATGTTCTCTCTGTACATGAGCATCATGTAAGTCAATAAATGAGGGCAAATTAGTATTTCAAAAAGAGTTGAGATTTTTTGCACTTCATCTCAATTTAGATTTAGGGGAAAATGGAAAATTCCAATTAGCCACAGTCATTTCAAATTACACTTATTTTCTCTAAGATTTTGGCACTTCTTCCAATTTCTTTTTAACTAGATGTTAATCTGCTCCTAGTAGTTTTAAAAGCATAGAACAACATTTTCTTTTATTTTAATTCTACAACAGAAATCCCTGTTGCCAACTTGTTATCTATCTCTTTTATACTATTATAACCTATGAATTTTTATTCTTTGAAATTCTATTGTAGCACTCACAAAAGAACACAGAAAAAACACTTACTTTGCAAATTGCTGGAGAAATATATTTAATACTTAATAAAATATATTACTTAACATGAAGATAAATCATCTCTATTATTTTTATAAATATTTAAAATGCTTAAAATTTGATATAGAGCAAATACAATTTAAAAACTAAAATACTTCTTCAAACATATAATATTTATATAAAGTTTCTAAGTTGAATTATCATTAATCCAATTTGACTTGGACTTGGCTAGTTTTTGTGCTGAAAGTCAAATATCCTAGGAAATCTTCCAATCAAGTTAATTAGTGTGTTCATTTTTTCATTTGATAAGGAAAGAATATATAATTTAGGAAAATATGTTAGAACTCAGAAAAACATCATATACATCTATAAACATCACATTATTTTCACATATTGAGTGATCTAATTTATACTTACAATAATTGTTGTTTTAATTTTGTGATTTCATATGAGAATATTACATATAAATTTAAGATCATTTATTACAAAAATAAGCACATATTTTGTTCAATCAAGTTAGAAGAGAGGAAGGATAAAAGTGCTCAATTGGCCAGAGATATACTGTAAGTAGGGAGTTTTCCTTGTACACTGCTGACACAATTTGTTCCCAGCCTCTCATCTCACAGGGTTCCACACATACCTCCAAGACTGAGGAATACCACTTGAGCATTGTCAAATATGGCACAAATCGAAACAAATAAAAATTATTCAACTAAAATGTTATGATCCAAAATTAAGACAATATAGTATTACTAGACTTATAAAAAAAGAGTAAGGCTATAAAGATTGAATACCAAACTGGTCAAATAAATCTGAAAATAATTTTGCTGGGTTGTAGAAAATAAAAAATTAAGTTTGCTGAAGAGAACTGTAAGTGTGGTTTGTCACGATGTCTATGAATGGAAAAAGTCAAAATAATACTAAATAAAAAAGAATTTTTGACAGTGGAAAATATAAGAAATAACATTGCTAGATTCTATAATTTTTCAAAGTAATCTATAATATGTTTTATTCACATAAACCTCTTTGATCCATTTTGTTCGGAAATTTTAAGTTTTTTTGTTTGTTTTGGTTTTTGGGCCACACACGGTGACGCTCAGTGCATACTCTGGCTGTGCACTCACAAGATGCTCCTGGCTTGGGGGACCATATGGGATGCCTAGAATGGAACCGAGGTCTGTCCTGGGTCAGCTGCATACAAGGCAAGTGCCCTACCTCTCTTTCTGAATCTTGATGTCTAATTCCTTTCTCAACTTGGGGAAATTTGTAACTATTACCTGTAAGTACATATTTTGCCCCTTTTCTCTTTGCCTTCAGCAGTTTATTTGATGGAAGAGTTAGTCTTTGATCCTATCCCATATAGCTCTTATTTTATGTGCTGTTTTAAATGCTTTTTGCTTTTCCTTTCTGCTGATGCTTTTAAATTTCTTCCATTTTCTATTTAAACTGATTGACTCCATTTTTTGCTTCTTCCATTTTGCTGTTGCTTCCTTTATTGAATTTTTAATGCAGCTTTTGCAGCCATGATTTTTTTGCTGTTTAGGTCTTCATCAAAATTCATATCAATGTTGAAGTTCTATCTCTCTTAATCATCAAGATTGCTTTTTTGCATAACCTTGTTGTTTGATGAGTTTGGTCCGGATGTTAATAGTACATTAGCCATGTAAAACACTAGTGCATCACACTGTTGTATCTGATAGCTCATAAAAGCTTGAATATACATAGGGAATTATATTCCAACAGACCTGCATGGTTAACTGAGAATTTTCTGTCATAATAGCCAGTGGTGTATTCTGGCCGAATATGAAATATTAAAATTCACCAGCTACTAGAAATTTTCAGTTTTGCTAAGATCCAGAAACATGCTTAGACATACTAAATTGATGTTTATTTTAAACAAGATTGGTAATAAGTCACAATTTATGACAAAGAATTAACAAACTACAGGGTTTGAGGGCTACAGATCTAGCTAACTGTGTCAGCAAGGAGCCCACTGTGAGATAAGCTTTGCAAGAGCCATGCAGTACAATGTTCTTCTACTGGTGTGCTGTGTGTTGTTGTAGTGGATTTGTAAGAATAGAGTGTATTTTGCTGCCAGGGTAAGCACTTAGGATAACTGGATGGTTTCCAGCTTGCTTAACTATGTGTTAGCATGCTTTCCTCAGAGATTTGCCCAAGGAATCCATGAATATGTAGAGGAAGATTAGAAATGGTGCCCTCCAGCTCTACAATAAGCAAGGTTGATAAAGGTCACCAAAATAGTGTCTGCCTTTGACTCTGACCATTTTTACTTTATTGTATATTATATCTCATTTTCTTGTTAGAAGTAAAAGATTATAGATTTTGGGTGCTAGGTATTTGCCACACACTCTGCTCCCCAGAGTAAAATTCTTTTTCTTGAAAATCTCTTTCTTGCTGCAAATTGTTTTCCTGCAGCAGGATTTCACTATCTCTTTCTCCAATCCATTGGGTGCTGCTATTTTTACCTGATGTAGATGTTTTGCTATTTTAGAGTTTCAGTGTAAGCTATTGTATAAATTAATTAAAATTTATATTAAGTTGCTTTTCATGAGATGATATATATTTGGTACTTTCTTCCCATAGTATTTCACTGTATTATAAAATACATAAATTCAACTTATAGACATGAAGTATTTTTAAATTTTTAAAAGTGGAGACAATATTAGATATTCTTTCTGGACTTAATTATATTCTATTTTATTTGTGAGTGATTCTATATATGTATTATAAAAGCATGTTTATATATGCATATCTCTATTCAAGTGATCATTTATATATGGAATAGCAGAAAATTTACCAATAATTTTGATGCATGCTATAAAGTATCTACTTAGAGTTAAGTGTTGTGTAGTTAAACAAGTTAGAGGTTCCATCTTGTAGTAGGTTTTCAGAACATGAGACAGTCAGGAAATAAACAAAAATGATGATACAGGAATATAATGACACACAAAAATAGATTAAAGACCTTGATATTATAAATAAAATCATATAACAGGAAATTGTAGGAAGAGCATTTTATGATATTGATGCTAAAGGCAACTTCAAGTGAAACACCACTGGACAAGCAAGTGCAAGTAGAAATAAACAAATGGGACTGCATTAAAATGAAAAGCTTCTGCACCTCAAAGAAAAAGATACTATGATACATATTATACATAGAATAAAAGTAAAAATTCATGCAAAACCTATCTGATGAAATATTTATATCCAAGATATAAAAGGCATTTCTAGAACTTAGCAAGAAGATGGGCCGACAAGGTGGCGCTAGAGGTAAGGTGTCTGCCTTGCAAGCACTAGCCAAGGAAAGATCGCGACCGCGGTTCGATTCCATGGAGTCCCATATGGTCCCCCCAAGCCAGGGGCGATTTCTGAGCGCTTAGCCAGGAGTAACCCCTGAACATCAAACGGGTGTGGCCCGAAACACCAAAAAAAAAAAAAACACCAAAAAAAAAAAAAAAAGGCAAGAAGAAAATCAGCTAGCAACATTCAAAAATAGGGGGAAAGAAATGAATAAACATTTCCTCAAAGAAGATATTCAGATGAATAAAAGACTAATGAAAAAAACAAAACGTTCCACATTATTCATCATCAGCCAGAAGTAAATAAAAACTACAAAGAGATATAAATAAAAACTACAAAGAGATATCATTCACACCCCAGAGACTGTCAGGCATTACAAAGAACAGGAACAAAGAGTGCTAGTGCAGATGAGGGGAGAAAGGGACTCTCATTCAATGCTGGAATGTCAGCTGACTCAAACCATTTTTTAAATAATAGGGATATTTTTAAAAAACTAGAATTTGAGAGTCCATATGATCCAGCAATACCACTCCTAGAATATACCCTCCTAACAACATTGCGAAAGAACAGTGTCTAAAGGGATGTGAGGGTGTAGAAATGGAGAAGGGAGAGGGAGGGAGAGAAAGAGAGAGAGATATTCAGACAGAAGAGAGAGAGAGAGAGAGGGAGAGAGATAGAGAAGTAAAATGTCTGTTTCATAGGCTTATAGGCAGGCATTGGGGAGGGCAGGAGGGAAACATGGGACATTGGTGGTGAGAAATGTGTAATGGTAAAGGTTATTGTAAAATGTCATGATTGAAACTCAATAATGAATAACTTTGTATCTGTGAAAAAATAAACAACAATATTATGAACATCCTTGTATCAATAACATTTATGTAAAGTAATTTTTAGAAATGGAGAAAAATATTTTATGGTAAAGAGGTATTCAAAAGGCCCTAAGGTGGTTTAAAATCAATAATAAATCTAGAAATGCTAAAAAATATGAAAATATGTTAAGTTAGAGATTAAAATAAGAACAAGTATAATTATTAGGTTATAGAAAAACTATCATGATTAACAAAGCAAAGTTCCAGGAAATTAATTCTACTTAGGTCAACATCTATAAAACAAATTAATATGTTATGAAAGTTAACATAGAATTATAAACTTTCTCAATTAAAGCAAATTAGAAGCTTAAGTATTATAGATTAAATAATTGATATCTGGAGAGATAATGTTGCGGGTAGGACACTTGTCTTGTACAAGATAACAAAGTTTCAAAACTTGGAATCTAAGTCCTTTAAGGAATTATTCCTAGAAGAGTAAGGAGTAAGTCCTGAGGATGCTGTGTGTATCCAGAAATATAGAACAATAATAAATTAATAAATAAGTGTTATTCTATTATCATGTTATATATATTCAGTAAAAATATTGTCTTCTTGAATATTGATATGTATATAGATAAATAATAAAGTAGTAAAATAAGTATCTCAAAAGAAATGTTAGAAAGGAAAGGAATTAAAATAATTATAAAGAAAATTATAAAGAATTTATAACTTTTAAATTTATAAAGATTTGTAAAGAAAGCAAAGAAATATTAGAATTCTTCTTGATTTAGTCAGTCACTACACATATATTTATATATGCAAATATATTTAAATCTCAGAGGTTAATTTTACTTTTAATATGAAACTTTGGAACTATATTAAAATATATTAACAGCATTTCAATTCTGAATAAATATTTAGGTTGGGAAAACCTGGTGTATATTTAAGACATTAAGTACAGGGGGCCGGGCGGTGGCGCTAAAAGGTAAGGTGCCTGCCTTGCCTGCGCTAGCCTTGGACAGACCGCGGTTCGATCCCCCGGTGTCCCATATGGTCCCCCAAGCCAGGAGCGACTTCTGAGCACATAGCCAGGAGTAACCCCTGAGCGTTACCTGGTGTGGCCCAAAAACCAAAAAAAAAAAAAAAAAAAGACATTAAGTACAAAATAATATCAGATTGAGGAAAAACATAAATTAGTTTAAGAAATGTTTTAAGAGAAGCAAATGTCACTAATCTTTCACTAATCTTTAGTGCAAATTTAGTATACAAATGCCACAAATATTTGGAAAATATGTATATGAGGTTTTTAGGGTTTGGGAAAACAGGGTCTGTATAATACAGTTAATGAACACCATTCATGAGATAAAATGTTCCTTTCCCATCCTTTTGTTGTTTTTGCTAAAATGTCATACAGCTTGGTTGCAATGCTGACATATTTAGTGACTCTTTAATGTGAGTTTTGCCTCATAATGTGCTGCTTGCTTACTCAGCACCAATATCATGAAGGTGACTCTCCAATACTTGTATTATTCATTTACATTCTGGTTGTAATGTTAGCAAGGTTCATTCTGACACTTATGCATGCACACCAAGGGTCAGATTTCGGGGCCATATTCCTCTGTTTTTTTCAGTTGGTATGCAAGAGGTCTCACATTATTTGTGATATTTACATATATCTAGCTACAGTGCTGCCAGAAAATACTGGGGTTCTGGGAGTCACATACAGAAGAACTACTAGGGTCAGAGAGCAGATCTGTCATGATTGTGCTCAGTATAAGTGGTAGACGTTGAGATTAGATTCAGAGACTTCTATACATTTTCAAGTCAATAAATTAAAAGTTCCCATTTTATTCCCTGGATGTAGAAATAAAATTTTTTTCATGGAAAAATATTCGCCAATTCTATTTCTTATAATATTGTGTCAATATTCTCCTTCTGAATTATGAATGTCTATGAGTCAACAGTTCTGAAGCATTGACATTTACTTCTGATAACCTGCTGTACTTTTAATATTTACATCAGTAAAGATTTAATGTACCCCTATATTCAAGTCATTTAAAGATTTAAAGTAAGATGGATCCTCTTATTTGCACTGTGATCTACTTTTTCTTTTCTCCTTAGTACCAACAGTCTACATACTTCTTCGAAAGCAATTCAGTGATAGAGACAAGTGAATCACATTATATGAGTTACACTCACTAATGTTCAAAGAGAACAGTGGGTATGAACATCATGTAGTTATCTAGCTGAAGAGAAACTTGGTTAAGTGGACACCAGCTGTGTTATTCCAGATGTGCAGTTTCACTTAATGACTGTTCCACCAGGCAACCAAGCAATTATAGGATTATATAATGAAAGAAATACTGCCAGGTACATCAATTTCTAAATGTCAAAGTTTCTAAGTTTTCATGGACAAAAATTTGATTCAAAGCATTTTCTCAATTAATGTAAACCTTACTATACCACATTTCATTGTATAATTATCACAGACTTTATACCAAATGTTTCTGTCATAAAATGAAATATGACCATTATTCAAAGCTAAAAACCATGCGTGCCCATGAATTAAAAGATGCTACTCTAATGCAGCAGCAATGATCATATGGTGAAATATGTTCCATTTTTTCAATACTATCTTGACTGTAAGTTTATTTATATGTAACTTAATAAATAAAACCATACAAATTGAATTTTTTTCAGGTAGAAAGGATTATTTTTATAGCTAATTTATTTACATATCCCACTCCTTCTTAAGTTAAGAATTCTGTCATAGTAACATAAAAAAGATGTGATTTTAATCTCCAGAAAATTCTAAAGCCAGTATTCACTACTTAATAAAAATTTAATTTAAAAAAATATGTTCTTGTTATCAATTACTTCAGTTGTAAAGTGTTGAATCAAATCCATAAGATGTTTCCTTACTTTTTGAGGCTAGGCAAAAATCAATCATATTTTATATGACAGATATTTCAATATTGAATTCAAATATATATTTGAGTTTAAAGACATCAGCTTTCTTTACTCATCTATTTTCTAATGTCAATATACCCACTGTTTTTAAAATATTCATATATGAAAACAATGTTTATAAAAATTATGCTTATAAATCTAACATACACATACCTGTGAATTTATTTTTATGATAAAAAGAAAATTAATTTTGTAAAATTATTTTTGTATTACTCATCATAACATTTAATAATTGTTACTTGAAGATAATATAAAAAGCTTTAGTATGACTGAAAATCTTCATATTGAGCTTTATTTTGGGCAGTCAGAAAGATAATTCAGTACTGAGATGTTTATCCGGCATGTGGCTTATTCCAGTTAGATTCATCTCAACGCATGATCCACTTCTCATCACAGAACACAGCCACGATGTCTTCCAAGTACTATAGGGTTTGTTCATGGAGGGATGACCCCAAACACTACTATGTTGACTTGCATCATCCTGGAACTGTAGCTACTTGGAAGCTGAATAAACTTGAATTGAACTGTTAGATTATTTGTTGAGAATCACTTAGGGTATGATCTACTAAATCTTCTCCACACTGATTGAGAGAAATCCTTTTAAAAAATTAATTTGGGCTAAATAAGAAGCAAAATGATACAAATAAAATGCAAATAAAATCTTAATCAACACTTTCCCACAGAAATCATAACAGACTATCTCCAGGAATGAAAGAAAGTTTCATTACCACTTATTATTATTAATATGTAAATAAAAATGACAAAATACTTGATTTCACACAAGTGAAGATATCAGAAAGACTGAAAATAAACAACATTGTTGAGAATGTGGAGTAAAAGGAACCTGTCACAAGGATGTTGAGTCTATAATTTGTTACAAACACTGGAAAGACACCTGCAAATGGTGTCTTTTAAACACTAAAGAAAAAAATGTAAAATGATCCAGCATTACTACTTCTACATATGTGTTCTAATTATATAAAATGCTACTTTGAAAGTGTTATTGCATGATTTTATGCTCATGGCATTATTGTTGGTATTGAATATATGAATATATAAATCCATCTAAATTCCCACTTTTTGATGACTAGAGTACTGTGTCTTGGGCCTTCGTGGTAGTGTGACTCATTAACTACATAAACCAAAAGTATAAATGCTAATGCTATTGTAACCATGTTATCTGAAATATAATTTCAAATGCCATAAAAACAATAAAAATTATATGTATTCTCAGTGGAATACTATTTACCCATTAAAAAGATATAAGACCAGGTCTCAGGAGGCAGTACAGTAAATAAAACACTCGCTTTATATGCAGCTGACCTAAGTTCAATTTCTGCATCTCATATGGTCCAATGAGCCTATAAGAATTGATTTCTGAGTTCAGAGCCAGGAATAATTCTGAACATCACTGAGTAAAATCCTCACCCTAAAAAAAAAAAAAGAAAAAAAAATTAAAAAGATGCAGGGCCTCAAATACAGTACAGTAAGTAAAATATTAGCTTTGCAAGAGCTTGACTAGAATTCCATGCTTGGAACCAGATATGGTCACCTGATCCTCATAGAGTGATTTCTGAGAGCCGGGAAAATGTCCTGAGCATACCAGGTATGGTCCCAATATACAAAAATAAATAAATAAAATTTTGTAGTGGCACTTCTTGCTAAAAGATAGATGACTTTAGTAGTGATAGTCCAAAGATTGTTAAGAAGTAAAATAATGGCCAGATAATTTTTATATGTAAATATAAAGAATTAAAGATAATAAACAGGAAAAAACATAGAAAATAAATTACTTCTTTGTATTTGTGGAAACTATGGTTACTTCTAGAAGAAAAAAGCAAGTGGTTTTGAGGAAAGATACAGGGGGTCATTTTGACAGTGAATGACTAGAATTTTTATGGTAAGTGCAGTTGCTATGTCTCCATCAATTTTTTGTTTTGTTTTGTTTTTTTTTATTTTTGGGCCATACCTGGCGGTGCTCAGGGGTTACTCCTGGCTATCTGCTCAGAAATAGCTCCTGGCAGCTACGGAGGACCATATGGGGCGCCGGGATTCGAATCAACCAGCTTAGGTCCTGGATAGGCTGCTTGCAAGGCAAACGCCGCTATGTTATCTCTCCGGCCCATGTCTCCATCAATTTAAAGTCAGTATGTGAGGAATAAACATTTGAAAATATAAAACTATAATTGCCATTTTTATTCCTTTATTAATCAATGATAAATCAATAATATTTTTTAAGTTTAATTTCAACTTCATTATTAAATTGCTTAAGCACTGTTACCACTTGAAAGACTAAAGGATACTGATTTTCTCCTTTAACAATATTCATCTTATTAATTTATAACTAATGCATTAGTACATAAATACATAATTAAAAAAATAAATTATGAATTATTACACACTTTTCATTTTCTTATTTTTAATTTATTTTTGTTCATAAAAGTGCTTTCTCTAAAGACAGTTATAAATAGATGATATAATAAAATATTGGCTAAACACTATATGTATTTAGTATGTGTATGTTATATAAAAATAACAAAACATAAAAAGATAGAAAAATGCATAATATTCTCAATCAAATTGTGTACATCATATTTTCTACTTTAAACAATGAATAAAATTGTAATTAATAAAAATGAATAAAATTGTATATGTATTTTTCCTTATTCAGTATAAGAGTGATAAAATTACTTTTGTAGATTATATGCAGTGACTCAAGAGACAGAAAGAATCATATATATAAATACATATGTTGAAAGCACTATATCTTTACATTTATATGCATGTATATCTATTACAATGTTTTCTAAACTTATAAAAGAAGAGTAACTGAGGGAAATCCTCAATATTGAAAGACTTTGAACTTATAGTAACCCATTAAAACCACATTCAACACTTATAGTTTCGATGGTGAGAATACTTCCTGCAACAATCTAAGGCCATCTCAAATTCAAAATAAAAGCAAAAAGTAAACAAATAATATTAGTGTTGTAAATTCTGATTTCATTCAAATATTTTTATTTAGTAAGGTTTTCTTTGTTTCTTTTTTGCCTAAACTAATAAAAAGTCCATATCTATACTCTTACATTATATTGCTGAATATCCTCATGAAAGTGACAGAAAACTCACAGCTATAAACTGAATATCTACAGCCTACAAAGAGGAGTTATCTTTGAAGTTAGTATTAATGACTAATGGAAAAGAAGCAGGTATCTTCATATCAAAATGTACAACAATCAGACATCATCAAATAGTATTAAAAATTAATAGTCAGCCAGACCTACTGTAGAGTGATTAGGATGAATGCCTTACACGTGTGGTTCACCAGGATTTTATCCCCACCATGCTATATGGTCCCAAGATATATCCAGTGCCATGAGCATGACATAGTTTGGCTCAAAACAAACAAAGAATCGTGGGAACATGGGGATGGAGGGCATCTGGGGCAGGAAACTAAAGAATTGGTGGAAAGGAGAAGACACTAGTGGTGGTATTAGTGCTGGAATAGAGTATGTCAAAGTCAGACTATGAATAAATTTGTAACTTAAGGTGCCTTAATAAAACTTTTTAAAGTATCAACAATACCTATGTAAAAAAAAAACTCAAGAACTCCTCAGTGGTAACAGATTAAAGGAAATGTTAAATAGAAAACAAGTAACTGGTTACTAACCCTTTATAAACAGGAACAACGTTGATTGAATATATGCACACCACTACTAATTCTTTTTTTTTTTTTTTTGGGCCACACCCGGAGATGCTGAGGGGTTACTCCTGGCTGTCTGCTCAGAAATAGCTCCTGGCAGGCACGAGGGACCATATGGGACACTGAGATTCGAACCAACCACCTTTGGTCCTGGATCGGCTGCTTGCAAGGCAAACGCCATTGTGCTATCTCTCCAGGTCCACCACTACTAATTCTTAACATGGCAAGTAGATATCTTATGTGAATTTCATTTTAAACAAAAAGAATTTAGATAAAATGTTTGATTGGGAAAATTAAAATATTGTATTTTTGGCAATGATAGAGAATTGTTGTGGATCACTGAATAATTTTGCTAATTTCATTGTTATTAGATCTTTAAAGTACCATATTTATGTATTTATTAATCTTTGAAATGATTCACTATATAGAAACCTTTAAAATAACCCATCAGAGACAAAGTAAATAATGTAGATTGATATATATATATGTATATATATATATATATATATATATATATATATATATATATATAATCATAGATTAAAAGGATCCATGAATTGATACTGAATTTTTGGTGCATGCTACATGAGAAGTCATTTACTGTTTCTGTTTATAAAAAATGTTTTGAATAGGGGCCAGGGAGATAGTATGGAGGTAAGGCATTTGCCTTTCATGCAGGTCATTGGTTCAAATCCCGGCATCCCATATGGTCCTCCGTGCCTGCCAGGACCGATTTCTGAGTGTGGAGCCAGGAGTAATCCCTGAGCACTGCCGGGTGTGACCCAAAAAAACAAAACAAAAATAAATGTTTTGAATGGACAGAAAAATCACAGAACACCAAGATAAGAATAATTTAATGAATCAGAAAGATCATTTGAGGTTAGTATAATTTGGCAATCTCTATCTTAGTTCTTGAATAAAACATTAATAATTTACAAATCAATTTACCGATGCTCTGTCATAACAAAAAAATATTTGTGATCACTTGAAAGATAGTTTAACATGTTAGAATGTAAACTTCAAGAGTGGGTTCTCATTTCTCTTGGTCTCTCAGGCACCACTGAGAACTATTCCTAAGCACTGAACCTGGAATACCCTGTGGTGTTTTAAACACTGTGGTAAACACACTGATTGTTATCCTATTTTTAATGTCACATTTCTGAAGAAAAATAATAGATAATTTTAGAACAAACAATAATAAATTAGAATTTATTTACACAAATTTGATTAGATACATTACAGGATAATATTGTTTTACTTTTGTAAACTTCATTTATGTAAGTGTTCATTGTTGGGGTTCAGTCATACAATGTACACCATCCTACACTTTAGCCTACATCTTGTCACCCCCATTCTCCTAACACTGCCTTGCTCTAGAGAAATCAAATTGCCTTTCTCTCCCTCTCATTCTTTCTCTTGCTGCAGTCGTCTTGCGTCTCAGCAACTTTAGTGGAGATGAAATCCTTCTCGAAAGAAAAGTGGGCACACGAATGGATGAATATGAAATATGAAATGATGAGACCACACAAAATAAATTGTATGGGGACCTGCATCTTCAATAGATGTGAGACAATTTTATCAATCATCAAGCTGATGACATATAAGCACGGTTCTGGTATGAATGATATTTCCGAGCTAACAAAAGGTGGACAATCTTAGGAGGAAGAACACAGTGGTACTGGGCCCTAGAATATACATATCAAAAAACTAGTCAATATAGGTGAAAAGAATCCTGAGCTACCAAGGTAGGAAGTAACATGAGTTTTATAAAAAAGGAAGAGAAACGTGTTTTGCTACAATTTGGGGACTAGCCCACAGCAAGGAGCAAGGAAGATAGGAACTGTTTGTTTAACAACTAGCAGGTTTGCATTTATACTGACCACTATGCTTTAGAAATGTAGATTTAAGTGACCAGGGGGTGAAACTAGCTGCAGACTTTTTGCTTAAAATTTTCCTGAGTCATAGATTGAGGCCTGTAATTTGGCCTGTATTTTTGCAAGGGAGAGAAGTGTCAGAGAATAAGAAAGAAATTGTAATGTCGCTATCATGTCATGAATATCAGAACTATTGCCAGTAATCCACGTAGGGGGTATAATTAACATCCACCAGCGGAAGGACCTACTGACTAAAATATTTCTTGGGGAAAATAGCACCAGGAAAGTCAATAGACACATCTGATGGGCTTGCTTCCCTATATGGAGACATCTTTGACATTCAACAACAGATAAGTTGATCCAATGAAGATGTGTACATATATACAGTGGAATACAACATAGCTCTAATGAATGATATGATCAGGGAATTTGCTGTAATATGGATAGAACTGGTAATATTATATTAAATAAAATAAACCAGAAGAGGAAGGAAAATACAGAATGCTAATCACTTATATGTGGTATTTAGAATAATTGCACAAGCAAATGCAATGGTTTAAAGTAGGTTTTCTATAACACTCTTTGCCCCAGAGTATAGTGAAGACAAAGAGAGTGGAGGGGGAGAAAAACATATATGAAATAATAGGGATGGGGATCAAGGGAAGTCAGGTGCATTAGTGGTGCTAAATAAGGACAAAACTAATATTCAACCCATGGAGTCAACAAATTGAAACCATGAGACCCAAACTTGAAAAACCAAACATAAAATGGTACCTGTTATGATGGCAGGCTGGGCAGGCAAGAGGAGGTATGGGATGGACTCTGAGAACATTATTTGACACTGGTGATGGGTTTGTTACTGAAACATTGTATGTCTAAAACTGTTATAAATAACTTTATCAACCATAATATTTTAAATTAAATATTTAACAGAAAGGAAATTTTGTCTTGTAAAATTGAAATTCTAAACTATTAAACAACTCTTCTTAATTCTGACCTCCATCCTCACTCATTGGAAGTCACCTCATTAAATTTTATTCTTCATATAAACATATCTATAGACAGTTTGTCTTTCTGTGATTGGCTCATTTGTTTACATTGTCCTCAAATGTTTATATATAAAAATGCCCAATTTTGATTTAACCAAATTTTTGTTACATTTCATCTTAGTGATTACATTATTTGAAGTTTTATCTTTTGCCTGTGGAAATTCAAAAATTCACCTACATTACTTAAGATATATTAAAGTTAAAGTGTGTTGATTTCATAAGAATATGTTATTAGTTTTTTGTTAGGAATTTAAACCTTTATTTCAAGTCAGCCATAAAATGTTCATATGGTTTCATATTTACTAAAGATACTCTTAATAAACAATCACGGTATTTCAGGCAGGGCACGGGCAGAGAATCTTTAACAGTTTACAATAACTTTCAGGCTGCTTTGCTCAGTTGGCTACAAAAGTCAGAAAGCCACAGCAGAGCCAAATGAAGTCTTCATATGATGCTTACAACAGGGAGACTTCTGAGTGAGAGTTCTCATTTCACATCCAGCTGTTGCTTAACAGCTTTTCATTAGTCCATCCTGACTTTCAGTATATGAAAAGAAGAAAGGCAAAAAAGATGAGTCTGAAGATCCAGTCTAAAAAAGAAACCTTTGCTCTTTGAAGGCTCCCCAGTTAGTGGGGTCACTGAAAAGTCTACACTGCTTGACATCCTTGTAAGCACTTTTGGGAGGTGCAGGTTCAACAGGGTCTCTTTAAGGTTAACGGAATCAATTCTACACTAAGGATGGAGAGCGAGAGAAGTCTTAGGAATGAAGTTCAGTTTTGTCCATACGACATGATGTTGGTGCCAAGGAAGTCAAGCAACCTTTTCTACTGGGAACCAATAAGAAGTCTTTAGAAACCAGTAGGGAATTAATATTCGTTGTTTTTGTTTTCTTTGGGGGCACATCGGTGGTGCAAGTTTAACTTCTGGTTCTGTACTCAGAAATCACTCCTGGTAGTTCTTGGGGTACCATGCGGGATGCTGGGATTGAACTTGAGTTGACTAAATGTAATGCCAGAGCCTGATCTTCAATACTGTCTCTTCTTTCCCCAAGAATACAAAACATTTCCCATTTATTTGCTTATCTGTCTTTGGTCAAAGATTTAAAATTTCCTTAAATATTTTCCTTAAAATTTTATCAGTTCTTGGAAACTTTGTACATTTTATTGCCATGACCTACATGTAATTTAAATATTTGTTTTTAATTAGTGTAATATCCAGAAAATAATGTTTAATAGATTCTATTTACACTTATGTAATAATTCCCTTGTATTATACCTGGCCTTAACTTTGAACATTTAGTGGCCAACTGGAAGTATTTAATAACAAAAAATAAAAAAAATTATACCCTATTTTGTAAGCAGTCAAGAAAATGATATTCTCTCTTACATGGAAAAGGTTAAGGTTTGTTTGTATATTTTTAATGGAGACAGAAAAAAAACATTGCTTAAGGCAATAAAATGAACAATTCACCAAAACTATTTTATCCAAAGAGATTAACCTTCAGATTTTAAGGAATAATACAAAGCTTTATGTAAAAGACATGTTCATAGTCATGTTCATAGACAGTTCACAGTCCTGAAGCCATTCCTCAATAATATTCCTCACTCCTTGTCGTTCTTCAATATGCCTCACCATCCTATCACCCTCATCATTCCTCATCATCCTTCAATATTTCTTATAATTCCTGACCACTCTTCAGCTATCCTCAAAGATCCTTTTATATTCCTCATTACTCTTTATTTTTCCTCATAATTCCTCGATACTCTTCATCACCTCTCATCATTCTTCATTTCATTCATGGAGGTGTCACTAGGGCCAGCTCAGGGCTCCTCCTGTGGGACAGGGGCTGTTCTCCAATCTGGCCTTACACCCAAGTGGGAACCCTACGGAAGTGGGGGACACCTGTAGAGGATATCCTAGGAAAGTGGGAAAAACATGAATCGGATCACCTGGCAGGGTAAGTGCCCTAGTGGTATCCTCTAAATGGCTGTTCTAGAAGAAATGAGGAAGGACCAGATAATCAAGGCACAGACCCTCATGGAAGAACACGTGCGATCTGATTGGCCCTGCGATCCTGCCCCGCCCTCATTTGCATATATGATCCATATGAATGACCTCATAAAGCAGTATCCAGTCTCCAGCATTAAAGGGAGGAGGCCCACAGAGACTTGCTCAGTCAAGAATGGCCGTGAGGCCCAGGAATGTGCTGCTGATCCTCGTTTTAGCATTTTGTAGCTGTGGTAATTTCCATCCATTGAACAGTTTGCCAGGTAAGACTTCTCCCCAATTCTGTGCTCAGAAAGGAAGAGCTGAGAACCCCACCTTCTCTATCATCCAGCTGGATCATCTGGGAAGAAGTCAGAGGGAAATTTTAAATGGAGAGAAATGTCCAGCTCCAGCCCAAGGGGAATACTTTATTTATAAGGAAAGCTGTCACCTGGGCCTTCCTTCTCAGAGAGTCACACAGTCTCCCACCCAATCTTGAGTCTCCACCTCAAAGACTATAGGACAGGACTCAAGGGCCAAACATGTCATGCCTTATTGGTGAGCTCTGCTCTGTGGCAGATATGTGATAGATGTGAGGTTGGGTTGCATGTGAATGTGTGTGGTGATAGGTGTCCCACGTAACATCATGCTAGGCATGGGGTTGATATGTGTGATATATGGTGGTTAGGTAGATGAATGACACAGTGCCTGAATATATGGTGTGGCATGTGAGAGAGATGTGGTGGAGTCTTGGACATATTCTCCATTGAAAAATTACCTTCAATACCCCGAAGTGATTTTACAAACAGCTGGATTTAATCTAAGAACCCAACGTGTTTAAGGTCCATAATAGTTCAGGTCAACTGTCCTTCATAAACAAGTGACCCCTTACTTAGAGGCCACCCAACAGTGCTCAGGGGAAAGAGGTCAACTATAGACCTTCATAGACAAATGACCCTTTCTTGATGGGCCATACAACAGTTCTCTGGCTTCTCTCAACTCATTATTGGGACCAATGGAATGGAACATGGGTCTTCTCAGCCCCAGGAATGTGGAACCTGTGAGTGCCCAGTATGCAATGGGCTGTATCCTGATGAATCTGCCCTCTTGTCTATTCTGTCCTACTCCATCCCCACTGACTATAGCCCCACACAGTCTCTCAGTGCTTGCACTTCCCTCCATTGGTGGGTGCTTCTCCTTTTGCTTCAGGTTTCCTTTTGAGCCTGATGGGTTGGATTTGGCTTCCAAATTGAGTGACTATTACTAGCTGGTCTTTTCACCCTTATGCCACTGACATGCCACCCCTAGTGTTGATGTTCCCTGAGGTTGATCAGAGCCCATTGCCTGGGAGGTCGCTTCTGAAGCAGGATCATGTTCATGGCTTATGGGAGGCTCTGAATTAGACTCCAGTACACTATGGCTTTGTCAAATCCTTAGTGGCTATTAAATGGCCCCAGTAGACTGAGCCAGACATGAAATTTTCTGGAGCATACCTAATCATTCCTTTTCTCTCACAAGTGTGAGAGAAATCAATCAAAATAACCCATATGATTTGGACAACAGCTTGGTTTCTTCAAAATCTTTAGGGAAATTAGCAGCTCTTAGGGTCTCTTATGGGCAGAGGTCAAAGGTGACCCAAGATCTGTGTCAGTATCCCCTAAACACTAAACCTGAATCTTGGATCATCCTAAAGACATTGGTGGGTAGATCTCAGCATTTCTCCCAGCATCAGTCTCTCACTGCAATCCTATTTGCACATGGAGGTCAGTACTGACAGGACACTGGCCATGGGACCACATTGGACCCCAAGTATGGCTAGGAATCAGCTCAGACACAGGCAGGCTGGTTAGAATAGCTACAGACCTATAGGGACAATCATCTGGGTGCCGTAGTGGGGTCTTGAACCCCAAGTGACTCAAAGTCAGTATGGAGCCCAGGACTCTGCCTTATTCTGCAGATTTCCTACTTGTACCTGAACAGACACAGATGGAAACCCAAAGCCCACTGTATTCACAGTCTACAATCTCACATTCTTGAAACTTCCAGGCCTCCCATGCCAAAACTTCTTGCTCATCAGATCTGCTCCATGGCCATGCCCTAGCCTTTCTGGGCACCTTTTACTCCTCGAAAGTCTGCACTTTAGCTCCCTTTCCCATTACACCATAAACTGGGCACCAGCAATCCTAGTGAGGTCAGCTTTTGCAAACTGAGTGGATAGTAGAGAGACAACAAATGCATGTGCACAGAACTATAACCTGAGACTCAGACACGTGCACATAGACACAGTCATATCAAGACACACATGATCATAAAGACACAGACACATGTATGCTTTGTAGACAGTTGTATGCCATATAGACAAGATTAGATAGATAGATAGATAGTTAGATAGACAGACAGACTGACAGAGTCACCTGCAACAATACACAGGAGTTCTGGATTCCATACACCACCATTCTCTCTCCACACAAACCAAGCATGGGGCCAATTCTATTCCCCCAGCTCATCTACTTTCTATCATCATGGCTGCCAGCCCAAATAGCTACAATCTATGCATTGGTTCACTTCTCCCCAGCTTCCAAACTGCCATGTTCCCTAAGAGTATTTGTGTGTATCCTTTTCATGGTATATCCCTAAAATCCTAGGAGCCATTCCAGTCCTTCCACTCCCCAAGCGTGGTACCATATCAGCCCAGTTAGGTCAGCATGTGGCAGCAGCAGGGGTGCTCCTGTCAGTCTAGCTGGCAGGTGCACACCAGGACAGCCATGCTGGTTCTCAAGGTGAGTGGCATTTGACTGCATATTCATTGCCCATAACAGCCAAGGACCCCATCAAAGGGAACAGTAAAATGAAAGTCAAGGACCCTAAGTGTGTAACCAAAGCCTGCCACTCTTCTCTGTCCCTCTACAGAATCAGGTTTGGTGGAAATCAACCATATTGGCAGCTCTGAAGAACACCATGAAGAACAATTATTTGCTAGTACCAGAGATGGTGGCTTTGGAAACGGTGGCATTAGAGTGAAACTGAGTGATGGCAACAACCAAGTCAGCAGCAGTCACAGTGGTGGTAGCATCTTTGGCCATATCAGAGGCCACAGCAGAAGCAGGAGCAGAGAGAAAAGTAGAGGCAACAGCATTGGTGGTACTGATTATACTGCTGACAGCAGTAGCTCCAGGGAGATCAGCAAGACTGACAGTACCAGTGTCAACAGAACCAGTGTTAATCTCAACATGTCTACTCCTAGCTCTGCTGCTGGCTGGTCCAGCAATGTCATTGGACTCAGTGAAATTAATGGCACTGGTGATCTCAGCAGATCCAGTGGCTTGGCTGATCTTGGGAAATCTAATAGCACTTTTGGTCTTGGTGGATACAGTGGCCTGGGTGATCTTGGCGAATCCAGAGGTGCTGGTGATTCCAGTGGCCTGGGTGATCTTGGCAAATCTAAAAGCACTGGTGGTATTGGCAGGTTTGGAAGCCTGGGTGATCTTGGCAGATCCAGAGGCACTGGTGGATCTAGCGCCACAGGGGATCTTGGGACATACAGAGGCTCCAGTGATATTGGTGGATCTATTAGTATGGGTAATCTGGGTGGATCCAGAGACACTGGTGGTCTCAGTGGATTCAGCCATCTGGGTTTACTTGGTGGATCTAAAGGCACTAGTAATATTGGAGGATCCAAAAGTTTGGGTGATCTCAACAGATCTAGCAGTATGAGTGGTTTTGGTAGATCTAGCGGCACCGGTGGTCTCAGCAGATCCAGCAGTATCGGTGATCTCAGCAAGACTGGCAGCATCAGTGGTCTAAGTGGAGCAGGGATCACTGAAGATGAAATTTCCAAACCAGGTAAAGCCAATGGGTTGGACCACTCCTGACCTCTAGGTCCTTGGGAGGTAGGGCCAGAGCCTGACAGGTGCTACCATCAGGTACAAGGTCTGGATCCAAGTTAGGGTTTGTGGAGCAGGTGTGAATGTGGTGGCTCCTAGCCTTGGCTATGCACTGGAGGGTTTTAAGCTCCACTTTTGGCCCTTCATTGTTGGCTATTCATTCCTCCGTGTGGTTGAACCGGTTCTCAACTCCAGGCGTGCTCCTCCCTGACATATACCTGGGCTGTGATCACTTTCCACCCTGCCGGACAGCCCCACTCCCTGCTCTGCAATTTTTTTTATAATAATATCTTTATTTAAACACCCTGATTACAAACATGATTGTGTTGTGTTTCAGTCATGTAAAGAACACCCCCCCTTCACCAATTCAATATTCCCATCACCAATGATCCAAATATCCCTCCGGGCTAGCATCTGTGTGGTATTCCAGTGGTATGTGGCAGAGCCCATCTGCATCTGCCCGAGGAACAGCGAGTGATCAAGGGGAGAGAGGCACCCTCTTTTGAAGAAAGCACACCCTTTCCAGGGATCCTTCTTGCTTCTTATCTCTCTGCTGGTCAGACACTTCATTTACCCCTCATCTTGATCCTGTGTGTGCTCATGTGTACTGGGACAAGTGTGGTATGTGATATGCATGACTGAGAGTGGCATGTGATATAGGTGATAGCATGTGACATAGCATCTGTATTGTGATTGTGTTGATGCCTGGAGCACATGTACTGTGGATTGGGGTATGATGCAACATGTGACATATGAGTGAAATCCTGTGTGGCATGTGTGGTATCTGATATGTTAATGTTTGATAGATGTGGAGTAGTGTAATGTGTGACTTGTATGAAGTGTGTGCTATGTGGTAGTGTGAAGTTGGGGTGTGATATTATTGATGCTATTGACATGTACTGTGAATGCATTGTGTGTGGTATGAGTGTGTTGTGTGTGAGTACATGTGGTGTTATATATGTGGAGTTGTGATCCATCATATCCACTATATAGCATGTGTAATTTACTAATGTATGTGATCTGTGATTCTGTAGTGTGATAGATGTTTGTTGTGATATGTGTGACTATATGTAGGATGTGAAAGAAGTAGGGTGATGTGTGTGGTTGGTAAATTTGCATCGAAGTGTGTGGTGTAATGTGTGTGAATAGTGGAGTGTGTCCTTTCTGGGAACCTTTACTCCTGGAAAGTCTGCATTTACACCAGAAACCATAAACTGGGTAACAGCAATCCTAGGAAGGTCAGCTTTTGCAAGCTGAGTGAGTAGCAGAAAGACACAGATGCATGTGCACAAAACCTGATCCAGAGACACACAGATACATACACACATACACACAGTTATACCAAGACATGCATGATCATAGAGACACAGACACATATGTGCTGTATAGACAGTTCTATGCCATATAGACACAGATATACATAGGTAGATAGACAGAGATAGATAGATAGATAGATAGATAGATAGATAGATAGATAGATAGATAGATAGATAGATATAGATAGACTGATGGAGTCACCTACAATAACAATAGGAGTTATGGATTCCATACATCACCATTTTCTCTTCACACAAACCAAGCATGGGGCCAATTCTATTCCCCCAGCTCATCTACTTTCTGTCATCATGGATGCCAGCCCAGACAGCTACAATCTATGCATTGGTTCACTTCTCCCCAGCTTCCAAACTGCCATGTTTCCTAAGAGTACTTGTGTGTATCCTTTTAATGGTGTACCCTTAAGAACTTAGGAGCCATTCCAGCCCTCCCACCCCCAGGCCTGGTGCCCTATAAGCCCAGTTAGGTCAGCCTTTGGCAGCATCAGGGGTGCTAATGTCAGTCTAGCTGGCAGGTGCACACCAGGACAGCCATGCTGGTTCTCAAGAGGTGGCACTTGACTGCATATTTATTGCCAAAAACAGTCAGGGTCCCATTCAGAGGGCACTGAAAGATGTGAGTTAAGGGCTCCAAGTATGTAACCAAAGCCTGCCACTCTTCTCTGTCCCTCTACAGAAGCAGGTTTGTTGGAAATCAACAACATTGGCAGCTCTGAAGGACACCATGAAGAGCAATTATCTGCTAGTGACAGTACGAGAGATGGTGTCTCTGGAAACAGTAGCATCAGAGACATTCTCAATGATGGCAACAACCGTGGCAGTGACAGTGGTGGTAGCATCAGTGGCTATATCAGAGGCAGCAGCAGAAGCAGAAACAGAGGCAACAGCATTGGTGGTACTGATTATACTGTTGACAGCAGTAGCTCCAGGGAGATCAGTAAGACTGACAGTGCCACCAGAACCAGTGGTAATCTCAGCATGTCTGCTCCTAGCTCTGCTCCTGGATGGTCCACCAATGTCAGTGGACTTGGCGAATCTAATGGCACTGGTGGACTCAGCAGATCCAGTGGCCTAGCTGATCTTGGCAGATCTAATAGCACTTTTGGTCTTGGTGCATCCATCGGCCTGGGTGATCTTGGTGCATCCAGAGGCACTGGAGGTGCTAGTGATTCCAGCAGCCTGGGTGATCTTGGCAAACCTAAAGGCACAGGTGGTTTTGGTGATTCCATCGGCCTGGGTGATCTTGGTCTATCCAGAAACACTGGTGGACTTGGCAAATATAGTGCCATGGGGGATCTTGGGAGATCCAGAGGCTCCAGTGGTATTGGTGAATCCATTGGAATGAGTGATCTAGGCATATCCAGAGACACTGGTGGTCTCAGTGGATCCCGCAGCCTGGGTGATCTTGGTGGATCCAAAGAGACAGGTGATATTGGAGGATCCAGCAGCTTGAGTGATCTCAACAGATATAGCAGTATGAATGGTTTTGGTGGATCTAGCAGCAACGGTGTCCTCAGCGGATCAAGCAGCATTGGTGATCTTGGCATATTCAAAAGCACCGGTGGAGGTCTCGGCGGGTTCACTAGCATGGGTGGTCCGAGTGAATCCAGTGACATCAGTGGTCCCATCAGTATGGATGCTCTCAGCAAGGCCGGCAGCAACCGTGGTTTCAGCGAATCTGGCAGCATGGGTGGACTCAACGGGGACGGGATCCCTGAAAATGAATTTTCGAAACAAGGTAAAGCCGATGGGCTGGGCCACCCCTGACCTTAGGTCCTTGAAAGGCAGGGCCAGAGCCTGTCAGGTAGTACCACCAGGTACAAGTTCTGGAACCAGGTTAGGGTTTGTGCAGCGGGTATGAATGTGGTGGCTCCTAGCCATGGCCATGCACTGGAGGGTTCTAGACTCCCTTTCCGGCTAGACCGGCTCTCAACCCCAGGGGTGCTCCTCCATGACACACACCTGGGCTGTGTTCACTTTCCACCCTGCCGGGTAACCCCACTCCTGCTTTGCAATGTTGAGCCCTGGCCAGCATCTATATGGTATTCCAGTGGTATGTGGTAGAGCCCACCTGTGTTTACCCTGTGAAACAGGTTAGGGGCACCCTCTTTTTAAGGAAGCACACATTTCCAGGGCTCCTGAGGTATGATGCAGCATGTAATATCACGTAATATATGAGTGATGTCCTGTGTGGCATGTGTGGTATTTGATATGTTAATGTTTGATAGTTGTGGATGAGTGTGATGTGTGACTTATATAAAGTGTGTGCTGTGTGAATATTAGTGGTGTGAAGTTGGGGTGTGACATTATTGAAGTTATAGATGCGTCCTGTGAATGCTGCTGATATCTGCCCCATAGCCATGCCCTGTTCAAGGCATGAACAAGGTCTCCACTTCATCTCCCTTCCCATGCTTAGGAACCATGCTTAAATACTAGGAATCCTACTGACGTCCTGTGCACTGATTGGGTTGCAAGGAGACACACAGATGTATGTGCACAGAAACACAAAGACACAGGGACATGCTGTGCAGACACACAGCCACACAGCCACACACATGAAAATAGAAACACAGACACATGTACATAGATACAGACATATATTTATACCCAAACACTGCAGTTACACAATGCACACAATCACACATAAGAATTCTAGATCCTGACCACCTCCTTCCCTCTCCACATTAAATGGTCATAGGGATCAGTTCTGCATCCCCAACCCATTCTCACTCTTTGTCCACAGTTGCCAGCCCAGACAGCCACTGTTCATGCATTTATTTGATTCCCCCAAGATTCCAAACTGCCATGCACCCTCCAAGAGTCCTATTTGTGTCCTTTTCATGAAATACCACTGGGAATCACTGCAGTCCTCCTCAACCCCAATCCTGGTGCCCAGTGAAATTAGCTTGGGGCAGGTACTCTGCTGCCCAGGCTTTCTCTCTCCCTCTCTCTTTTTCTCTCTCTCTCTCTCCCTCCCTCTCTCTCCCTCTACCTCACTCTCTCCTCTCTCTCCCCCTCTCTCTCTCCTCTCTCTCCCTCTCTCTCTCCTCTCTCTTTCCCTCATCTCTCTCCTCTCTCTCTCCCTCTCTCTCTCCTCTCTCTTTCCCTCCTCTCTCCTCTCTCTTTCCCTCCTCTCTCCTCTCTCTTTCCCTCCTCTCTCTCCTCTCTCTTTCCCTCTTCTCTCTCCTCTCTCTTTCCCTCCTCTCTCTCCTCTCTCTTTCCCTCCTCTCTCTCCTCTCTCTTTCCCTCCTCTCTCTCCTCTCTCTTTCCCTCCTCTCTCTCCTCTCTTTCCCTCCTCTCTCTCCTCTCTCTTTCCCTCCTCTCTCCTCTCTTTCCCTCCTCTCTCTCTCCCTCACTCTCTCCTCTCTCTTTCCCTCTTCTCTCTCCTCTCTCCCTCACTCTCTCCTCTCTTTCCCTCTCTCTCCTCTCTCTTCTCTCTCTCCTCTCTCTCTCCCTCACACTCTCTTCTCTCTTTCCCTCCTCTCTCTCTCACTCTCTCCTCTCTCTTTCCCTCCTCTCTCTCTCCTCTCTCTCTCTCTATCTATCTCTCTCTTTGCCCTCCGACCCCTTGAACCATTCAGAACTCCTTCAGTCCTACTCCACAGGGCTCAGCAGCACCCATTACTGTCCATGGGCCCCAGTTAAGCCCTGAGGTGAGAGCACCCAGGGGTGTGTCCCAGGCCCATTGTCAGTCTGGCTGGCAAATCCACACCAGGACAGCCATATTGGTTCTTGAAGATCAGGTGGCCCTTGGCTGCATATTTGCCTCTTGGGAACAACCAAATGCCAGCTCAGAAGGAACTAGAAGACACAAGTCAAGGGCCCCACTTCTCTAAGCAAAATATGCCACTCTTCCCCATTCCTTCACAGAAGCAGGCTTGCTGGAGAAGGACAAGCTTGGCAGATTTAAAGACATCTCAGAGAGCAACTATTATGGTGGCAGCATCCGAGACAGCAGCAGTGAGGATGGCGGATTCAGAAGCAGTGGTCCAGGTGGCATTTGGGGTGACCTCAGAGGAAACAGCAGAGGCAGTGGTAGTAGAGGCCCTGGCAGTCAGCTGCAGTTAGGCTACTGACAGCAGCATCAGTAGTCTTAACAGGGCCTGCAGCATGGAGAAATAAAGCTTAAAATTTAAAATAAGACAATTGTGCTGTAAGAAACATTTTCTATACTAAAATTAACTTTATTTCCTTATTATTTTGCCACTGTTGTTCCAGTTGTAAAAATAGGATATTAATATATAAAATGGATTTCAGAGGATTAGCTTAAACAAAAGGCAGTAGAAGCCTGTTGAGTGTGAAGTAAAAAAAAACTTTAATAGTCAATAAGGGCTTAAAATATATTTCATACAAAAAATTATGAACAATATTAGTGCAACTATAATATTATTTTAAATACATAATTGAGTTACCTCATTAAAATGTTGTGGCCAATGGAGAGACAACTATGCCTTGGGTCAACGAGCAGCTATGGAACTGTAATATATCAAATATCAGAATTTTCATTTTTTAATTATTATCTAATTTAGTTTTTAATTACTATTATTTGAAGGATTTTTAATAATTCTTGAGATGTTCCCATTCTTGTTATTTTCTGTACTTATATCAGTGGGAAAATCTTTCCAATTTTTCACTGTGAAGAAAATCTGTGAAATTTTTGTCAATCTTTATATATATATTTTTTTTGCTCTTCACTTTCAGCTACATACACCAAAGCATACAATCCAAACTCTGACATCCTCCTTCGTGTAATTTTGGGACATGATTTCTGCACAAACCATCTCATTTCAAGACTCTCTGTAGAAAAGAATTATGACATATATTGTACAGATATCTTTCAAAGTGGTTTTGTTTTGAAGAAACAACACTAGGCAGGGAGAATCATAGTGAAGTTGTAAGTGCATTACTAAAAACAATAGAAAAAGTTCTAAACTATCTTTAGCAATTTTATGTTTGGAATGTTTATGTTTAGCGATTTTAGTTTGGCATGCCTCAGAGTTTAATGCACTGATCTTTTGAAAAGAGGCAAATCTAAACATGTAAAAAAATATTCAAGATTACAAATTATAATTATTCAGTTAAATTGAAATAAATTATATGTAGAATATTCTGGTGAAGAAAAAGCTGAGAATAGGTGAAAATATTGAATTTTTACACTAGTACAGCAGGTAGGGCTCTTGACTTGTTTGCAGCCCACATAGGCACCTGGGATCTATTCCCAGTACCACATAAACTTCCTGAGTCCTACCAGGAATAATTCCTGAGTTCAGAACCAGGAATAATTCCTGAGTATTACTGGGTCTTACATCCTTCCAAAGCAAAACAAAACAAATGGAGTATAGTTATTATTATAATTTTAAATCTATCAATGCAAATAATATAAATATATGCACATCTTTAATATACTTAATATGTGTGATATTTTTTGGAGGGCCTCACCTGACGACACACCTGTCACTCCAGGTTACTCCTGGCTCTGTGCTCAGAATTCAGTCCTGACATTCTTGGGGACCATATGGGATGCTGGGAATCAAACCTGGGTCTATCCCAGGTCAGCAGTATGTGAGGCAAACTCCCTTCAGCTGAATTATCACTCTGTCCCCAATAGGTGTGATTTTTAAAAATGATTTACACATTTATATCTAATGTATTATTTTAAGGTTGATGTTAACCATTCACAAGGCATGAAAAGAGTACAAGAGTACATGAAAGAATAGAACAATAAACAAATTATTGAAATAACATGTGAAGTAAAAGGATTTATTAACAGTGCATCTTGCATATTTGATAGTTGCTAAGATTTTAGACCTTAAAAATTCCCATTAGAAGGAAAGACTCTTTTTGGTAACCCTGAATGAAGATGGGTATTATTTGGACTCACTGTGGCTAGACTTATTTTACAATGTTTACAAGTATTGAACCATACAATTGCAGCAAATATAGCGTTATATAGCAATTATACAGGTGGATGAAGAAAATTTGCCAAATACTATATGTGTGATTTATTTTGTGGAGCTGTATATTTGGAGTTGTCTTCCCATAAGCTGTTGTTAGAAACGCATGTGTCTGTGAACAAAAGTTTGTGTAGGGAAGATCTAGAAAATAATTAAATATATTAGTTAAATATAGTAACAGGCTAAATTTATTTTAAAAAAGTAATGTTTATACAAACATGGTATCATAGCAAAAGTCATTTACTGTCCATTCCCAGAAGCCTTAATTTGAAATGAATAGCTTCAATCTCTGATCAACACTCAGTCTTTAAGTGATGAGAACCATCAATTTAGTTCTTTGGTATTTTGAATTACAAATTAATAAACTTCGTTAAGAAGTCTGAGTATTTTTCTGAACCTGGCACAAAGAAAACTGATTCTTGATATTAAGTACTTTGTAGGTCCCTTTCATATTCCTTACATCTTTTTAAGATTTATTTTAATTGTGGGGCCGGGCGGTGGCGCTGGAGGTAAGGTGCCTGCCTTGCCTGCGCTAGCCTAGGACGGACCGCGGTTCGATCCCCCGGCATCCCATATGGTCCCCCAAGAAGCCAGGAGCAACTTCTGAGCGCATAGCCAGGAGTAACCCCTGAGCGTCACAGGGTGTGGCCCAAAAACCAAAAAAAAAAAAAAAGATTTATTTTAATTGTATGCTATATAATAACAATGACAACATTTTAATTTTAATGGACAAAACTACTCTGCCTTACGACTATAAAGGTGTCCAAGACCCTTCAACAGTCTTTAAGTTTCCTCCAATCCATTCCTTCATTCTCCTACTTCTCTATCCTACTGGATGGTAATCTTGCTTTGATAATTTAAGAACAATGGTTTGTCATTATTGAATATTTTTTCCTTTTTTATACACTATAGATAAGTAAAATTATCTAAATTATTTTGTTCTTCTTCTGACTTATTTTGCTTAACACAGTACCTTGCAATATTATCCAAGTTGAAGTGAAATGCAGGATTTCATCTTTTGTAGCTAAATAGTACTCCACTGTGTATGTTTACACTAAACCTCTTTATACATTTATCTATTATTGAACATATGAGTGGTCTCTATATTTTGATTGTTATACTTAGCATTGCATTGAAAATGAGTATGTATATGTATATTTTAAATGTATATTTGGTGGTTTTTGAGTAATGCCAATTAACCTCACATCCCCCTTTTAGGAGTTACTTATCCTTACAAATCCACTGACCGAGGGAATTAAACTAAATTTTAGTATGGGGAATGGTAAATTGTTTTGAAATATAATTTAAGAAAAGAAAGCAGGAAGTATTTTAAATCCACAGTGCTTTATTCAAATAGAAGATATCATGGCATATATATTATGACATATTTGAGTCTTTCAATAGAATCTAAGTTCAAACATGACTAAGTCCCTAAAAATCAGTGAAATATGAATGACCTTCAGAGAATAATACAAGAATTATCTCAGCACCTGGCTAAACCTAACTGCCTGGTTTTAGTTATGCCTTATAATAAATTTTCAACTAAGATTTCTAAAAGATTCATTTCACACAGATTTCCTTAAGAGAAACTCAAAAAATATTGTCAAACACCACTGATTTTACTTGGGGTTTTCAAGGAAACTATTTACTAAGTATTAAATATTTTACTTCCTCAATGGATAGGTTAGCTTCAACTGAAGATGCTAAAAAATTTGTAGCAATTGAGGAATGCATCATAAAATAAGACTTTTTTTTCCCTCAATTTTAGGATTATTGCTGAAGTCATAGTGCTTGAGTTTGGATTGTTTCCTGTGCCTTTAGAATTTTAAAACTACACCAGATATAAATGACAAAGAAAGGGTATTAAAGCATTGGTCTCACCTATTGAAGTAACTCCTGAGAAATTTTTGTTGCTTAAAAATTACTTTTAGGGCTCGAAGAGATAGCACAGCGGTGTTTACCTTGCAAGCAGCCGATCCAGGACCTAAGGTGGTTGGTTCGAATCCCGGTGTGCCATATGATCCCCTGTGCCTGCCAGGAGCTATTTCTGAGCAGACAGCCACGAGTAACCCCTGAGCACTGCTGGATGTGGCCCAAAAACCAAAAAAAATTACTTTTAAAACTTAGAAATAGAAAAAATAATATGGGATAAGTCAAGAGGTAATATATATTATTTAAAGAACTCATTTTACTTAACAATTTAAAAAGTTAATTCGGTAGAGAATATACAAATGACAAAAACAATTAGGACTGCACTATACTAACAAAACTAGCAACTCTGTACAGTGAATAAAATGTAAATGAAATGTCAATCTACAGAATTGAAGAATATACTTTAGTATTATAAGTGAACTATTATTATTTAGTGACAATGATAGTCACTTTTTATTGGCCATACCTGTAGGTGCTCAGGGCCTACTCCAGTCTCTTTACTCAGAATCACTCCTGTTGGGGCTCGAAGGATTATATGGGATATTGTATATTGAAGCCTGATTTTCCACATGCCAGTCAAATACCTTATCTGCCATACTATCTCTCTGGCTCTGATGATAATTTATTATTAGTGTATAGGAGGAGTATTACTGCTAATCATGAAATAGGAAAGTGATTTTGGTCTACAGCTTCACCATCAGACATATACCTTTCCGGAGTAATACTATCTAACAAGTTCTATAAAAGAAATTTAGGTGTACTTCAACATTAAAATTGACAATATGGGGCCGGGGAGACAGCAGAGCGGTAGGGCATTTATCTTGCATGCAGCCTACCCAGGACGAATGGTGGTTCGAATCCCAGCATTCCATATGGTTCCCCATACCTGCCAGGAGCGATTTCTGAGCACAGAGTCAGGAGTAATCCCTGAGCGCCACCAGGTGTGACCCAAAAACAACAACAAAAACAAAACAACAACAAAAAATGACAATATGTCTAATAGTATATACTACTATTTTTCTTCACACTCAAGACTTTTCTTGATAACAATAATTTAATAAGACTTAAAATCTTTATCATTCTTTACCACCAATTGATATAAAAATTATAAATTATTTCCAGACTATTAACTTATAGCTGTTACTAATATAAATAAAATATAAATTTATAAAATGTTTATTTTTAAAGCAACTTTAGCAATCTTAATATTATTTTCTCAATTTATAAATATCAAACATGTTATTTTAAGCAATTTTGATGTTTTCATATAAAATATATAATTTTTAATTTACTTATTAGAAATTACAGAATTTGCATCTAAAATAGTAATAGTATTTTGAGCTATGCAATTTCAAAGACATCTCTAGAAGTTGAATGCCATGTATGTGTTGATATCTATGATTGAATATTTTATTTATTGCTATCAAAACTTTTTTAAGTATTCTAAGGTCTGTCTTATAGATTATGAAACAAGTCTCTGAGGTTTAGCTACCATAGCTAGAAATACATCTAAATTTGGTTCCCCAAGTAAGCTCTATTTGCATAATTTTAAGGTTTTGGCAAATATTGATAGTGTCCCTTTAATTCAGCATGAAATTAGCACCCAAGTATAGATTTCTCTTCTTGAGGCCATTTCCTTTTATATTTTCAATTTATGCCTACTGGATTATCTTAAATTCTACATAGTTTTGTGTGAAAGTATAGTATACCTACATAGTATTGCAAAAGAAACTCAAAACATATACTTCAGTTTTACAGATATATTAAACTGCTTGTTTTTTTATTTTGAATTGTCTTTCAGTACACATCCACTTTTCAAGTTTTTAACCTTTTGATATAAACTGCCCACTTAAGGAAAAAGAAAAGCAAGTAGTGGCATTTTATTTTAATTTAATTAACTTAAAAATGTCGATAATTATATGCCTATTTTAGTGTCTTATTTCAGAACTGTCTTCCTTGCGAAGTTAACTCATAGGATAAAATGGACTACTACTAATTTTTATTAGAAAAATTATAAATTTCCTATTTAGGAAATTTAAATTATAGGTTAAATGTATAAACTACATAGCAAATAAAAATTAAAACTGGATTAGTATGAAAGAAAAGTTAAGTTTTAGAGATTAATGGCAAAGAATTTCTGTGATACATGTTGTATTGCCATTTACAATAACTATAGATTTAAAAATTGATTTTATTCTGGATATAATGTTGGTGGTGGTGTTGAATAGACTCTGAAATTATTGTGACATGATATATTCAGAAAAATTATATACTAGTTATATAAATGCTAATGATATTGCACACATTGTTGTTTTAGTACAGGAAAGAGTGCTAACTTCTCCTGGCATGCAAAATGCTAACTTCCTCCTCTTGCTTATAAAATTACATCTTTCCAAAATCTCCTCACAATTCTTTCATTATACCAAGCCCTTTACTGACCCAAGTCATTTGAACATAACATTTCATTTTCTTTTTGCTTATACTTATTCTTCAGCATTCTGCTTTTCTGTTAGAATGTCTAGCCCTACTTTCCTCTTGGGAGCCTGGACAATTTATAAAGTGAAATAATACTGAAGAACTTTGAAAAAATACAAAACCAAGAGCTGAAATTTATCTCCATTTAATAAATGCCATTTTATGTTAACATTTATAAATTAAATAAACACCTTAATGTAAACAAAGATTCGTATTTCAGAGCTCTAATTTAAAAAATTCTTCACTAAATGATGTATTTTTCTTTGAATAAAGGAATTTCTCTAATCTAATTAAAATAATATTTTTTAAGAATTTTAATTTATACATATTGGCTCCATTCTTGCAATCCTTCACTAGCTATCCACTGTTGGTGTAAATGAAATTGAACTCTTTGTATTAATTAAAACTCTCTAAAACACTCTTGCTCTATTTTCTCCAAAATCTCACAGAGGTCTTTATGTCGTCCAGTGTCCTATAATTTTTGAAACCTATAGTAACTTTTTTTAAAAATTATTTAAACACCTTAATTACATACATGATTGTGTTTGGGTTTCAGTTATGTAAAGAACACCACCCATCACCAATGCAACATTCCCATCACCAATGTCCCAAGTCTCCCTTCGCCCCACCCGACCCCCACCTGTACTCTAGACAGGCTCTCCATTTTCCTCATACATTCTCATTATTAGGACAGTTCAAAATGTAGTTATTTCCCTAACTAAACTCATCACTCTTTGTGGTGAGCTTCCTGAGGTGAGCTAGAACTTCCAGCTCTTTTCTCTTTTGTGTCTGAAAATTATTATTACAAGGGTGTCTTTCATTTTTCTTAAAACCCATAGATGAGTGAGACCATTCTGCGTTTTTCTCTCTCTCTCTGACTTATTTCACTCAGCATAATAGATTCCGTGTACATCCATGTATAGGAAAATTTTATGACTTCATCTCTCCTGACAGACTGAAACCCAACAAGAATATACTAGACCTGAGGAGAGAAATGGAAGAAAGAGGCCTAGTGGATATATATAGGACACTCCATCCCCAGAAACCTGAAACCTATAGTAACTTACAGCAGCTATTTTCTCACTAGGCCATGCTTTTTCCTGACCATCTGTTGATGGTTCATCACACTTTATCATTATTTTATATGGCTTATACAGTCACTATCACTTTTACTCAAAAATAGAGAAATGTGGGGCCGAAGCAGTGGAGTGGAGCAGTTAGCCTAGGACAGACTGTGGTTTGATCCTCAGGCTTCCCATCTGGTCCCCCAAGTCAGGAGCGATTTCTGGGCGCATAGCCAGGAGTAACCCCTGAGTGTCTGATTTCCAAACAAGTGTCCTGATCTCCAGTTCCTTTTCCTATTTTTTTTCCTACCATGTCTGCTTTCTATTTCCTGGAACCTCACTTAAGACACAAACTCAATCCTATCTGTCCTCAGCAACTTTACTAACTTCTGAGCAAAGTAGTAATTAGCCTCCAGATAAATGGATTCCAACCAGATATCTCCCAAGAGCAAACTTGAATGGCCTGATTGAATACTAAATATAATGAGGTTCAACTAAAATCTGTGGCAACCAATAATTTCCCCAAGCACCATTGGGAATGGCTCCTGACTCTAACACTACTGGGTACGTTCCAGTAACAGAGACTTTGGCAAAAACTCTGTGTACAGATTATCATGAAGTTGAAGATAAATGTTGGCAGGGTTTATAAAAACCAATACTCTAAAAAGTGATAAAAAAAAAACCTTCTATATAGATCTAAGTGTATTACTTTATGTGAATATGATTTTTAATGATTTTTGGTAAAAGTGATTTTTTTCAAAGTGAAGGAAAACAAGATCCAATAGAGAGATTATTCACAGTTACATAAGAATCTGATTTATGCAAAAAAACAAACAAACTCTAATAAGATACAAGGAAGGTCATTTACAGTCAAATATAAAGGGGTATCTGGTCCTATATTTTATATGAAAAGTTACTAAGATATAAAAGAATTTATTTTTTTTTTTGTTTATTTGGGCTACACCCTATGACGCTCAGGGGCTACCCCTGGCTATACACTCAGAAATCCCTTTTGGCATGGGGGACCATATGAGATGCCCGGTGATCGAACTACAGTCCATCCTAGGTTAGCGCTGACAAGGCAGAGGCCTTACTGCTTTGTGCCACCACTCCGGCCCCCAAACCTAACTTTTTTTTTTTTTTTGGTTTTTCAGGCCACACCCATTTGATGCTCAGGGGTTACTCCTGGCAAAGCGCTCAGAAATTGCCCCTGGCTTGGGGGGACCATATGGGACGCCGGGGGATCGAACCACGGTCCTTCCTTGGCTAGCGCTTGCAAGGCAGACATCTTCCCTCTACCGCCACCAAAGCTAACTTTTTAACAAATCATTCTTATACGTTTATATACCAGTTATTTAACCTTATTATTATTATTATTATTATTTTGTGTTTTTGGTTTTTGTGCCACACCTGGTGGTGCTCAGGGGTTACTCTTGGCTGTCTGCTCAGAAATAGCTCCTGGCAGGCACGGGGGACCATATGGGACACTGGGATTCGAACCAACCACCGTAGGTCCTGGATCGGCTGCTTGCAAGGCAAACGCCGCTGTGCTATTTCTCCGGGCCCTATTTAACCTTATAATAGCTATGGAATGCATAACCTTCAACTCGCAAATTTTGTGCTTATATTTTATTATATATTATATTTATTTTAAAATATATATTGCATTGCAATAATTATATTATAGCATATTATATTTTGCTAGAATTTCTTTGCTATTTGAATAGATGTAAATATATTATTTCTGACAAAGTAAAAAATAGAATCTGTCTTATAATTACATGCTATGAGGAATATATACCATTCTATTAAATATATAAAATAAAAATGAAGGTACCTGACATTAAGTGCACTGGAAAAAATCAGAGAAAATATGTTCTTATGCTTTTGCATTATCTTTCCAAGCTGATTAAAGAATAGGTAGGGTGGTTCTAGTGGGAGACTAAATAGCAAATAAGGTGTTTGCTTTGCTCAGAGCCCTTCTAGACTAAATCCCTTGCATTGCAGATAGTTCCCTGGGCATTTTCAGTAGTGTTTTCTTAGCCCTGAGCCAAGAGTAAGCACTGAGAACAATAGATTATAACCCAAACTATTGCTCAGAACCCCTTGTGCTCTGGAACACCACCCCACTTCCACATGCCACCCCCACATCTTTCAATATCTTGTGGCTGTGGACTGCCACTCATATGAGAAAGCTTCTCAAGTAGCCTTGACTCAGGGACTGATCTCAGCCAGTAACTGTACCCAGCAGCTGCAAGACATTTCCACCATAATTTTCACTGCCATCAGCAGACATATGAACTAGTTAACTGAAATAATATTTCAGGATCTACCCACATTGAACTTATTTAACAGGCCAGGGGGATATGTATATTTCTTTCTGCATATTTACTCGTGTGTTTTAATGCAGCAGAAAATAAGGGATATGTGTATTTTTTGTTTTGTTTTGGGGCCACCACATGGTGCTCAGGGTTTATTCTTGAATCTGCACTCAGAAATCATTCCAGGCAGACTTATGGGCCCATATAAGATGTCAGGGATCAAATCTGGCTTGGCAGCATGCAAGTCAAATGCCCTACTGACTGTGATATCTATCTGGCCCTTAATATGTGTTTTACTTGGAGAATATAATTTTGTTGTTTCCCTATGTATCAGAAATTATAGAGCATGATACCAACTAAAGAACAAATACTACAACCTAGCCATAGTCCTCTGATGCCCCAATAGGACTTTGTAGCATTATCCTTTTTCATTTTTGCATAGACCCAGTAAAATGGGGGTAATCTTATGTAAGAGAGCAGATTTTGTCTATTAGAGAAAATATCTCCAAAATTTATAAAGTTGGTTTGAAAAAGGCTACAGATGGGGCTTTTACAATGAGCATTTGACATACTGGTTTTACTTAAGCTTCAGTGCCTCTGAGATAGGCCACAAACCCCTGAAATTTGGACCCATCACCGGAACTAAGGACAGGTTTCATGCCACCCTGACATCAAGGAATCTAGGGACAGGCTTTATGCCACTCTAGCAATAACATGCAAACTCAGGCATGCTTTGTGGTGCCCTGGCAATGACAGAATTTGTGAGAGCACAAAGGCACTAATACTAACCCTACGACAGCCACCATTAGAACAACTTTTCTCAGAAACAATAAGAAATACACTCTGGGGTTCATCAAAACTTACTTTCTGAAGCTGACAGTTCAAATGTATGACCAAATACTACCTGGAAAGACCACCCTCTCTAAGCTTAAAGTTTTTTTTTTATTTTATTTTATTCCCCTGCTTTTTTACTTTGCCATGCAAAATATCAGCCATTTTTATGGCTTCTATATGGGGGTTCTCACTGAAACCCTATGTTAACTTTTGAACATGATCTAATTTAATCTGCTTTTATCTCATGTTTTCTGCTTTTCAGTAAACAAAAACGGGGCAATTTCTGGGTTACAACTTACAATTTACCAAAACTAAGATCACCCTTGTTTTTGTCTTAAAAAAAAAACTCCCCTAAAACTATTCATAAAATTTAGCTCACCACATAGAGTGATGAGTACAGTTAGAGAAATAACTGCAATGAGAATTATCATAACAATGTGAATGAATGAGGAAAGTAGAAAGCCTGTCTCAAGTACAGATGTGGGTGGGGTGGGGAGGAGGGAGATCTGGGAAATTGGTGGTGGAATGTTGCACTGGTGAAGGAGGGTGTTCTTTACATGACTAATCATACACCTGTAATCATGTTTGTAATAATGGTGTTTAAATAAAGAAAAAAGAACTAAACGATTTTTATGCTTCATTTGTAACTACTCAGAGGACTTATTAAACACAGACTGTATCCATTAAAAGTCTTTACACATTTTATAACCTATATGTTATATATATAAAATTTTATATGCAAAGTTTTGTAAAAATGGTTTACAGTGTAAGACTCTCCCCTCCTGGGACATCCTGTGGTCTGTGTCCTCTGCAGAGACCTGGGCAGGCGACAAAACACCACTGTAGCTGAACTTCTCTGGGACAAATCCACCATGTCCCCTCAAGGTCATCTGCCTCCATAGAACTCCCTCCTCATAAAGTCCCTCCTTCTCTGCCTCTGCCCACCAGCTGTGCCCCCCCACCACCATCTGCGTGCCCGGGGACACCCAAAGGCAACAGCTGCGTCTTCCACTAAACACCTGAGCTCGATGCCATCCTACCGTGCCCGGTTCCAGTCCAGGCTCAGAGGTCCCCCCGTGGCCGTGGCTGACGAAAGCTCTAACAGCAACAGCTCTCTTGTCATTGGGGAGCTCGACTTGGAGCAGTTGGCTCCTTCTGGGTACACACCCCTGGGCTCCACCAGAATTCTAAGCCTAAGCCCCCAGATCGTGTTAGGGGCCTCTATCATAGGTTCCAAGCCTACTCAAGACGACTCAGATATAAAGCCCCCTCCCCTGGTACTCCATCTCAGCCTTGGTCCCCTTACAGAAATAAATTAATAAAATGTCTGAGTAAGCTTTGCTGCAGATGTTAGCAAGAAGAGGAGAATGTCATTAGTCCCACATAGGTGGAGGCCAATGGTGAATAATAAAACCTATTATCTCTCTGTGCTGGCTTACCTGCCACTGTGTGGTGGGGTCAGGGAAGATGGGAGATGAAACAACTCAGAGAGCCACCATGTTCCCTGGAGCTCCTTGGTTAGCAAATAGCTGGTGCTCCCCTTCTTCCTGAGGAAGTTTGGGGGTGTGTGTGATCTGAGCCTTTACGAAAGGGCCTGTCTGCCAATGTCCTAAAGCTTTTGCTGGAAAAAGAACCAAGGATGCATGCAGATATACCAAGAAGCAGGTGTGACCTGATTAACGTGAAGTTGGGGAGCAGAGTGGATATGGGGGTGCACGTGACTGTCTAGGTGTGGAAGGGCAGTTTTTCTCTCTATTTTCCCAACATTTGCTCCTATGCAAAATATTGCCAACTTTTGATTTTTAGAGGCATCTGCCCTTTTCTTAGAACCATGGGAAGTGAATTCCTTTATTTAGAGTCAATTAGGAGGAGATGTTGGATTACTGGTCCTACCCTAATCAGTGTTCATATTCCACCCTAAGATGTGATCTGGTGATGGCATTACTGAATTTTTCCCTACTTGGCATTCCTTCTCCACCCTATGGTGTGGTCTGTCTCTTGCTATAAAAGCCTGGGTTTCAGGAAAGAAAGGGCTCATTCTTCGGACTTCCTCTACTAGGTAGCTTTCCTTCTTAGGAGGAGAATGCTTGAGTTTGATAATTTCTGAACCGGTTCTTGCATCCTTTCACTGTGTGGATTATTTCTTACATAGATGGTTGCTTCCAGGCCCACTTCCCTTCAGGTTCTAGTTTTGGAGCTTGAGGCTATATTTTTTAAAGAATTATGTATATAGCAAGAATTCTAATTAGGTTATAATGGTTATAAGTTAGCTATTAAAATGGGTGTAAGAAAAACTGTGAAGAAGTGACTTCTCCAAAACAATTGCTCATATTCATTGTTGAACGGCTATTCTTTGAGAAAGGCATCAACTAATTAAGAGAACATGGTGTATTCGTATTATACGATTTCCTGAAGTAGAATTATCTAGACATTTTTAAACTTTAAGAAGAAATCACATTGCTCATTCATGTGAACATTCACTTTTCTAAAATATCTTTTTTTAAATTTAAGCTTAAACTTCGTGCCATTCATTATTGTTTTATAAAACAAAGTTAAATATATAAGAAAAATATAATGATCCAAACTTTTACTCAGAAACTGTTTCTGGACATATTTTATTTGGCAATTGACAATAGTAAAACAAATTTTTCTATTTTATAAATTTTAAGATCTAGGTATTATCATGATAGCATTTTTACAAATTTCTAACACTTTTAACAATTATAAGATATTTGAAGATGTAAAATAATACCAAAGCAAGTGATAGAATTTAACTAATTTTCACAGTTGTTACTGTGTTCTATTAAGCATTAAATCAATCTTCTTGTATACAGTAATTTCTTTTTTTTATTTAAACAACTTTATTACATACATGATTGTGTTTGGGTTTCAGTCATATAAAGAACACCACCCATCACCAGTGCAACATTCCCATCACCAAATCTCCCTCCTCCCCAACCCCCGCCTGTACTCTAGACAGGCTTTTTATTTCCCTCGTACATTCTCATTATTAGGATAGTTCAAAACGTAGTTATTTCTCTAACTAAACTCATCCCTGTTTGTGGTGAGCTTCATGAGGTGAGCTGTAACTTCCAGCTCTTTTCTCTTTTGTGTCTGAAAGTTATTATTGCAAGAATGTCTTTTATTTTTCTTAAAACTCATAGATGACTGAGGCCATTCTGCGTCTTTCTCTCTCTCTCTCTCTGACTTATTTCACTCAGCATAATAGATTCCATGTACATCCATGTATAAGAAAATTTCATGACTTATTGCTAATAGGGTTTGACACTATTTGAAACTAAGAACTCTGTAGTAGCATTAAAATCATTATATTTTACATTAAAAAGTCACATTGAGTGGTAGGGTGTTTGCCTTGCATGTGACTTCCCAGTATGAACCTGGGTTTGATCTCTGGTATCCCATAAAGTCCCTAAATCAGGAGCAATTTCTGAGCGCATAGCCAAAAGTATCCTCTGAGCGTCACTGGGTGTGGCCAAAAAACCCCAAAACATAAAGAAATAAAGAAATGTGAAAATTAATAATATGCATGCATGTACTTAGTGCTTTAATTCAATTATCAAAACTAACTTAATAAACATAAGGTAAGCAACTGCAGGAAGGATTGCTTCATTTTGTATAGCAACTACTATGAGATATCTAGGCTCTTTTGGAACCACAGTTGATGGCATGTCTGCCTATTCATAACATTCCATTGAGCTCATTGTGACATTTCATAATGATATCCAGAAATTGGCTGATTAGCCAAAATATGTCCTTGCTTTAGAATAGATTAACATCAAAAACTAAAATTCAATTGAAATGAATGTCATTATAGTTTTCTTTCACTATTATAGTTTAACTAGTAAGGTATTAATAGTGCATACATTATAGTATTATAAAGGTGGAAGGATAAACACAGAATAAAAGATCAGATAATTTCTTCAAGGAAGGAGTGAAATAATGAGGGAAACTGATAGTAAAATGAGAGAATAAGTGGAGGGTCTGGAGCACATGGGTAGTCGTTAAGTGATACGACACATAATAAAGCCTTAATTGTAATTAACAAATAGATATGAAATAGGTGGGAAGAAGAAAAAATAAATTTAGAAGTATTTATTTTTTACTTACCCTTCTTGTCTATCTTCAGTTCTAATATCAGTTCTTATACAACATTATGAGGCTAATTAGAATTCTATACTGACTATCTGCAATATAATGGTCCTATATAAGAAAATTAATTAAATTTATTAAAGAAATTTATTAAAATAGTTATTTGTTGGGGCCAGAGAGATAGCACAGTGGTAGTACATTTGCCTTTTAAGCCACTGACCCCGGATGAACTTGGGTTCAATTCCAGGCATCCCATATGGTCTCTGACCTGTCAGGAGACTGTCAGGAGCGATTTCTGAGCACAGAGCCAGGAGTAACCCCTGAGCACTGCCAGGTGTGGACCCCCACACCAAAAAAAAACCCAAACAAACAAAAACTTATTTTTATTGAGATAATATGATTATTTGCTAGTCTGGATTTCTGTGTTAAAATTTTGTAACTTGATAAATGCATATATCACATTGAAATTACCACCAAATATCAAATTCTAGTTCATCTTCATCTAATTAAAGTCCTCATTTTTTTTTCAACAACTTTCTTCTTGTAACCAACATTTTGTTCCTGGGTTCTAATGATTAGTTTTTGCTTTGCTTTTTATTGTGATTTAATTATTTGTAATTCACAGGTGAAATAAGATGACATTTTTTAATTTTCTTTCTAATATTTCTCAGTATTTTCACGTAGTTACAAATGGCAAACTTTTATCTTCTTATTAAACAATGTAATTATATTGTTCTGCATATACTGTCTTATTTATTTATTCAATAACTGATAGACAATGTTGTTTCTATGCCTTGTTCATTATGAACAGTGTCACCACTACCAGTAATAGTACATGCCATCATCATATCCATATTCTTAAAAATTTCAAAAAAGGACAACTAAATTAATAAATATGATAAAGAATAACACAAACTTATTATGAAAATTGTGCATTTTAGATGTAACAATGAAATATAATAAAAAAGAAATAAAGAAAATAACAGGAAAATGATTTAAAATGAAATAAATTTAACAAAAGAGAAAAATGGCCCAAATGATAAAAACATATCTTGTTTTATTTTAAATTTAGAAAATTAGGCGCCGGAGAGATAGTATGGAGTTAAGGCATTTGTCTTTCATGCAGAAGGACGATGGTTCAAATCTCAGCATCCCATATGGTCCCTATGCCTGCCAGCGACTATTTCTGAGCATAGAGCCAAGAATAACTCCTGAGCACTGCCGGGTGTGACCCAAAAACCAAAAAAAAAAAAAAATAGGAAATACAATGAAAATACTGTTCTTATAAATTGAAGGTTTACAATCATTTAAATGCCTATCATAGCACAATAATGCAGTCATTAAATTCAATTTCTATTAAAACAGTATAATTTAATAATAATAAAACAAATGATGTTAAGTTCATAGAATACCACAAAATACTCAACCAGGCACAGGAAAATATAAGAATATATACTCTCTCCCAGCTTTAGTTTTATTGTCTTTAGTTGTTAAAAGCTCTTCTGCATATTGTGTTGATGATAGTTCTCACTCTTTAAATGGATATTGCAGATTCATAGTAAGTATTTACAATAATAATTTATAGTTTACTAGATTCTTAAAATTTACAGTGAATAAAATATTAAAAATTTAGCTACCTTAGTACTGGATAATTTTGATATACTATGTAGCAGATTAATTAAGAAACTATGGAGATACTATGTAGGCCTGTTTATTCTTTTTTCCTTTTTATTTTTATTTTCTTTTGGGGACCACACCTGGTGGCGCTCAGTGATTACTCCTGGCTATGCACTCAGAAATCGCTCCTGGCTTAGGGGACCACATGGGACACCGGGGCGTTCGAACCGCAGTCCATCCAACGTCAACTACGTGCAAGGCAAACGCCTATCACTTGTATCACTGCTCTAGCCCCAATATTCTTCTTGATATGAATATTTTTGTGCTTCTATTTCTTTAGGTACTTAATTATGTATAGAAGTTATGACCCATTTCAAAAGGATTTTTCTTCCATGTTTTATTTTGAATTATATGTTGAAAGGGATGTGCATTAAAGTTTTACTATGGCAGTGACACTCCTCAAGTGTCTTCTTGGTCTAGCAATTGCAAAATAGAAACACTAAATTGAAGAATTTCACCTATAAAGAATTTAGCATCTCTTTGAAATTAACCCCAATTAAAAATTTTTTCCTTCCTTTTCATCATTGGTACTGGTGAAACATGAGGGTTTTTACTTGACAATGGTGCACTATATTACACTATAGCAGTGTAGGAGTTGACACTAAAAGTTCAGAAGTTCTGAAAATAGAACTCATGTTCTTTCTCAAACAAAATGTGTGCTTAATATCTGAAAGACATCCTAGGCTCATTCTAAGTATTTTTGTTATCTAACCAATACTATTTACCACAAAATATGCATGTCTGTTTTTATTTAATACTGTTGATTATATTATTGATATGCCCTAGCGCTATGCGATCGCTCTGGCCTCTTGAATTCATTTTAAATTGCATGTACTCATGTGTCTTATATGCATATACACATTTATAGAAGTGCTATTTACAAAGAAAATTATAAGGTTACACTATAATATAACCTCTATTTAACTTTCGACAATTTAGACATCATAATGTACATGGAAAATAAAATTGTATAACTGTCTTCTTTAATAATGTGAGGTGTAAAAATAATAAAACATTATAGGCTTATAATAGCATGACTTATCTTTGCTTTATTTTTGCATTATTCAGATAAGCATATAAGATAATTGTGGAAAATAGTTGCCAAAAAATTCACATGATATAATTACAGAAATATTTTGAATATTATATTTTGTGGGTTTTGTTTATGTGTTTTCATCCAAGACATTCTTTTGTACCATCGAATACATAGAGCTGAACACAATACCAATAATCAATATGAATTGAATATCCTATGGTTTCAATTAACTCTGCATTGATAGATATTTTTAGTCAGAAATCTATGTACTGGGTTTTTATTGATTATACTGACATCAAATATATTTGTAGTAGATCAAAAATAATTAATGAATCTTACAGTCATCTGCTTTATTGGTTCTATATGTCAATTTTAAATTCCCACATAGGAATCTACAAAGTAGGAAAAATATTTATCCTACTGTGCAATTTTTAACAATCCATTGTATTCTAAAGAAAAGACAGTGTAAAATATAGGAAGAGTTGTTGTTAATATATAAATCTTAAAATAAAGCTTAAAGTTTTTTTAATAAAGTGTAACTAACATGACTAAGATAGCAGTTTCATTAGCATATACTGTTTTGCTAAATATTTACTATAACAAAAGCAGTGTTATTTTTTTTTTTACATTTACAGTTTTACATCAGTACCATTTCTGGCACTGGAGCCATTCCTAGAATGCTTTAATGAGTAGTCTGGTAATATGTTCTTATGCCTTGCCACAACTACTGAAAGTGCCTGTGCAACTAGCAATCTATCAGTAATACACAGAATCTAGGATTGCATTCTATGCTTCATTTATGCAGGATATATTCTACTTATATAACATAAAACAATGAATTTTTTTATAATGCACTGTATGTGATGGTTACTGTCAGGTCAATACCCATAAATAGATTATTCCATACCCAAAGAAATAGCATATTTTCTTAGGAAAATTATTTTTTGCTCAAATGTTCATGTATTTGTTTAGTATGATATAATTTCTCTTAATTTATCATAATTCAATATTAATACTAACTTTATAAACTTAATATTTTCACTGACTTTACACAAGAAAGCATAAAGAGTAGAAATGATTTATCACTCAATACAATATTTTATTACATTTTCCCACTTAAATGTATTTTAGAATTCACTTACCTAAAGAAATTTACTTGTTTGTTATTTTTGTTATTGTTGTTATTTCACTGCTGTTGGTTTTGTATTTGGTCCACATTGGCAATGATCAGAGTTATTCCAATTTTTTTTTTTTTTGGTTTTTGGGTCACACCTGGCAGTGCTCAGGGGTCACACTTGGCTCTGTGCTTATGAATTGCTCCTGGCAGGTTTGGGGGACCATATGGGAGGCTGGGATTTGAACCGCCATCCTCTGCGTGCAAGGCAAATGCCCTACCTCCATGCTATCTCTCCAGCCCTGATCAGAGTTATTCCTGGCTTCATACTGAGAAATTAATCCTGGCCATGCTCAGGAGACTATGTGGGATGTTAAAGACTGGACCAAGATAATATCATGCAAGTAAAATATCCTACTGTCATACTATTGTGCCATCCCCAGCCATTTATTTATATTTGCTTTCCTTACATAATTTTTAAAAAATGAATTTTATATTTTTATATTTAATTTCAAAATGTCTGTGTACTAAATAAATAATGGTATGTTTAATTTAAGTTATTAAAATTATTCACAAATAATCAAATTCATACTGTTTTAGTTTTTTTCATATTATTTGTGATAGTTGTAGGAGCAACTTAAAACATAATTTCTGAAAACTTTTTTAAACTGAGATGACTAATTCAAAAAAATAATTTGGGGCTGGAAAGACTGCATAGGGAAAAAGTCATAGCTTGCAAGCAGCTGACTCTGGTATTATCTCAGGGCCATATGTTCCAATGAGCCTATATGCTCCTAGAGAAATATCATTGTTGTCCAGATAATCTTTGGAACTGCAAGAACTAAATTACACCAATTTCTTTGACCTCACATTGAATGCCAGGCCCAAGTCATCTAAGAATGATTGGATAGCAAGTCACATTCCTTAAAAAACCTCCCTAAAATCCATATACTAATATATTTAAGAATCATACAAATATTCATATTGATTTAAATATCAGAAAATTGTTAACTCTTCAGTAGCTTTATTTTCTCTGATTCTCAGAACAAGTGTCAAGGTTATGCATCCAGATGGCAAGAGAGAAGGCTCTGGTACATAATCTGATATCAAATCCTGCAAAGTTTCTCATCTGAAATGTTGCTTCTCACACAAAATGCAAATAAGAGTCATAGTGCATATTATCTTTTGTAAAAGCTATATCTTAAATATATTATGCAAACGATTTTCATTAATACAGTAATACATTTTCAGTTAAATATTCTTTTTCAGTCAGAATAGTCATTTTTATGACATACTAAACAAAAATGAATATATAAATAATTTTATATATACTAAATATTATTTTATTAATAGGGTTGTAGTTATGGATGTTTTAGAATTGTTTGATTATTACCTTATCTATTTAGGGGGAAAATAATACCATATTTGTATTTGTGGTCTCTGCTGCTGTACTGAAAATTGTTAGTTCTGACTATATATGATGATGGAGTTAACTTTTAATTGTATTTTTATTTGCATTCAAAATGTCAGTCATAAGTTCTTCATAAGTCACCATTAAAATTAAAAAGTTCAAATGCAGGCTGTGTCAATTCTATACCTTAGGATAAAATTTAATCATACATCAAAACATCCATATTAACATTAGATAATATAGTGTGAATATAATAAAAGTAATTTTAAAGGATGATATATTTCCTTAGAAGTAAACCATTACTTGTCATTCCAGAATACATGACATTTTTAAATTTTACTCTTACATTACATTTATTTAAACCAAGAATTTTAAAAGTATTTTTGTTTATACAAATTTGTGAAAAATACTAGTTTATAAACCAATAGAAGAAAGTTTGTCTTTATAAAATTTTTCTTCTGTAAATTCATGATAAAACCCCTAGCATCACTAGCACTTCCAAATATGTGATAGAAGACTTTGAACAATAATTTTCCAAAAATAAGAGAACTTTGAGAAATCAAAGTTTTTTACTAATTAAATGTTGAGATAAAATATAAGTTATTTGGGAGCCGGAGCAGTGGCACAGAAGTAGAGCATTTGCCTTACAAGCAACTGACCTAGGAAGGACCACAGTTCAATTCCCCGTGTCTTATATAGTCTTATATAGTCTCCAAGTCAGGAGCAACCTCTGAGTGTCACTAGGTGTGGTCCAAAAAATCCTATATATATATATATATATATATATATATATATATGTTATTTTATATGCTAGCCATTAAACATTAGTGTTTGCACATAGCCAAATTTCTATGAATATTTTACATCAGTGAATAAAAGAGCATAAAAAGAGAAATGGATAACTTGGAAGAAAAAAAAAACATACTTTACAGGGATGCTAAATCTTTGCATACTGCTGCATCAATCTTACACCACTAATCTTACTCTTACAGTTTCAATCTCAAAAAATGTTCCCACCAGTCTTGCTTTCTCCTTTTAATTCTTATCATGGCTACAGAATTATTTTAGAAAATAAATTCCAGATGCATGGAACCAATTTTTTTCCATTCACCAATGGCTTTCTATAATATTTATAATAATAATAATAATAATAATAATAATAAAAATCTTCCCAGAAGCTTCCTAATGCAACCTAGGATCTTCTGTGTCCCTGAATTCACCTTTAGCTTTCTTCATCTAGAATGACTCAACTCAGCCTTTTCTGCTCTCAGATATTCCACAATTTATCATGACTCGTGTTCTTGCTTTTTATTATTTATATCTGAGATATTTTCTCATTTACGTAAACACAAAGTTGTTTTATTTGGAGATATTTTGAGTGCCTCTATATCAGTAGATCTTGTTCAATCCGACTACTAAATTCCTCACCCTTTCTCTTCAAATATCCCTGCCCCTCTCTATATTGATAACTACATATTTCTTCATCATCTGACATAATCTACTATTTTGTTGAATTTCATTTTTAACTTGTATTTCAAAGCTTTAAGTTTTGTAAGAAATTATATTGGTTGAATTTTTCATTTTTAGTTACACAATTCCTGAATAATTTCTCATAACACAATAAGTACTATTAAACATGTAAATTCAATAGCTCATCATCACCCAGGATCCACATACGTCTTCTAAGACAGTATTCAAATTTTTCAAAAATCACTGACTTTTAAAAGGAAGCATTTTTGTTTTGAAGTCTATACTTGAAGACTACATATAGCGCACAAAACACAGACACGCATTCACATACTATTATTATTAAGAATCTCTATTTTGAGAATAATTATACTTGAAAAGAGCAAATAAATGTATAATTAACATTCTACAAACTCTGAGTCACAATTCAAGGAAAGGACACTGAGAACCATAGACATAATAAATGCATCTTTTAAAATTAAATATGCATGCCAGAAGAAAAATACATCTTTGCAAGAATATCTAACAGGGATAAAAGAAAACATCTATCTCTAGTGGAATTTTTAATATATTTTCTATTATATTAGGATCTTTTACAATGCCTACCTAATTCGATTTCTGTAAGAATGGAAATAAATGAAATGGTTGCCTGGTATCTTATGAGTTGTCATAAAAATCACCTCAGTTCCTCAGATTATAGTTTAAGAAGAAAACCTTTAAGGTCTTAAAAATTCTATGCCAAGATATATTAGAGAAATATTTGTATTTGTCTTAGAGTATGAAACCATTAAAATAATTTTTGGGGGTCACTCCCAGCAGTGCTTAGGGGTTACTCCTGGCTCTATGTTCAGAAATCACTCCTGACAGGCTCAGGGGACCATATCAGTTGCCAGGATTCGAACCACCAACCTTCTGCATGACAGGCAAATGCTTTATCTCCATGCTATCTCTCCAGCCCCTACTATGGCACTTACAGAGGGCAAAACGTAAAAGGCCTATTAGGATGGGCTGAGAGATCATTTTTATAATCATAAAAATTACAAGTTTGGTAGTACATGTGGAGAGAGTAGGGCTCTATTTCCCAAAGTTTTATAGTGCTTTAAACTACTTATATAAATAAAACTCATTTTATTTTGTTTTTGTTTTGTGTTTGTGCCACAGTCATGGCACTTGGAGCTTTGTGCCCAGGAATCACATACAGTGCCGAAATTGAACCCAGGTCAGCTGCAGTTAAGGTAAGTGATTTTACTATCTTTCTGACCCCAATTTTTTAAGTTTAAAAATATACAAAAATAATTGGGCCAAAGCAATAGCATAGAAGTAGGGTGTTTGACTTGCAGGAGGCTGACCCAGGACAGACCTTGTTTCAATTTTCAGCAACCCATATGCACCCCCTAAGCCTGCCAGGAGAGATTTCTGAGATAAGAGCCAGGAGTGGGCCCGGAGAGATAGCACAGCGGCGTTTGCCTTGCAAGCAGACGATCCAGAACCAAAGGACCAAAAGACCAAACCAGAACAAAGGTTCGAATCCCAGTGTCCCATATGGTCCCTCGTGCCTGCCAGGAGCTATTTCTGAGCAGACAGCCAGGAGTAACCCCTGAGCACCGCCGGGTGTGGCCCCCCCCAAAAAAAAAAAAAAGAGCCAGGAGTAACACCTGAGCAAAGCCAAGGGTGGCCCAAAACACTAAACATATAAATAAAATACCTTTCAATTATATTATATTGACTTTTAAAGTGTAATTAGCCAAATGGGATATTGGATGATAGTAAAAATTAATATCAAGATAAAAAGTTTTTCAAACAACCTTAACATTCTGCACACAATTTTGGAAAGCTAAAAGACCCAAATAAATCCTAGATCATCATTATTTCTAATGCAATGTTAATGGTATTTGAAGTTATGTATTAGTTAAATTAAGAGTAATTTTTCTCTGAGATCTTTCAAATACATATATAGATATGCATATGTATATATATAGTTGCCTGTTTTAAATTGTAAGGTTAAATAAACATGTTAAGAGAAATAAATTAAAACAGCCTCTGAGTAATAATTAACATCTTTAATTGTTTATTAATCAGTCACTTAATTGCTATATAAGTAAATTGCACCTACACTGTAATGAAGATTAATAGTGCTAGTTATTCTTATTTGTTTAAAAAAGTTATATAAATATGAAATAAATTAACATTATTGCAGAGCACTATATTTCCAATTATTTTTAGAAGTAAAATGCCACTAAATGTGTTGCTTTAATTTACATAGACATCATTTTGCATATTAATTTTTATAACATGCATTCATTTTCAATATTACATTAAAATTAGGTATGGTACATTAAATTTATAGATAAAAGTAAAAAGTAGACAGAGGAGCTCTTCTAATGTGTAAACATTTTTTGTTGTTGTTTTGTCTTGTTTTTGGGTTACACCCAGCAGTGGTCAGGGGTTACTTCTGGCTCTATGCTCAGAAATTTCTCCTGGTAGGCTTAGGTGACCACCTGGGATGCCTGGATTCAAACCACCATCCTTCTGCAATCAAGACAAACGTCCTACCTCCATGCTATATTTCTGGCCCCCTATGTGTGAACTTTTAACTTAGATTGTGATTAGTCAGCTAAATGCATTTCCTGTGTTTTACTTTAAAAAACATATATTCGATATTGTAGAAAAGCTGCCAAAAAGATGAAAAAATCAGAGGTCACTTTTTTTAAGACACGTGCACAGTATGTGTTTAGACAATATTTACTTAAAATGCTTACAGTCTAGTAAATGCTTGGATTAAAATATAATTTTATTTATTGATTAAATATTTGGAATTTAGTCATGTTTAGTATAATAATTTAATTATATAATTTATGTTAATTACATAATTTATACCCTCTTGGATTTAATATGCATGTAAATAATTTACAAACAGGCATTTTAGGAAATTATTGAAAACTCTCTGGTTTTTTAGTATACTGATCATTTTAGCTAAGACTGGAAAGAACTCATGGCAAAAATATGAACATTCATTTTAAAGACTTGTGATAGACTAAAATAAGAGGTCAATTTAATTTAATTAGTATTAGAATGAATTAAGCGATTTAATCTTTAGAACAAGTGCACTTTTACTTTTAGGATTTACATATAGTGATTATTTTAAAATAGATAAATATACTCTTATAAACTTAGTTATCTTAAATCTTAATGTAATTGATTCAAAATTTAATTTTACTTATTTTGAGTATATAATCTCTTTCGTTAACTATTATTTTTATCCACATATAGGAAATCTTTCACATTTTGCTATTATTTAGTATTGAAACCAGAATAAGATAAATGATCAATTAAAATTATTAATAAAATGAATGGGATGCATATTTCTAAGTTATTATCTAGCTTGTCAAAATATTATAATAATAAATTATTACTTTTGTTTCCTCCCTTCAGGCTTCGCTTCCTTTTTGCCTTCTTCAAAAACTCTTTAAATAATGGCACAGTACCAATAAACTTTAAAATATATTATACGTTAGTTATCATTTCACTTAAACATAATTTCATGCACATTTTATTTCACAAATTTGAAATGTTTCATTTGGCAAATGAGATGAACTGAATTATAATATCATCTTCTAAAAAAGTAATTATTTTTAATTATGCAGTGCTTTGAACACACTAAATATACTACGTTTTACAAGTAGACATAAATCATTGGCTGCTAAATATGTCTTAATGATTTTAAGTAACATTTCTTTATAATGGTAAATGAAGCATTAAAAGAGATACACAATAGAATTTCATACAAAAATGCAAATTTTATATTGTGTATTTGAGATAATTATCATGTCCATTAATGCAAAAGGAGGTTATTATCTTTGTAAACTTATCATTTTATGTACTTTAAGAAAGTTAAAAAGTGTGTTAAGTTGGAAAAATCTACAAATTACTATTTTCTGTAGAAGTTATTTAGCTCTAGTCACTTCAAATTCCTATATTACCTTTGATGGAAAGTTTTCCATGTCCTGTTCACGATGTGTAATTTCATGCACTGTTCTGCTCCCTAAGGGAAATACTTTCTTGATTCTTTACTTGGATAAAAATGATCTGTCACCATTGTTTGCTTTAAAGGGCTTTTTTGCTTTTTTTTTTTAACACTGAATACTGAAAGAAAATCAAATCACAGGGGATTGCAGTCCAGCTGTTGTAACATAAATCAATATTTGAAATGTACAGTGATTTTCTTTCTTTGAAAATAGGAGCTTATGTGCTTAATTTTTTGTTTTATTAAAATGTCCATTTTTGGCTAGGAAAGTTTGAAAATTAGCTTTTTTTTAAGATTTAGTGCTAATTGTGTGACAGAATCTAATATACGTGTACTTTAGTTTTTGATTCCTTGTGTGTATGTGTGTATGGGGAAGGGATACTGTGAATTTCATGAATGGAAAAGGAAATCCACTGCTTCCTTGACTCGCTTTGCTTCAGAAAATAGTACTGGGTTCTATTTTAATGGTTCTATCATAGAGAGAGAGAGAGAAAAAGAAAGAAAGAAACATTTCCAGGTGTCCTATTTAGTAAGGCATCACAGTCCTAGTCATGCTTAACACGGGCTTATTTGCACACCCATCTTATCTCCAAATAGGAGATGTATGCAAGATATTATTCTTTGAATGCATTTATTAATGCTTAAACTCTCCCAGGGATGTTATGCCACAATTTATGGACTAGAAGGCTACACCGTGAATTTATCTTTTATCACTTGATTCCAGTTCTTGGTTCACACTCCAACCAGCTTTCAGGCTGGAGGGTGCACAGAAAATGCACTGATTTCGCAAAACTCGTCTTTGCCACTCAGGTGCTCGTTTGTGATTTTTCTGCCCTGTGTCTCAGACCCCCCAGGGTGAAGCACTGCTGAGTGCATTAAATAGCAGAGTCCCAATGTACGTGTCAAATGGTGGCATCATCTCACTTGGAAGCCAGCGTCCCTGTTTCTTTCGCGTCTCACTACAGAGAAACTCGGGCTAAAGGTTAAAGGATGCGGTTTATTAAATAATTCAAGCTATTAACCTGACTTGCAACCTGCACACCCATGGCAGCTTATTAAGTTTACGCTATGGTGATTCATGTGGGGTGTTAACTGATGCGAACGCATAAAGCTTGCTGGTTTTACTTTGATTGCTTCCAGTAATGCAGAGAGAAGGAGGAAGGTGGGTTGGGGGTGTAGTGGTGGTGGTGGTGGGGAGGTGGCAGGACCCACGCGAGAGGGGACAATAAGAGCAGCCGACTCAGTTGCATAAAGAAGATTGAAGCCTTCCCTCCCTCCCTCCATCTCTCCGTTATAGGCCCCAGCGCACATCTGCGTCACTTAACGGGGGAGGAGGAGGCGCTGAGCAGAGAGAAAATTGGAGTGTGAGGACCTTGACAGCTTCACAGGCGGGCTTTTTTTCCTGGTGCCTCCGTGTCTCTCTTTTGGGTGGAATATTTCTCTCTCTCCTTCACAAAACTGACTCTCTTAAAACCAAAACTGTTCACCTTGCGGAAGGCAATTGACTTTCTCCTAGACACCTCGCAAGCTGCCTTGGGCATCTTTGGAAAAGCCAGGGACAGACAGGCAGGGGCGCAGGTGCATCGCGAAGACTCCGGAGGCGGGGGTGTGCTTCTAGGAGACTTGGGGTTTTCTCTCTCTCTCGCTCTTCCTACCTCTGCGCTCTCCAGGCACTGAACTCTGGCTGAGCTGCAAGGACAGAGAACCGACACCTTCGCGGCTGAGATAGCGCGCCTTGGAACATCCTAGGAAAGGGTATCCAGCTGCTGACTCCTCTGGAGCATTGGGGAGTCCCAACCTTCCTCCCTTGAGCATCGCTTGCGGCAAGGAGGACCCTACTTTTCCAAGCCACCAGCCCTGGATCCAAGTTGATTTCAGCTCCAGACTCTAGGTTTCTACTGGGCTCAGGGCTTGGTGGGCTCCCCTGGCAGCGGAGTCACAGACTTGACCCAGCAGAGCGCACCGCGCTGCCTTCTGCGCTCCCTCCAGGCTGGTGCGTTGCGCAGCGGGCAGGTTCCACTTGCAGAGACTCAGCTGCTTCCAGCTGCAACCCCCTGGATCCCCCCTTCTTCTCTCCCACTCACCCTCCTGTCAACTCCTCCGATCCCTTCCCCAGATTGGCATTCAGCATGTCAGGCTCTGGGCGAAAAGACTTCGACGTGAAGCACATCCTTCGACTCCGCTGGAAACTCTTCAGCCACCCGTCTCCATCCTCCGGAGGCCCGGCGGGGGGCAGCTGTCTGCAGCAGGATGGCAGCGGCAGTTTCGAGCATTGGGGACCCAGCCAGAGCCGCTTGCTTAAAATGCAAGAAAAAAGCAGCATAGGGACTTTCTGGAAGAAGTCTTCTTCATCTTCCTCCTCCTCCTCTTCCTCTTCTCAGTCCTCTTCTTCTTTCAACCCACTGAACGGGACCTTGCTGCCAGTAGCGACCAGGCTGCAAGGGCCACCCGGACAGGGCACTCAACAGCCTGCCAGGACTCTGTTCTACGTGGAGTCCATCGAGGAAGAGGAGGTTCCAGGCATGGACTTCCCTGGACCCCACCAAAAAGGGCTGGTGCTTCAGGAGCTCAAAGTGGAGACTGCCAACCCGAGCCAGGCAACAGGTGAAGGAAATGGACACAGGTACAGTAAGTCCTCATGCTACGTCCAAACATGCTCCAGTTTCCACACATGCTCTCCCCTCACTCACCCTTTACCTTGAGCTCCCTGCTAGGTATTAAATACAAAATGCAGCAGAGTGAAACATTCTCTTGAGGGGTATCAGCTCTTTGGAGGTGATGCTTGTTTTAGTTTTTGATTGCCCAAGTTATAATCTCATTAAAAGTTTGCTGGTGAATTTCCATTGGTTTCAAGCATGTTGCTTTTTCTTTTGTATTTTTTTTTTCAGAGTTACAGTCACAATATAAACGTCTACACATTTGGATAAATCTTCCGGTAGATTATTTCTCATGGATTTGAAATGATAAGGTTCTCGACATTGTTACTGATTTGAAACAGTCTTTCAGATATCTTGTGAATGACGTGTTTATACACCATTCAAATGCATCTCCTCTCCTGACTATACTACTAATTGGCTTAGCATGTTATCTAGGTTCCCTGTTGCTTGAATTCATATTCAAAGAGTAGTGGACTGGAAAAAGAAAAGGGAGCTCACAGGAAAGCAATATTACCTACAATTTTCTCCCCTTGGCATACAGCATTATTGTAATGTAGCCAACTTAACTTTCTGTTCTACTTGTGGGTCACTTTTATCATCTTCGGTAATGGATTTGAACTGTTGCTGAACACCTTTGCTTTAAAGTTTTCCCGATTTCCTTCTTAAGTTGTTTTTCTGTGCATGGTATGGTGTAAATTTAATAGCAGACAAATATTTATAATTAATTTGTTATATTTTATATTGAATTACTTGACTTCAAACATAGAAAATCATAGAGTTTAAATGCATAATTTTACATTTTTCCTATTCATTATTATTTTGCACTAGGTCGTTACTTGTTTGAACATATAATGTGGCTTTGAAAGATTTACTTTAGATTCATATGATATCAGAATATATTATAGAAGAAATACAAGAGAAACAGAAAATGATAATCAGTATGCTAATACATTTAAATCTATATTAATGACAAATTAGATATGGAAGTAAAATGTTTAATGATTGAATAAGCATCTAATAGTTGATTAAGTCATAAATTTAATGAATATAAGAATATTATGCAGTTATTTTTAAATAATGGTTTTGAGATTAAGTTAGGGATACAAAGGTATTTTTAATTATATAGGTTATATGGATTTTAATTTGAAGTTCAATAAAAATTTCAATCATGTAAAATCATTGTAATGAAGGAGTTTAAGTTATCATTATCAAGGGCCTGGAGAGATAGCACAGCGGTGTTTGCCTTGCAAGCAGCCGATCCAGGACCTAAGGTGGTTGGTTCGAATCCTGGTGTCACATATGGTCCCCCGTGCCTGCCAGGAGCTATTTCTGAGTAGACAGCCAGAAGTAACCCCTGAGCACCACCAGGTGTGGCCCAAAAAACAAACAAACAAACAAAAAGTTATCATTATCAAATATGATAATATTTTCTATGGTCCAGATACGGGAGATTTAAGTATAACTTTATCTCTCACTAGTTGATGTTAATGCTTCATAAGTTATTTTACCCTAATGCAATTTTGAGTGTCATTATGTACTATGAAGTTATAAAAACATTAATATTGTTGGAATTCATAGAGCAAATTCATCTAAGTACATATATAAATATAAAATGCCTTTTCTTTCTCATTTTGGTAAATGATAAACATTTGCCAATACTTCTTTGAAATTAAAAGATATATTAGCTTAAATATTTAATAATTATTGCCTTACTGAAGCTTATATTTATGCAACTCAGCTTGTAATTTTAGATTCTTACACTCTTAAAATCACCTTGAAATGTATTACTACTGGTAATATTAACATTTGACCATTTTAAGGACGTTTACTTAAGAAAAACGTATTTGTAAATAATTAAATTATAATCATGATGAACAATTCTGAAGACTTAAATATAAGTTAAAGAATATCAACAAAGTAAGAGCATTTAAAAAATTGCTGCAAATTAATAGGCATAAAAATTAAATAAAAGTTTAGTGATAAAAGACCATTATGTTGTAACTTCAAGTTTTTTTTTTACTTTTGTATATACTTCAGCATTTTAGTGTACAGAGGTTTGTAAGTTGTAAGATTTCTAAAAATTATGCAAAAGCTATAATTCTATTGGAATGTGAATATTTATAGAGAGGTTTTTTATACAGAGTTCTGATTTTACTCTACCTTTTTAATTAACACTCAAAATCTCTAAATATTTTTATTTTAATTTTATTGAAAGTGGGTGTGGATATCCAATGCTGCTTGAACTTTCATAGAATAAATTTAACTATTCATTCGAAAAAAACAACTTAGCACTTAAATAATTTAGTACACTTATAGGTGTTTTTATAAGTCATAGAACATTGGTTCTGTATTCATCATCAATAGAAACCACTTACTAAACTTAGTAACTTAAGTAATCAATATTGTTTAATTATGCAGTAAGAGTAGGTTAACTTTTCAAAAGACATTTCATATATAAAGTTTAATACTGACTATAAAGTTATATGTAAATATAAATCAATGAATTAAATTATTCTTTGCACAAGTCAGTTAGAAAAATATATGATATTTAAAATGAGCAATGAATATAAACAATCTAAATTCTTCATAATAATTTTAGTTAAATAGGTTCATAAATTACCAAATTGTGATTTCACTTTTGGTATTTTCTCTTAATCAATATGGACTTCTATGTTACATTAATATTCTTAATCTCATTATTAGTATTTGGATCAAATCTAGTCACTCAAACATCCAAGGCATATAGTCTATCATTTAACATATATTATAAAACATGAACAACCCATTTTCTATGTATTCTCTAATCTTCTCTGTATTCCTTTTATCTTGTACTAGTTGTCAGTATGGTATTAGAATATTAGTAGTTAAATTGCTATAACTTGTTAAAAGATCAGTAGGGTGTCCTCATAGGAAATCAACCTGTTAAATCAAAATTCTAAATGGTCAAACTGAACTTGAAATAAAACGTAGGAAAGACAGAAGACAGATCTATTACTAAAAAATAATTGAATTGGGGCAAAAAGAAGAAAATTAATACTTTTATCTGTACCTACAATACTGACCAAATACATTTTAATGTTCCCTAAATATATATCAATCACTAATTTACTGCCTTGATTGTTAAAATTTTAAGAATTCTTAGTTCAATAGCAATTAGTTTATTACCAGTAATATTGATTATTTACATTTTCTTTTCTTTAAACTCAATTTTTTGAAAGTGTACCTCATTCCACAACTATCAGATGTTTATACGTTTTAGTGTGCATATTATATTCTATTTACTGTACAATTTTCCAAAACTCCATGAATAGTAAACTAAAATAAATACTTATATTCTTGCAATTGCAGTGATATGAATAGGTGATATACTGTAATATTTAACTGATTATATTCAAGTTGTCCAGTTCTTCAAGCAATAATATATTTGATTATATGGTGTTAGAAGCATATTCTATAATTTGCATTATATATATATGTAGTCATATTGTTTGCAAATCAACTCTTCAACCTGCTTCTGTATCTTAGAGCACAGTTCACTATATTTTAGGTGGTGTAAGCCACAAAGAAACCAACTCACATTTACCATTACCTTTTTTTTCTATAGTTCACAGTATTCTAAAATATCTGTCTGTCACTTCTTCAAAAATTTCTCATCACATTTCTCTGACTTCATTGTCTAATATTTAAATACAACTTCTGAAACTATGTTTTGCATCTTTTGGGGTTAATTTTTCTACTACTCACTATTAGTAAATCAGTGAAAATTATAAAAGAAAAACAATTTTACACTTCACTCTTATTTCTTATTTTTTTTCCATTTTGTTTGTTTGCTCACTCATTTTTTGAACTGCCCTCAATGGTGCTAATGGCTTTCTCCTTCCTTTCTGGTTTGAAATACCATATGTGGTGCATGAGATTGAAGCAGATAGGGTGTGTGCAAGGTAAAAACCTTATCCACTACCTTCTTTCTAGACTCAATTCCTCCATTTTGTCTGTTTGTTTTTGGTAATACCCGGTGAGTCTCAAGGGATACTCCTGGCTATGCACTTAGAAATAGCTCCAGGCTTGGGGAACCATATGGGACTCAAAGGAATCTCTCTGAGATCTGTCCTGGGTCAGCCACATGCAAGGTAAAGGAACTACCACTGTGCTATCACTTCAGCTCCTCAGACATTTTTTAAGTACACTTTGTACTGTCCATATCCAACTAGGTCTTGAATAGCCTATCTTATATCCATTATTCTCTGTGACAATATTCAATGTCACCATTAAAAATGGTGCCATTTTGAATATTATTATTTTTTTGGTATCTAAAGCTTGTTTTTCCTCCTCTTAGAGAGAAAGAGATGTTCCTTCTTCGCTCTCTTCTAAGTTCACTTCAGTACATCATTGATATGTCTTCTATAAAAGATTTACACCTTCAGAGAAGCATTTAAGTATCTTTCAGAAAAACATTTTATATTTTATATTTACTTTCAACCTTATTTTATGGTACAACATAGTCTCTCGATTTTATTCAATTTCTCATTATGGCCTTGTAACCATCCATATGGGTCTGCTGGCTGTATCATTTGTTGTTAACTCTTATTGTCCAGTTTTCTTTTGTCATCATTATATTCCTGTTAGTTTATGTAGCTACTTAATAAATACCATTGTGCAAATAAGTTTTTGTAATGATAGGTGGCTAATAATGTTTGCTATTTCTATGCTAACTAGTTATATTGAATATTTTCCTATCAGAGCACACCATAAGAATCCAGTGCAAGTTTCCTTCAATACAATGAGTGCATAGATTAAAAGAAGGATATAAACTAGGAATCAATTGTTTCAGAATTTCAACTTGCAAGTTGTACCAGCTGGACTTTTAATCCTTGCTCTCTGACTTTAGAATTCTTATTAAATCACTTTGCCAACTCTTTCTTTCCTTCTTCCTAAATAAGTAACCATTACACAAGTAGGGAAATTTCAACTAAGATTATGCTAAAGAAACTTATTCCCTTTGTGGAAGCTATGTTTGACTTTAGTGTTCAAAGTGACTTGTCAAAATGACAATAAAATACACTGCCTTATTTCTTGGATCATTTTTCATTCAGGACATTTTACTTTATAATGAACCAGAGGTAGAAATCATTTAGCTGGGCACAATAACTTAACTGAGGAATACATAAGAGAGTATTATGATAGAAAATTTGCTTCAGAAGATCACAACAATTTGTACAGAGAGGTGCAATTGAAAGAAAGTCTATACAATTGAAATCTCATGGAAGTTAGTAAGACCTCAGTCAGGTATTTTTTTAGCATATAGAAGATTAAACCTTACTTGAAGAGTGAAGAGATATTGCAATGGGTAATTCACTTGTGGTATAGACTGTGAACTTATAAAATGCTGGTTTCGATACCCAGCACCTCATATGTGCTTCCTGCCTCTGCCTTGGCAAGTGTGAAACCTGATTCCTGTACATAAGTATACTTAAAAATTAAGAAAATTTTAAGGAGATAAAAATACATGACACTTTAAAAACTGCTCAGAGTAATGAAGCTCTGTTGATTTTATATGCCATCTAAGATAATTGTATAATTTGTAGTACTTATAAAATCAAAATGCTCTTGAATATTCATAATAATTTAAATGGCATTATAACAAGCTTATTTGTTTTTTTGCAATTTTACAGGGCAGGTGGATTTAACCAATTGTATCACATATGCAAGACATGCAATCTACTACTGAGTTTTATTCCAGGTGGTTTTTCTACATGTAATAAACTATTCAAAACTTTGCAGAAAATATTGATGGTCACAAATAATTTTAGTAGAATTAAATTTGTCTTTGATATTTTAGGTCAATTATTATTTTAAAAGAACTGTTACATTATATATGGTTGATTATAAGTAATAAAAAGATAATCAAGATTATTGATGAAAATCTTGAGCAGAGAATATGTGTATATGATTTTTAGCACAGCCAATTTTAATTATAAGCCTGTGAATGTTGTTGACTAAAAAAGCTTACTTCAGAAATGGTGACTATGGATAATAAACAAAGAATATTCAATCCTAATAAAGGCAGTTTCAGTCAATAATAAATACACATTCAGCCTTTCAATCCATAAGTGCCATTATTCCAAATTTCAGGAGGAAATATTTCAGTATAATTTCTTATTACACATGTTTATGATACTAAACCCTAAGACCTTATGCATTAGGATGATAATTAACATTTCCTCATAAAAATCAGCACTTATATCATTATTTAAGCATAAGAAAACAATTTATGTCTGCAATCACAAAATTTGAAGGGTGTACACTATTACAAATACTTTATTTTATCATTTTTAAACAATGAAATGTCAAGAGGTATTTGTTTTAATATAATAACATTTTTATTTTTAGCAGATTCTCATCATAATTGTCTTTGTAGTGTCTTTAGATTATTATTGAAATATTATAGAGTATAAAATAACAAGAAAAGTTGTTTTTAAAGAAGCTTTTTAAATTTTTAATTTTGAATATATGAATAAAAAATCACTGACTTCCAAATAGTTAGATACATGTATAAAATCTACTATTATGAAAATAAATATAAAATTCTGTCTATTCTAGAAGTATTTAAAGAGTATTCCTAATTCGACAGTCACCTTATATTTGACATACTAGTATAACATGTAAGCAGAGAAATTTATAAAAACAAGAATATTTTCCAATTGAAGATACACTGATGGATTTTAAACATTTAAATATAAATATTATATGATTCAATGTTATCAATATGGTTGTAGATATAAAGGATTTCAAGTAACATAAATATGCCCATATTTTTATCTTCTAAAAATATACAAAAATTATATTAAATACACATAAGAGAAAAACTAAATATCAGTTTTGATTAAGTTAAAACAATAGGGGATAGACAGTTTTGCCTGAAACAATAAGTAATAAAGAAAAGTAATAAAAGAGAATTTATCAAATAATGGAAAACTCTTGGACCTGGATTAAAGAAAATTAAAAAAAAAGAAAATACAGAGATTGGTATGGGTAGAGAGATGTCTCATAACGGCATATTTCAACATGTATAAATATGAACCATGATAGAGATCAAAGCCAATCAATAAGTACAGACATAAAATTGTAGCAGAGGGCCTGGAGAGATAGCACAGCGGTGTTTGCCTTGCAAGCAGCCGATCCAGGACCAAAGGTGGTTGGTTCAAATCCTGGTGTCCCATATGGTCCCGCATGCCTGCCAGGAGCTATTTCTGAGCACACAGCCAGGAGTAACCCCTGAGCACCGCCGGGTGTGACCCAAAAAAACAAACAAAAAAAAATGTAGCAGAAAAAAAAGCTAGAAATTAGTTTTAAAGAATTCAAACTACTTTATATTCTAATAGTTACCTAAGTATATGACCGATACTAAAAATAAAAATCAACATCAGATTCCGAACTCTAAATCAAGCGGATATAAAAAATTATGCTACCTAAGATAATGACAAGTAATAGGAAATAAGTACTAGAGGAGGTAAGATGCTTGTCCTGCTTGTGGTAAACCCAGGACTGATCTCTTACATTACATATAATTTCATGAGCACTGCTAAGAATGAGCACAAAGATAAGAATTATTCCTACTAGTGCTCAGGGGAAAATTTTCAGATGTTACTTAACCTCCAATATTCCCAAAAATAGAAACAAAGAATATCTGTAAACTCTTTAAAGTTTAACATCCTAAAGTAAAAGTTATGATGGAGCGTTGTCTTTTATAATATAGTAAGTTTACATTAAAATATAGCTTTAACATATTTATTTGGGGAATCCCAAACCTGAAGTACTCGGTGTTCATAAATTAATTTATGCTTGGGGATGATGCTCAGTAGAATAAACAGTGCTGTGTATCCAGGTTAAGGATGCACATGCCACATATACAGAATGGAAAATATGCAGCCGTCAGGGTAAATGAAGTTCTGAAATTTTGCTATATTTGAATGGGCATGCAAACTATTTTGCCAAGTGAAACAAACCCAAGGGAGAGATTTAGACACATAGTAGGCTTCTCGTATCTGGGATTTAAGAAAAATAAAAGACAATATTGTTTTTGTTTGTTTGTTGATTGGTTGGTTTTTGGGTCACACGCGACAGTGCTCAAGGGTTATTCCTGGCTCCACACTCAGAAACCGCTCCTGGCAGGCACAGGGGACCATAGGAGATGCCAGGATTTGAACCAATGACCTTTTGCATGAAAGGCAAACACCTTACCTCTATCTCTCTGGCTCAAATCAATATTGTTAAAATACCCAGAGACAATAGAGATGAGGGCTGGAAGGAACAGCCCACAATATGTTTTCCATGAGTGGTAAGTACAGTTAGAGAAATAACTACACTGACAACTATTATGACAATGGTAGTGAGCGAGAGAAATAAAATACATGTCTCAAATGCAGACAGGAGGTGGGGGAAGAGGAGATGAGGGACATTGTTGGAGGGAAGTTTGCACTGGTAAATGAGGGTGTTCTTTTTTATAACTAAAACCTGACTACAAACATGTTTGTAATTATGGTACCTAAATAAAGATATTATTTTAAAAAGTTATTAAAACAAAAGGATAAACATGCTTCATCCCTTTACTATTCCTTTGTCCTTAACATATGATTTAATATGACAGAGACTCAGCTGGAATAGCATAAAGAAATTATATTTTCATTTCATGTCTGTTGACCTCACATTTCACATTATAACTTGACCACTATATTTTTAATTAAAAATGCTCTGTAGCAAAATAATTATAGTTTATGAATTATAATTGTTTCTTATATTTTTGTAATATAAGTTTTTAAATGTTTATTTTAGTGTGCTTTTTAAAAGTCTACTTTTTTGTTTTGTTTTGTTTTGTTTTGATTTTTGAGTCACACCCCGTGATGCTCCAGAGTTACTCCTGAATATGTGCTCAGAAATCGCTCCTGGCTTGGAGGACCATATGGGAAGCCAGGGGATCAAGCCTCAGGAATGGCAAACATCCTACTGCTGCACCACCGGTGTGGCCCCTAAACTCTAATTTTTTAATATCAAAATGTATATCTTAAACATGCTTTTCTTTAACATTTAAACTGGTTTTATTAGTTATATATAACTATATTTTTATCTTTCCTGGTAGGTTTTACCATATGAGTATACTTTCATTTTAGATTGAAGAACTATTCTTTGTTAGAAAAGGTTGCTGAGTAGAATGAGGATCCTTAGCTTTTGTTTATTTGGAAAGTTTTTAGTTTTCATTACATCTTTTAATGTGTTATTCTTGCTTGGCTCTGCTTTTGTCAGTGTTTTGATTGTGCATTTCCTATCTTATCTGCTACTTGGGTGAGGGTACAGACTGTCCTGTAGGAGGGTAACTTCACTGACTAACATTCTCTTTAGTTCATGCTATCTGACTGGAAAATGTCATTATCTATATTCAGTAATGTAAGGGAACTTTGGTTGCCTATTTTTTTTAAGTTCATACTACTCAATAACACTAAGGCATAAGTTCTGAGGATGCCTAGTGTTATGGTAAAGATAACTAATAATCTGAGCTAAAAAAATATCAACAGGTAACAGGATGGCCATTTCCTTTTTAGACAATCAATAGAATGATTATATAAGATGAGTTTTGAAACATATTGACTTCTTTGGATTAGATGTTATTCATCTTGTTTCCCTTTCTTAGTGTGCTATAAGAGATACCTTACATATTTAGCCAAACTTCCGAATGGAGTAAGCCTGGAAGTCATACTTAGAAGTTATGTGGAGATTCAAACTTGCTTTCATAGAATGTATAGTCATTGAATAGGCTTCACTTCTAATGTGGTATATTAGCAGAAGGCCCTCATCAGTTTTAATGCTGACTTTTCTGACTAGAATGTGCCCCTTCTTTTTAGTCAGGCAGAAAAGCTGGTTGGATATATCCTTGGACATTGTAATAAGAAGAAAATTAGTCTGTCAAGATTTTATAACTGTTTGCTATAGAAAACCCTTTAATCTTCACTTCCGCATCTAGTTGATCCCCAATGCAGAAAACTTACATATTTTGCCCTTGTTATACTTTTTGTGATGAAATTGAAGGTATTCTAAAGACTGTCTCTCAATTCTGGGAATTATTTTCTGTATAATTTGAGGTCATCTTTTTCTCTAAATAAAACATAGGATCATGCAGACTCATATAGACATTTATATATATGTATATATATACATACATATATGGAGAGTTTTAAATATCTGTGTTTCTGTCTTTGTCTCTCTCTGTCTCCCTTTTTGACACAGTGACTTGCACACAGATTATCAGTTTATCCACTTTCATCACCCAATCCTTGCCAGAGTGATAAGTTCCAATGGTCATTGTCAAGGTGCACTGACTATTCACACCCTAACTTAATTCACCACTTTTGGTTAAGCTTTCTACCATGGACTGAACTTTTTTTTATCTCTATCTCTTTTGTCTCTGGATATTATTACCATAGTATCTTTTATTTTTCTTCTATCCTATACATGAGTAAGATTATTCTATGCCTATAAACTCTCATTCTTTTAAGAAGTCTTGTATCTGAATTGGAAAGTGTAAAAGAAATTATGCTCTTAAGAGAAAATTAACATTTTTTAATGTTCAGTCCTTGTAAACCTTAGACAAACTTTACACTTATCTCCCTGGTCTGTAACTTTGACAGTATCATAAATGGATATTAATAAGTCTAGTGAGTGCATCAAGCCCACTGCAATTTTTCAAATGCTATAAAAATGTACTTATTTTAAAAATAAATGCAAGTTACATTGAATGTCTCTTTAAAATATCATAATTTATTTACTTAGCAATATATATAATATGATTATATATTTTATTGTATGTAATTGTATTTTCAATTTTAAAATAACCACATTGGGTTATTTGGGTTATATTTTCTTGGGAAAATACTGGAACGATTTAAATACTGGCCAAAAAATTGATCTTTCATAGAATGAGTGTACTCATTTGTGGGATATTTAAAAAGGTAGAATAGCAATAGTACTAAAGACAAAAACATGATCTATACTTAGGCCAAAGTTTTTCCTTTCCATGACCCCCATACTTTGGTGGGCCCATGCAAACGATAATTGCCACTCTCACATTGTTTTTACAGTGCTCCTTTGACTCTAAACCTTTAAGAAACTACTAGTAAAAATATCTGGAACTGAAAAAAAATGGTTTACATTAGTGCTAACATATATGCTTTTAGTTACACTAGCATTCTGGGGGATAAAGAAGGGAGAAAAGGGATATATGCTTGGGAACATGGATGAAGGGAAGAGAACAGTGGTGGTGGAAAGGCCCTCATTTATTGTCACTGTGTACCTTAAATATCACTGTGTAAGATTTGTAATACACTTTGGCCACAATAAAAATTCAAAGAAAAGACATAATCTAGACAGGAGTCTTCAAGATTTTTAAATTTGGTGCCAGATCATTGTATCTCAGATCATTAGAGGACAGGACTATAGTTTAGAAAAAAAAAAGAAACTGAATAATAGTGTTCCATGGACTGTAGTTTGAGAACTAAAATTGAAAATCTGTGTTGAAAACCCAGAACTCTGCTTATACTTGGGTCATACAGATTATTTGATTCAATACGCACAAACCGAATCAAATGCACATTGTCTCCAGTCGTCTTCTGAAGAGGTGGGCGTCTGAACTGAATTGTATGCCACTGAACTATTTAGCCAACAATATTCAATGGCACATTTAATTAAGTGAAAAACCCATTTAAGGCAGCAAAGTCATATAAATAAATGTTTATAAATCCTGACTCCTAATAATCAGGGGTTTAGGAGTATAAAGATTTAGGATTTTTAACTATTTACAGAGATTTACCATCTTAAATCGTTTATTCACTTTATTAAAGTTGACATTGAATACTATGGGTTAATGTGGTATGTTAGTGGTACATAGTATATCAAACAATCATATATTGTAATTATAGTAGCCATGTATTTATTTACTGATTCCTCAATTATTGTAATTGTTTTAGGTACCGTATTTTCCAGCATATAAGACAACCCCCTAATTTTACAGTTAAAACATAGAGTTAGGCCTATATTCGCTGTATAAGACAGAACGTTCCTGTGATGCAACTGTACCACAGTGAGCCAATCATAACAAGCAAAGGTTCAAAGGTTATACTGTCATAGACTTCCTCTCTGACTCCGGCCGATCTGAGTAGGCTTTTGACAGTGTAGATTCCGAACAGAACATTGTCTAATTTGCCTGCATCGATTGCCTGCTTGGATTGGCTGAGTTAGAAAGGCGGTCCTAGGGGCCGGGCGGTGGCGCTAAAGGTAAGGTGCCTGCCTTACCTGCGCTAGCCTAGGATGGACAGCGGTTCGATCCCCCGGCGTCCCATATGGTCCCCCAAGCCAGGAGCGACTTCTGAGCGCATACCCAGGAGTAACCCCTGAGCATCACCGGGTGCGGCCCAAAAACCAAAAAAAAAAAAAAAAAAAAAAAAAGAAAGGCGGTCCTAGCAGCCTTGCAGTGATTGGTGCAGGATCGAGTTGGAAATTCGTTTGATGGCAATATCTAGACGATTTTTGTTTAGTGGCATATCGATATGTTTTTTGGGATATAGTCGGTGTATAAGATGACCCCCGGTTTTCTGCTGACTTTTTTTGTTTCAAAAGTTGTCTTATACGCCAGAAATTATGGTATTTACCAGTAGCAGCTGCATTTTCCACCTTGGCTTAAACTTGAGTCACTAAGTTTTCCCAGTTTTATGGGTAAAATTAGGAGGAGTTGGCTTATAATTGGGTCGGCTTATACTTGAGTATATATGGTAAGACTAGGAGAGAAGAGGGAAGTTGGAGACTGCAGCACACATCCCATACATGCTCACAGAGGGCCAAGGCCAAGGCATCATCAAAGCAGGAGAGGAAGTAGATGTAGAAACATCGGGTGGACAGAATAAATGTCCTCTAAGAGAAGCATGTAGCCTATAGGCCATAGTTTGAGGACTCCTGGTCTAAGAGAACTGGTTTATGGTAGGAAGATTGCCACAAAGAGTGCAGGATTGAAGTTAGAGCAGAGATGAGACCACTATGACAATTATACCGAAATGTTCACTCTGAAGAACAATGTGCTAAAAAGAGGGCAAGAGATATTCATGATAAACCTTCAGCAACAATATTGCAAATCACATGTCTAAAAGGGAAAAAAAAGAAAAAAATACTTGGGTGAATGGAGACTTCAATGTCTTCCATAGAGGCAAGCAGAGGAGAGGGCAGGCAGGACAGGAGCAAAACTTAGGATACTAGTGGAGAAAATTGAGTACTGGTGAAGAAATGGGTGTTGGAGCTTGCATGACAAATTCAATCACAAAAAACTTTGTATTTGTATCTTACTATAATTCAATTAATTTATTAAATATAAATTGATCATTAGCTCAATAGTTCAATTAGTTTGCTAGTTTTGTAAATTATAATACTTTCATAAACATTTTATTAAAATAATTGATAAATAAATAGGAGAAAAAGAGTGACCTAAGAAAAATATGATTATGGTATATATATATATATATATATATATATATATATATATATATATATATATACACTTTACTTTATGGTATATATATATACCTAAGATATATATACCTATATAAAAAGAGTGACCTAAGAAAAATATGATTGATATATATATATATACTTTACTTTATGGTATATATATGTATATATATACATATATATATATATATATATATATATACTTTACTTCTCTTTAATATGTGTTTCACTGGTTTATACAAAGTTGCAAAACTTATCAGGCCAACTTCTGCATTGTCACTGGGAAAATTGCTGCAAGTATTTGAAAGTGCTTGGAGTATATTAAAAAAAAGTAAATCATAATAAATGAACTAGAAATGTAGGGAGTGGGCTCCATAAAAACAATCATTAAGAATATATTAAAAGTACTTATACCATAGTACATATGCTCTCTTCAGACAGAACTTTAATCTTTAGTTTATCATGTTCAATTCTGTATAGTTTTCATATCAAACTTCATTAGCAAAAAACAACTGTGCAATCACTCAAACATAAAACTTTACAGAATAAATATTTCTATGATGTTGTATAATAACAAGAACCAAGACTATTATTGAAAATATTTGGCATAATAATCTATCACCTATTTTGAATAAAAATTAAATAATAGGGTGCTGAAGCAATATTACAGTAGGTACTGTGCTTGTTGTGTATGTAGTTGATCCAGTTTCTATTCCTGGTGTCTGATATAGTCCCCCAAGCCATCTAGGATTAGTTTACAAGAGCAGAACTAGATAAAAATGAAACTTGAGCATAGCCCCAAAACAAACCGAAAATGTAGAGTATTTGAAACATAATTCTCTGAATATTTCTCTAAATTGTACAAATTCTCTGGATATTAGAAGTACTGTTTTTTGACAAAATCGTGTCTCTCTCTATATGCAACATATTTGCAAGTCTAACTCTACCTGTCTATCAGTATGCCCCAGGAGATAACTATTTCTATTTTTCTCATTCAGTCATACATTTAACAATTTGCATTAACTTATATTTTCTTATTCAGATTAGATAATGAATGTGGGAACATATTCTCCTATTACTCCACTTTATTTTTTCAAATTGACTCTTGCTTCTTTTTACAGCAACTATTTTACTAATTATGCAAAAATTGTCAAAATCCAAATTAAAGTTGCTCTGAGATATTATAATATGTTAAGGGCATGGATAGAAAAATTCTCCCCTCATAAAAAATGTTTTATAATATCTGTTAGTTTCACTAGAACTATATTATATAATTGTAAATGCTTTTGAAATTCCAACTGTTGGGTTATAGGAGAGCATTTCTTCCAATAAAATATATGGCATTGGAAAAAAAAGACCCATTTGCACAGCATTTGCCTCCAAATTTCTGTTAGTTACCACTATAAACTTTATCAAATTCTTTTCAGAAAACGTCAAATTATCATTTTCAACTACTCTTTATTAGAGATTTATTACCATATTAAATCTATAAAAATGATAGTAAGACATGAGTTATTATTTCTTTACTTTAGTATGCCCTAAAATATTCACACTAAAAAATAAATCAGTGGAAAAGAGAATAGAGTTGTTAGGATGCTGCTGCCTTGCATGCAGCTCACCTGGGTTTGATGCCAAGCACTCCATACAGTCCCCTAATTAATGATAGGAGTCATCCCTGGATACAGATAAACAATTAGCCTTGAGCACTATTGGAGTGTTGAACAAAAATGAAATCATATTTTAAAGGGAAATTACTTCTAGAAGTAAAAAGAAAAGAGTGACAAATATATGGATACAAAAATGAAAGTGGTATAATATGAAAATACATTAGAAAGTAAAGGTGACACCTAAAATATTGTAAGTATTTAAAATCCATTAATAAGACCAAACAGACAAATATGAAGCCTGAAAAATTCCTTGTGTTCTTTTCATATAAGGTTCTTACATTTTTTTTAAATTTTTATTCTCCATTTCTCAACTCTAGCGATAGTTCAGTGAATTGACTCTTGCCTTGTACATAACTGATAGGGTCCAATTGTTTCACCTTATATGGTCCCCAGAGTCCAACAGTCATGATCCCTGAGTACAGAGCAAGAATTAATTGGAGAGCTTGTGTATATGGCCATAAAATTAATAATAATGAGAATAATAAATAATCTATTTAATTAGGGACCCTTTACATACTTTTTAGTCTATCACAGTTCCACAACCTTCCTGTATTTAACATTGGTCCTGTAAATGATATATCATTGATATGCCAGATGCCTTTACAGTAGATCAATTACTGAGACAGCAGTATTGTATTGAACATTCCTGAGATTTGTTATCTATCTTTTGGCAGCACAAAATCAATATTGTATAAGATACATTGAAACAGTAGCTTAAAACAAGGTATTTAATCCTATACAAAGGGAAGAAACTTTTTAATTGTACTGAGGATTGAGTATTAGGCTCACTCTTTTTATAACTATTTTGCTATAAATTTTATTGTCTAGCTAATCAGTTGTATTAGTTTAAAAATACACAAGGGCTGGAGAGAAGAAGAGCAAATAGGGTGCTTGCCTTACATATGGAAAAACAAGGTTTGAACTTTAAAATCCCATATGGTCCCTTAAGCACTATGAAAAATGATCTCCTAAACACTGAATCAAAAGTGAACCCTTAAAACAGGTAGGTATGACAAATAAAACAAAATTTTATATAAAGAATTCAATTTTATTGTGTTAAAAAGAACAACTGATCATTAGAATAAATTTTCTGGTAAATGTATTGGTGCAATTGCTTTGCACCTTTTTTAATAATTGTAGAATATGTATAATATACAATATAATTTATATACTTATATAAATTTAATATAATTTATTAAAACTCAGCATACTTGAATAACATCACACACAAAAATGGAACAATGGAGAGTAGCGATCATTCAATATTCATTCAATCCACCAGCTTGTCTGAAGTATATTTTCTTTGTTTTTTTTTTGTTTGTTTGTTTGTTTTGTTTTGTATTGGAGCCACACCCAATGATGCTCAGGGATTTCTCCTGGCTATGGGCTCAGAAAACGCTCCTGGATTGGGATACCATATGGAACGCCTGGGATTGAACCAGATCCTTCCTGGGTCAGCCGCGTGCAAGGCAAGTGCCCTACCGCTGCACTATCTCTCCGGCCCCAGTATATTTTCTTTTGGATGAAATATACTTCAGTTTTAATGCCACAGGATCACAGAATCTCTCTTTGCATTTATTTTCAATGTACATGTACCTGATTTTACCTATTAAAGTAAAATTATCTCATGGACTAATGTGATAATACAGTGTGTAAGGCTTATGCCTTGTGTGCAATCAAGTTAGGTTTATTCTCTGGCAACCAAGATGGTCCCCAAGCACCATGAGTAATTCATGAGTGCAGGTCCAGGAACAACCCTTGAGCTTTATTGGGTGTTGTCGAAACCCAAACCAAAACAAAAAATAATATCTTCTGATCTGAATGGAAAATTATACATGGCTTTTGTTTCAGTACCTATATAATTTTGTAATCAACTACAACTGCTAATTTTAGTCATTGGCAGATAAACTATTTATTATTGATTTATTATGAAAATAAATTAAATTGACATAATTTATTGCTAGGATATATATGTATAACTCTTCTGAGTATGAGATATAGTTCTATTTGTCATGTACTTATAATCCTTTCTAACTTTATACTGTATTTTTGAGATGAAGATCAATCTAAATACTTGGATTGAAATTTTTACATATTTAAACTTTATTAAATACCATGAGAAAACTGTTATAAAATATGATTTTATATTATTTGACAATAATCAAATTAATTCAAATAGAGACTTAAATTCAAAAATTAAGAGATGTCTTATAATTGATTCTAGAGGAAATACTTTTAAAGTTGAGTATGGTTTTGCAACAGGTTTTTCATGTTTGGCCTTTATTATATTGAGGTGTATTTTAAAGTTCTTATTATAAAATGATGTTGAATCTTGTTCAAAAACTCTACCTAATTAAGCAGAACTCATAGTCTCTTTGTCAAAATATTTGTCTGAATATACTTTTATTACAATGGAGAGTGTATTTCAGGCTATAAAAGGAAAATACAACATAGCTGTTCCTAGAATTTTTCCTCTCTCTAAAGTATTCCTACTATCTAGAATTTAGTCACATAAATTCAATATCTGAATGATCTAGGTATTCAGAATTAGTCAACTTGAACTGATTTTAAGAGACATGTTGGTAGATACATTATTTTGGATAAGCCTCTTTTAATAGGACAGATGAATCTATTTCTTACACTAAAGATGTACTGAGTGTATCCTTACTATGCTTCAATTCCCTTACCTTGTTCTAGTAATTATCTTTCTATCTTTTGTCACTAACCTTTTTCTTTAATCTTTTCTTCTTTCTCTGTCTCTTGTGTGTGAGTGCTTTTTTTGGGGGGCGGGGAGGGGTTGCTACTATAATTGACAGTTCACAAAGCTTATTCCTGGCTCTGTGATCAGAGACCACTTGTTGTGATACTCAGGGAACCATATGATGTGCCAGGTATAGAACAAGTGACCTGCCAGCTATAATATTTCTCCAGTTCCAATCTTCAAGTTATCTAAGGAATTTAATTTTAGAGAGTGACAAAATTATTTAAATAATTTAAGTCTGTCTGTTTTAATAATATTGGACTATGGAGCTATGTTTTGACAAAAAGGTATATATGCATTTGTTATAATTTACTTGAGAACTTTTCATAAGGAAAAACATTTAAACATATTACACTACAAGGTAGAACTTTCTGTAATATTAAAACTATTCATATGAATGATCTAATTCTATACACCATATCAGCATGTGCAAATTAAGACCTTAAATTGTGATTAGTATAACCAAGACATTGAATTTTATTAATTTATTAAATTTTCTTTGTATTACTTACAAATTACAATTGCCACATATAGCAAGATGTCCTCCTATTTGAAGAGAACAGACATATAATGAAAACAATGAGTAATTTTTTTCACAATCACGATAGGTATATTTAAGCCCAGGAGATAGAATAACTACCTGGCAAACATTTGGTTAATTCCATTGTACTATACAGTCCTTTGCACCATCATATAGTCCTTGTATCTCCAAGAATGCTGGTGTGGGCCAGAAACACATTATCACAGGGTCTTACTAGCATATAGCATAACATTGCCAGCCCCAAAATTCATTGATCAGGATTGAAAAATACCAGGATAAACTTCTAGAGTAACTGAGCATTGCTTGCCAGTCCCCCTAAAATTTTAAAAATAAAAATGATTTACTAGAATTTACCATATAGTTGTTAAATATTTTATTGTATTACTGGTCATCTATTTTGCATATATTTAAAATATATTTCCAAAATGTATTATTTCAATACTAAATACTCTGTCATAATTTGATTCTTAATTCTGAAATATGTAAGCTTTAGTAAAATTATTTGTATTTTATAGATTATAGTTCATTTTTTAGCCATAAGTGAACAAAATGAATCTAAGGTTTTCCAGAGGAATCAACACTACAAAATCAAAGTCTGAATTAATTTAGGAGTAAGAATAGTAGCTTATTGGAGTAATAAATTATTTGAATAGAACAGAACACATCACATTAGAAATATGTTTGAATTCATAAGTGTTTTGTAACCAGTGATTTGTAACAATTATTTCCATTTGCAAGAGTAAGAAGTAAGGGCATTATTTAATTACATGTTTCATTTGATCTCATAAGACCCAAAACAAATTGTCATTTGGGTCTCATTTTATCTGTATACTCAACTTGGGAAAACTATTCTTAGATTTACATAGGTTGTCAAAGTACATATTTATTGTGCCTATAAGACTAAATATCATGATTTCTTATGACTGTTTATTGAAAAGTACTTTCAGGATCTCAAGGGAATTCATTGTTATCTGCTGAATTATATTGTCAAACAGTTTATAAAATGCTGTTAGTTGCTTCAAGATCAAGGGCAAAACCTCTCTCACAGTCTTCCACATTAGATTTATAGAACATAGCTTGATCAACATAATCACAACCTGTCATCCTTGAGGCATTCTAATTAGTAAAACAAAAGATGTAGCTTCTATCTGCACCCAAGGAAAGAGAATTAAACCAGAGCATAACCTATTAGAGACCATATTATACTGTGTCCAGAATCAAATCTATTTAGAATTCAGTTACAAAGTTTATTTAATTTGCATTACCAGGTGTGTTGACCATCATGCATGTTTTTTTTATTTGTTTTTGGGTCCCACCCAGCTGTTCTCAGAGCTTTCTCCTGGTGATCATTTCCTAAACGACTCAGGAAAATATTACAATTAGATTATCTCTCTGTCCTTCACATTTATTTTTCGTTATTGTGCAGTAGATAATGTTTTGAATGCAGAGATTATATTGTGTTTTGGAGAAAATAGGGATCCAAATCACCAAATTCAATGTTTCATTGAAGTGAATCAAATCATGATATATTTTATTAAAATAGATGTATCTATAGTCAAAAAACCCTCTTGCAAACATCTTGAAGTCAATATCTGAATGCTCATTTTTTTTATTTCAGAAACCTGATAGTGCAGTAACTAATGGCACCAAAGATAATTGATTAGTTGATATTTCAAATATTGTTAATAGAACACAAAGTTCAGACATGTAAATAACTAAAGAGAAGAACAAATCATTAACAAAATAAGAGTGGCAAAATAAGAGAGAAAAATATGTTCACAGAGAAAGTAGGTTGAATTACTTGTAGCTCACTGTCCCTTAAAATTATATATAACTATATATATTATATAATTACATATATATTTATCCTCTTTTGGGTGGACTGCAGGTTGGTGCTCAGGACTCAATTTTGACTTGATGCAAAAAAGTGTGTCAAGAATCCAACATGGACTTCATGCAAAACTTGTTCCAACACTCAGAGACATTAGACCAGAATAAAAATAAATATTTTAAATAATTCGAAAACTACATTTGTTTAAAAATAAAAATATACTTATCAGAGTCTCTAAATTAGAGTTTGAGAGAATAAAGAACAGCTGCTAATCCATACAAAATTTCTTTTGAGAGCTGTCAAAATATGATAAATTAAAAAAATTAGGTAAATTCAATAGCAATAGATTGACTAAGTGAAGTTGTTACATAAAAATAAGTTACACTTTTAGAAAAAATAGTGTTTAAAATTATTTATAATAGATATTTGGATTATTCCTAAAACCTATATAATTTTTAAAAAGTTTAGAATTAAACAAAGACCATGTGGCTAATGCAATTTTAATCTCTATCACTGCCCATAGTTACTTTAGCACTTAAAGGAATGATCCTTGAGCATAGAAAATGAAAAGGAATAAAAAGAAAACTACTAATAGTATCATATTAAATAATAAGCTGTTGTAAAAAGAAATGGGAGACATAAGGAAATTAAATAAATACTTCCAGTTTTAAACATGCAAGTCTTTCACCTTTTTTATTATTGATTCTTAAGTAATTTTTATCTAATTTAATTTCTTATTTTTGTCTTGAGGTTACACCCAGTGAGCTCAAGGCTTAACTCTTTCTGTTCTCAGAGATCACCCCTGATAGTAATCATTCTAGAGGTCATATATGGTGCCAGGGATAGAACAAGACAAGCACCTGATCCACTAAACTATTTTAATGAATCCATGTTAAATTAAAAAAAATATTTTTTTTTCTTTTGTTATAGTTGTTGCTGCCATATTCAGGATACAACATGCTTGGCTATGGTATACTTGGTTATAATTTTAGAGCTGTGGAACATTTTAATTGTAGTACTCACACACTTTGTTTTGGTCTTTGAGATACTAAATGCCAGTACTACTGAGCATATTCAGCTCACAAAGGCAGTGATTAGAATTAAATGTTTGATCTCTTACCTAAAAGAAAGAAAATATGCCACAGAGCTATTCCTCTCCAGTAGTACATCATACTTTCATAGGAAATTATGAATACGATTTAGTTCCTTTTAATTTTTCATTGAGGTACTGAGTTACTAAGTAATTTATAGTTCAGTTTGAGACTTAATGTTAATGATTTTCCAATACCAATTCTATTAGTAATGTTAACTTCTTTCAACCAATATTTCAGTTTTCTTCTATTTCCCAAGCCTGTCTCCTTGACAGACACATTTTTATTCTATTTTTATTATAACACCAGGATTTATAAACTTTTTCATAATATAGTTGTTTCAGGCATTAAATATTAAAAACACCATCCTGACCAGTGTGGCCTTCCCTTCACCATTGTCCTCAATCTCCACCCACAACAATAGCCTGTCTCCATGTAGGCAGAAATTTACTTTGTATTGCTTGTTCGAACACAAATGCAAAAGGAATTATCAAAACGTAGATCAACACAGCTCAATTTTAAATTATTATATCTTGCCATGGATGTTATTAAATTCATTGTCTAAGGATTTACTGGCTGTGATTGGTGTTAATTGAGCCTTCTGTGTTACAGAGTAATCTACCCATGCTTAGTTTAAAAAAATTTTTTTTTGGTTTTTCAGGCCACATCTGTTTGATGCTCAGGGGTTACTCCTGGCTAAGTGCTCAGAAATTGCCCCTGGCTTGGGGGGACCCTATGGGACGCTGGGGAATCGAACTGCGGTCCTTCCTTGGGTAGCTCTTGCAAGGCAGACACCTTACCTCTAGTGCCACCTCGCCGGCCCCAATATTTAGTTTTTAAATATGGATCTTATGCTTTTATTTTGTTGAATCTGTGGCTCTCTTATATATAAAACAACTATGTATTTTAAATGTGTCTTTTCCATGACCCCTACCCCTGTTACCACTGATTGCCTCTTCTTACTTTAACTCTATCAATTTTTACCTCCCTATTATTTTCAGTAATATAATTTAGAGACCAGGAATATCTAAGTATCCTAGATAATAACTCTATATCTAAATACCACAGATAATTGAGAATATCCTGTACTTATCTTTAATCTTTTGATTTACTTTTCTGAAAACCATATTCTCTAGTTACATACATTTTGATAATTTCTTTTTTATTGCTGTATAGTATATGATTGTGGGTATATAAAACACCCTCATTATTAACTCATTTGTTGTTGATCACTGAGATTGATTCAATATCCTTGGTGAATGAATAATCATGTGCATATTTTTTTTGGTTTTTTTTTTTGGGGGGGGGTCACACCCGGCAGTGCTCAGGGCTTACTCCTGGCTGTCTGCTCTGAAATAGCTCCTGGCAGGCACGGGGGACCATATGGGACACCGGGATTCGAACCAACCACCTTTGGTCCTGGATCAGCTGCTTGCAAGGCAAACGCCGCTGTGCTATCTCTCTGGGCCCGTATATGTCCTTTTGAGTGAATGCTTTTGTGTCTTGGAGGTAGACACCAAGAAGTAGATTTGCTGGACCATATGTCTAATATGTTCTTATTTTTCTGAAATCTCTATAACATTTTCTATATTGGTTGAACAAGACAACATTCCCACCAGTAAAAATTTTGTATCACATCCCCATCATTAAAAACTATCATTACTCTTTTTGATATGTGCTCTTATCACTAGTATGACTTGATATATCATTGTTAATTTTATTGAAATTTTCCTGACAATAAGCCATGATAAGCACTTAATCTTCTAGTTAGTTTGCATAGAGAAAGGCAGCAGACATTTATATGTTAACTTTGTAGTTGCACTTTATTGTGGGGATTAATTGTTTATAGTAAAAATTTGTAGCTTCTTTAGGAATTTCTATGACTACTAACTATTATATCACTAATGAAGATAGTTTAACTTTTCCCACTTTTGAACTCTTGTGTTTTTATATCTTATTATAAAATACCATAGATTACAATAGTATTGAAGTTCATTTCTTTTCTAATTTTGTTTTCAGATTACACCTGAAGGTGATCAGGTCTTACTCTTGGCACTATGATCAAGGATCACTCCTGACAAGCTCAGAAAGCAAATAGGTGCTAGAAATTGAACCCAATTGGTTGCAGGCAAGGCAAGCACCATATCCATCATGCTATATCTCTGGACCCCAAATTGCTATTTTATAGCTGCAGAGCTGACTGAATGATTTATTTATTTATTTACTATTACTTTGTATGCCTAACATCCTAGTTGAAAATTATGAAACCTGATCAGTATTTTAGAACATACATAAAAGTTAACTCAAAATGATTCAATGATATAGGTGTTAGACTTGAAAATGGTAAATTTCTTGCATACACATAGACAAAACTGTTCAGGATAGTTAGAAAAACTTCCAAGATACCCAATAATCTCAGTTATCTCAATCTCTGAATAAGAACTCACAGGACTTCTAGGAATTGGTTTAGGAATAATTTTACTTCCTTCAGGGAAACCCAAAAACTAACTGATACCTTCTCCTCCATAAAAAGGAGCCCTTGTACATGGTTTCTGAAATGTGGCTGCATATACAAAACATACATCCACATGATATCTACATCTATTACAGGACTAAAAGCCAGTAGAAGCACAGAAAATTGATAGGATCATTGCATAAAAGCCCACAAAGCTAAATGGGCTCCAATAATAAGAAAAGTGGTTCAACTAACATCAACCAACTCAGATCATAATTTAGTATCTGTCTTATGAGATATAAAAATAATTACAAAGTAATTTTATTGATATGTTTTCTGATAATATCATTTGCCATATTTTGAAAAAAAAACAATACTAAGTAAATTTGTTGTGAATTGATAACACATGGGGGTTGTTTTGGAAAAGGGGGTTCACATTGAGGCAGGATTGGTATTGTAATATTTAATACTTGAATATCTCAGACAACTGTAATACTAAAATGACTTTGTAAATTACCTTTAACATTTTTTCAGGATATTTATTTAGTTCAATTGGTATTCACTTGCCTACTAATAAGCCAAACTCAAGCAAACATAAACAAATGGCACAAACACAAAAGATATACAGAGTAAAATTACTTTTACAAATCATTAAAAGAAAAGTTGTCTGCCAAGTAGAAGAAAATTGTTTCAAATCATATACCTGTCAAAGAATTTATATTTATATTTATATTTATACAATATTTATTTAATATTTATACAATATAAAATTTCGTATAATGCAAAAATGACAAATGACCACCACATCAAAACTGTGGAGAATATACACTCCAAAGGAAACATATGTGGTCAACAGATAGCACAAAATATTGCTCAGTAACATTTATTATTAAAAAAAATAAAGTTATAAATCAACTCAAAGCTTTGATAATTTCCTATACAAAAATGTTATAATTAACAGAGATGATATTTATGAAAATGGCTCTTTCTATTTTCAAAGTGGGATTCTTTTTTTTTTTTTTTTTTTGTGGTTTTTGGGTCACACCCGGCAGTGCTCAGGGGTTACTCCTGGCTCCATGCTCAGAAATTGCTCCTGGCAGGCACGGGGGACCATATGGGATGCCGGGATTCGAACCGATGACCTTCTGCATGAAAGGCAAACGCTTTACCTCCATGCTATCTCTCCGGCCCCACAAAGTGGGATTCTAAATTGGCTCAATCTCTTTGGAACAGAGCAGAAATTTCAAACATTTAAAAAATATAAATCCATATAATTCAGCAATTATAATCCAACATAATTATGTAAGCACACCACATATTAATATAATAATATTTATGCATAAAAACTATATTGTGGTGGCATTACATTATCCAAGATCTGGAAGTAAGTCTTTTTATTTATAATTACTTCTTAACAGTCATAGCTAGAAGGTTTTCATTATTGAGTTTAAGTCATACAATGTACAGTACATTTTACTAATGCACAGTTCCCAACACCAATGTCCCCATTTTCTCTCCAATACCCACTCCACAGCCTAGCTATGAGGCAAATATTTTACTTCTCTCTCTCCTCACTGTCTTTTCTTTCCTGTTTTTCCTCCTATTGACATTGTGCTTTGTATTATTCTAAGTGAATGAACACCATGCATGTTACTTTATTACCTTTCAGCATTCAGTTACTGTTCAGAGACATCAGTTCCAACTATCATTGTCATAATAGTCCCTTCTCTATTCTAAATGTACTGCTCCATTGTTTGTAGTAAGCTTCCTACCATAGACTAAACCTCTTGTTTTTCATCTCGATTGTTTCTTTATATTATTACCACACTTTTATTTTCCTTTATCACACAAATAAATGAGATTATTCCATATCTATCCCTCTGGTTCATTTCACTCATCATAATAATCTTCATATCCATTCATGTATAAGCAAATTTCATTATTTCATTTTTCCTAACAATTTTATAGTATTCCATTGTGTAGATGTGCCATGTGTGGGTAGTACTAGATGAATGGACCTGCAAATTTCATTATTTCATTTTTCCTAACAATTTTATAGTATTCCATTGTGTAGATGTGCCATGGTTTCTTTATCCACTCATCTGTTCTAAGGCACTTAGACTGTTTCCAGATTCTCACTATTGTAAATAGTGCTGTGATGAACATATGAATGCAGACCTGTTTTTTTTTTTGTATTGTGTTTTTAGGTCCTTGGTTATATTACTAGGAATTTTATTTCTGAATCATGTGAAGGTTCAATTTTTAGTTTTTTATGGAATGTACATATTGTTTTCTAACATGCCTAAACTACTCTGCATTCCCGCCAGCAGTGAATCAGAATACCTTTCTCTTTGCATCTGGTAATTTCTCAGCAAGGTGTTCTTGACTGTTGAATCTTCATTGAAGTTTCCTTTTAAGTTCTATGGAAATTCATTGATTCTTATGTTGTTTTTCTTTTTCTATGTAACTTAATTTGAGGATTTTATTCATCTTCAGTGTGTTTATTTTAAGTATCTTTTACAATCTCTTCTGTTGTATGGAGATGATATTCTTTCATCTTTCAGCTCATATTTCAGTCCTCACTAGCTGTTTCTCTGCTGGTGAGGACTTCCGGTGATATAATTTTTACCTTGCATACATATTCCCTGTATATATAAACCTGGGCTAGGTTTATATCCAGCACTGAACACTCTTCCAAGAACTGCATGAATTTAATGCAAAGAGCAGAACTAGGTTCTTAATAGCAAGACTATTCCCACTCATTTACTATTTACTCCTTAAAGGAGAGATAAACAAATACAAACATTGTCACTCATGTATTGTAGAAAAATGAAGCAAGAGTAGACACGGTGTTCATTTAGAATTGAGAGCACAAAGCCCGATGGGTAGTACTAGATGAATGGACCATGTGGAGTAATACTGGCACATTAATGGTGAACATTCTGTAATCCTAAACATTTAAATATTTGACTTTTGTAAATTAATGTTTCCCAGATTGAAAAGCACAGTTTAAAATTACATAAATAAACATCAGAATAGGAAAGAAGATATAAAAATCTTACAAAGGGTATAGAAAGATAACTGTGCTACTCAGGCGCTTGCCCTGCACAGTATAAACCCTGATTTATTCCCTGGCTTCATACATGAACCTCTCAGGTTTTCCATGAGTGATCACTAAGCACAGGGGTGGGTGTGGCCCCTACCTTTCCCCAACCCTTGTACCACCAACCCTACAAAAACCCATAATTCTATTATATCAAATAAAAATAAAAAGGAGTGTGATGACTTTTAAAAATAAAATTGAAACATGAAGTTGTTAAATATGAAATATCCCTGAATAGAAGAAAGGGATAATAAGAGCAAGTTTAATAGAACTATTGGGCCCTGGAGAGATAGCACAGTGGCGTTTGCCTTTCAAGCAGCCAATCCAGGACCAAAGGTGGTTGGTTCGAATCCCGGTGTCCCATATGGTTCCCAGTGCCTGCCAGGAGCTATTTCTGAGCAGACAGCCAGGAGTAACCCCTGAGTACCACCTGGTGTGGTCCAAAAACCAAAAAAAAAAAAAAAATAGAATCATTGAAGACAATCAATATGAGTATTTGAGAATATGGTAAGACATTATATTAAAAAAAAAACTATGTCTAAAGGCTTTGGTAAGATTATTGAAAGCATTTTCAGTGATGAGAAAAATTATGTTGTAGAGAAAGAAAGCTATCTTGTGTAAGAATATAGAAAGCTCAATTTATACATTTAATAAAAATGTATAAAAATAAATGCATATGCTTGCTCTGGCTGCACATATACTCCAATTGGAACAACGCAAAGAAGTGCATCATGGACCTGAACAAGGATGACTTGTAATTTTATGAACTATTTCATACTTGCCCCCTGGACAGTGCACAGTATAGAACTCCACACAATATATAAGCTAAATAAATGTTTAGTGGCATAAAATGTTCAGTACCTAAAGATGTGTATATTTATACATATAATATATATATATATATTATATATATCACTGACAACCTAACTCCTATGTCTTTTTTAAGTCTTCCAAGGAAATAATATGTTCAAAAATTATTTAATGATTTAAATAGGATTTAATTAAAGGATTAAATTGCTAGCTTTTTCTTCGATTGTGAAATTAGAATCAAGCATTAGTATTCCTGGTATTCCTGTGATTCATATCAAGCATATCCCAATATACAACTGTCCTTCTGGTGATTCAATAAAAAACTATATATCTTCACATACATCCAAATCTCTTTTTTATAGCTATAACATTTATAGATATACCTATCTAAATTTCTGTTATCAGAAAAAATAACTTAATCTGTCTAATTAATGATAGAAGAAACCATATGGACTACATTTCCAATCAGTCTCTTTAAAAAGCATATTATAGGTTATTCACATAAAGTTTCTCTTAAATTTTAATAATTGTTTTATTTAAGTACCATTATTACAAAATTGTTGATTGTTAAGTTTCAGGCATACAATGTACACCATCCTTCAACAGTGCACTTTTCCCAACACCAATGCTTCAGTTTCCCCCCATTCCCTTCTATCTCTAAGGTAGGTAATTTGCTTCTTTCTCTCCCTCTCTCTCTTCCTCACCTTTCCTCTCTTCCTCTCTCTCTCCCTCTCGCTCATCTTTTTCAAAAAGGTGTATTCTGCATTATTGTTAATGGAGGGGTGCCTTGGATGTCACATTCTCTCAATTCAACTGTAAGTTCATTTATCATTGTCCTAGTAAATCTTTCTTTACTTTAACTGCATGTTTTGTTAATAGCATCTACATTTAATTAAATATTCACCAGATGTTAGATGCTATAAAAAGTTTTTTTATTCTTCCATATGAAATTGAATGCAAATATACAAAATATTTTAAAAATTTGCAGGCATCAACATAAGGGATGCACACATATATGTAATACTATTAAAATAATTTTAGTATGAATTGTATATTAGGCAATATAAAAATAAGTTTGCCTCATAGAAAAAAAATAAAGCCTCGACAACAATGTAGGAGGTAACATATTAAAATGATAATTGATTTTCATCAAATTTTATCAATAACGAAACTTTTATAAACTTTATCAACAACAATGGCATATATTTCATAAGAAAAAAGTCAAATTTACTATCTGGTAAGGCTACTGAACGTACTGTATATAACTTGCTTGTAGAAATTGGTTTTCAATTTACCCATTCCTAGTAACCATACATATTGTATCTACATGCATAATTCTCAAAAATAATAAATTCTTATGCATTTTGGCAAGTATTAAATCAAAATTAAAGTGAATTAAACTATATATTGATTCTAATTCCATCTTTATAATTTATAAGCTACTTAATTTGAGAAAATTGTACCTTATATTATATTTTCTTTCCCAAATACATTATTTTAAGGGCCTCGTGACCCTGAAAGTTTATGATAAACATATTATATTAAATGGCTGCACTTTTTAGTCATAATAATTTGTCTGAGCTATATAGCTATGCTCTACTATACTTAATAGCAAATGCTTGATTTTTCACCTAAATCTTGATGTTCTATTTATTCAACATTCATTCCCATTAATCTACTGAAATTGCTTAAATTGCAGTTACATACATGATTGCTCTGCATTACTTTGCATGTTACAGTACTGAAATTGAATAAATGGAACCATTTAAGTTTTTTCCTTCATCTAATGAACTGTGTGAAAAAAATTATTGCTAGCTCTAAGTTGAATGCCGCAAACCTGATTTAGGGGAAAAAATAAAATAATGAAACATACAATAATCTTTTGACAAATGCCTTTAATTATAGTTTCTCTATCAGGGGTCCTCAAACTTTTTAAACAGGGTGGGGCCAGTTCACTGTCCCTCAGACCATTGGAGGGTCTGACTATAGTAAAAACAAAACTTATGAACGAATTCTTATGCACACTGCATATATCTTATTTTGCAATGAAGAAACAAAACAGATACAAATACAATATGTGGCCCACGGGCCATAGTTTGAGGAGCACTGCTATATATTTTATTTGTTAGTATGAAGATTTTAAATTTTTATACCTTCTCTGTTTTACCTAGAAAGTTTTCTGGGGTCTTCTGAGTTATCTTAAATATCCTTCAAACTCACAAAAAAAGGAAAGTAGTATCTTTCCTCTGAACTGCACATTGTTAGCTTGACTTTATCACATTCTGCTTTATAATATTATTCTTGTATATTTATTAACTATTATGTTACTTAGGAATAATTTAGCAGAATATTTCATTGGTAGTTACATAATCAAAATACCTCATATATTTTAGGTAAAGTATATATTATTAGTATAGCATACATATATGAAAATTTATAATGTATAAAAGATATAGATATATTTTCATATAATTTATTGGTAACTAAATATATTCATAATTTATGTTTATGTGTATGGATAAATACTATCTATAATATTTCACTTTATAAAAATAATCTGTTTTTTTAAATATGCTATATATAATTTTAAAGAAAGAACATATTTCTAAAATTCAGTGTGGAACTTAGTGTTTCATCCTACAAATTGAGATTGTTTCCTGACCTTGAGCTATGCATTTGACTTCTTTGTTGATAAAATCAAAGTCAAATTGTGCTCAATAAGTTATCCAGTAGACTTTGGTTTTTATACCTATTTAACAAATAATGTATGAGCTAGATCTCCTAATCTTAATATTCTGCTAGTTCTGAAGAGTTGCAAGTGTCTCTGGGATTTGTCATTGGACTTGGCATACTACTGGGGAGATTCCATCCTTACAAATATAAAGTAACTGAAGACATACAAGCACTAAACCAGTGACAATAACAAAATCAGACATCTAAATGATTGAGTGGAATATGCAGAATTATCAGAAAATTATGAGTATACCTATGATATAAAAAATTTCAGGCCATAAAATTCAAGGAAAACAGGATGTAATAGCAATAGAGTTTGGATTCAGCAGATAACAGTATAGTAAGTAACAGTGATTACTTTATAGTTTCCATTTTCTCTTTCTTTTAAATAGGAATATATATATATATATATCTGCTTTCTGATATCCATCTACTATTATCTATATACACACACCATACATTACCCAAATATATACATATATTGGAGCTATCATAAAAGGACAATACAAATTAGTCATTTTTTGCTTTATTCTGATTACAATTAATGATATTTAGAGATTTGAGTTGATTTTATACAAAATAGAATTTGAAGAACCTTGAAAAGGAATGAATCTATTTTTAATAATGGGAGGTAATTAAATCAATTCTTGGAGATTGAAGGACAAGTTTTTATTAATAGCAGTTTAAATGTGCCATTCTGTGTTTAATCTTTGGTAAGTGTCCATGTTATGAGGTCATGATATACTATAGTGGATAGAGAGCTTGCCTCTATCTATCAAATGTAGCATATTTGATCTACATTCAAGTTGATCTATATCCTATTTAATCTCTCTATCATCCCATACTCCCAAGTCTGCAAGGATTTATCCCTGAGTGTTAAGCAATGAAGAAGCTCCAAGCACTGCTGGCTATGGTCCAAATCCCTAATCTTAGGAAAACAAGTATTCATATTAAAGTTAACTTTTATAACAAACAAAAAAACAAGACAAGAATAATCATCCAAAACTCTAAACATTAAGTTAAAGAAAAGGAATTTAATAATAGTTATCAATATGTCTATAGATACAGATATATATTGATATAAAATGTATTGCATAGTTAAATATCTATAGAAACAAATCAGATATCGATATTGACAGCCATGACTATATCTTGTGGAACAAACACTGAATTGTCAAGTTTTTGCTTAGAGTAAGTAAAACTTGTAGTACAAGAAGTCCTGTTAAGAAATGATATTGTTTGAAAGATTTTGTAGCTAGAAATAAGTTTTACCAACATTACAAGTTTAGAAGGAAATTGTTTTTCAATTACATCTCCAAATAAATTTAAATGCATTTTAGTTAATGATCATGACCTTACAAAAGGCCTCTCCTTTGGCATTCAAATTTTGAATACAATGAATGTACACAAAGTTATAAGATTCTTTTTTATGATATGTTATATGGTATTAGAAATTTAATCCACCAGCAATGCCAATTATTCAGAACTGAAGTAATTCATAGGATAAAATATTTTCAGATTTAAATCTGTGTGACCCCTGGATAAAATTGAATAAACTGACTGCCCTAATTATCTTATTACTTCCAATTTTCCTTTTTTAGAATATTCAGTATGAATTTTAAGCCTTTTTCAAACAAATAATAATAAACAAATAATTATTTTTATTATTTGGACATTACACTATAGTAAAGGAAATCCTGAGTAGATCAAAGTAATTACATTCTTAAAGATAGTATTCAAATCAAACAATGACTATTTAAAATGAGGTAGGCTTAAAATACTATATTGTAACATGATTATAACTAGCCATCTATCAGTCTGACACTATATTTATTAAATTCATACAAGCAGCTGTTCTAGTGAGAAGAGGAGACACAGAAATATAGAGGTGATATTAACCTCTCTGCTTATCTGGTAAATACAGAATAATTTGTTCAAAATATATATTGTACATCATTTGATTTTAAAGCTATTGCCTTCAATTATAATGCCTCTTTGTGCGATCTTATTTCCTTTGGGGAAATATAAATGAACTTGTGGTCATTTAATGGCCATATTCGATGAGCCCTTGCCAAAACTTGACAGGTGTCTCATATAAGAGCCAAGTCAAGTTGGCACACTCCTCAGGTTTATTCCCTTTTCCAATCAAATAGCACTCAAACTAGAAAACATACAAAGGATGCCTGAGATTCATTTCAGCATGCATCCTTTCAGTTTCTGCCTGTCTCTTTTTACCAGACAGCATGTTTATTAATGAGCAGTGCACTGTATTTGGTGACAGTAACTGCCACAAGGAGAAATATCTTGGTGCCTATCCACACATTCTTTCTTTTACTTTCTGACTCAGATACTAAATAAAAAATAGAGGGCTATAATATATACCAGTGTGTTCTGGTGTAAACATAAATGGAATTATGCAATACCAAGAAAATTCTAAAAGAGGAGACAAAAAACAACTATATAATGTTCAAAGAGTTGAATATCTTTTCAAATTCCAAACTATAACTTATTTATTAGTGATAAAATTATGAAAAATTATTTAATATTTTTGTCATTTATGCATTAAGAATAATACTCTTTTATTAGATTATCTCATAATTACCTAATATTCTGAAAGCACTTCAAAATATAGTGTCCATTATATATATTCACTATCCCTATTCACTATCAAAGATAGTGTCAATTATATATATATGTGTGTGTGTGTGTGTGTGTGTGTGTGTGTGTGTGTCTTCGTTGGAAGGAAAGTAAAGAAACTATCCTTCCATCAAAGATGTTTCTATTTCATCCCTTCCACTTAAAAAGTTATGGGGAACATACCGAGTAGTGTTCTATACTTTTTTTTTACTTTGTGTTCAGATATCATTTCTGGTAGTTATCAGGTGTACCATTTGTGATGATAATGATTGAACCTAGATTTTCTGCATGTGATTCCCTATTTCCTATACTAAATCTTCAACCTCTTGCTTAAAATTTGAAATTCTGATATGTGTAAGTAGTTTTAAAATATATTACTTACTCTTTTATTAGTAAAACTAAAATAAAATATATCATTATTTTGGTTTAGATGAGATATTAATAAAGAGTAGTAATGTTTTAAACAAATAGTGGATAGCATAAATATTAAATTATATAAATACAATTAAGATGGTTTTTGTCTCGCTATTTTCCTACTTTTGTGCCATAGTATAAAATAGGCTGTTAATTCTAGTATGTAGGATTATTTTTGTCTTTAAACAATAGGAATTTTTAAAGACTTTAAGCTAAGTATTGTTGTTTCATCCTAGGCGAATTTGATCGAAGATTGTGGTAAGTATTTGGGAAATAAGAACTGTAAGAAACATTTAAGTAAATTCTTAACCTGGTCTGATTATTAATAATATGGAACAATTTACATAAAGTGTAATTCACAAAAGTGTAATTCCACATTAGTTCTATTTTAAAAGATCTATATATCCTTGTAAATTTTTATGATATCTGATAATTACCTACCTTATATTTTCATCAAACACACAAATTACCCTTCATTAATTACTTGGTTTCACTACTCTTCTAATTCTTGGTTAGTCATCATCTATACTACATGTCAAATAAAAAAAAAACCTTAAAATTTAATAGTAATGAGAAAATCAATGTGCACCTTTTGAAATCGATCATTTTAGAGAACTGGTTGTTTTAAGTTGATTTATTTCACCTTTCTTACATTCATGTTTTGATTCATATTTAATAAAATATATTCTAACTTGTTTTGTCCAGTTAAGTGTTCATTTTTATTTTTGGTGAAATTGTTCCAACTGAAATGAATTTATAATTAAAAAGAAACATGTTGATGCCAGTGAACTTGGAGTGATGACATTAAAATTTAGAGGAACTGGCAGTGAATTCGATTAGCTGGACTCACATTCTCATTTTATAGATCAGAAGGCAAGGAGGCTAAGGCTCTCAAATGTTAATTGACCTTTACAAGGTTCCAGATCTCACTAATGACTTTCCAACTTCGGGAAAACTGTTTGACAAAGCTAAAAATGTTGTACTGAACTCTCAAACCTTTAACATACTCGATATTTGTATATTTATTGCTACAATTCTGCCAATATTTGGAAAGAAAATTTAGAAATGGTACAAACCAAATTGTTCTATGACAAAATTCATCATCAAAAACAGCCTATTGGAATAATAACTATTAACATCACTGAGTTTCTAATCTCAAATACTTTTTATGAATGTTGAAGATAGGAGTCAACTCTCACTGTCAATATTAGAGTATAAGTTTCTTATTGATGTTAAGGTACTTTAACGATCTTTATATAATTTTCTCCATTGCCTTATTGAGTTAATTCCTTTCATTAGAAATTACAAAGAAGAGATCATTCCTCTCTGTTTAGACTAAATAGAACAAGAGCACAGACTTCATTTTATGAGTCACAGCTATAAAGAATATCTGTAAGGAATAGGTTAATATATTTTCTAGTGCAGATATTTTAAAAGAATAATAAATATAAACTGAATTCTACTTGACCTTTTATTTAATGAGAAGGAAGTCTTTGGGAAAAAAAAAACCACTAAACCTAACAAGGTAAATATCACAGAAAGGGCAGAGAACATATGCAGAGGTTCTGCATTAATTCTATTTCATTAAAATGATGTTTTTAAAACATTTTACATTTATAAGGTAGTTCATAATATTTAGCTTTATGTCATAAATTTACTTAATAGAATTTATTTTACATCCATTTCTTAAGAAAATAGAGCAAAAATTAGTTTGCAAAATCCTCTCCTGCTATCTTCTTCAGTATTTCCTATTAAATTGTATTGGGGACATATAGGTTTTACTATTTGTCTTCGATACAAATATATACAAACTATATATATATATACACACATATATACATATATATACATATATACATATATATACATATATACATATATACATATATACAAACATATATATATATATATGTTTGGCATGTAGCCAAGCTGGGTTAAACTCTTGCACCATGTGCAAACTTCAGAGGCCCATTATAAATAATGCTTGAGCTCAGATTTACGAGTAAGGTCTGAACATGTGCAAGTTTGACTCTCCCATCAACAAACAATCACTATATTATAGGAATTAAATATCTTATAATTTTATAAGGTACAGTGAAATTAGGCATAAATTATTTTTCTTTTGACTTTTTTGGTCCACACCTGACAGTGTTCAGGGCTTAGACCAGACTGCACTCAAAGATCATGACTGGTGGTGTTTGGAGAACCATAGAGGATTCCTGCATCCAACTGAGTTACACTCTTGCAAGCACCCTACCTATTGTACAATCTTGATGGCTTCAAAATGTAAAGTAATTTTTAAAGTTACTTTTCTTAAAGTTTAAAAGCCATCTAGGAGATAAAATATTGGATTCACAATATATAATTAATTTTGGTTCAGGATTGAAGAGGTATTAAAGTAAATAGGATATTTGCATTTCATGCAACAGACCTTGGTTTGAATCTCAGCACCCCATCTCTCCCCATCCATTCGAGTGGCTTCCAGGTGATATCTCTGATCACAGACCCTGGAATAAGCCCTGAAAACTGATCTATCCCAAGCCCTTCCCCAAAACATTAAATGAGAAAATTATTAAAATTCAATGTATTACCTAATCTGAACATTGAATTAATATCATATATAGAAGATTGTTTAACAAAACCTTTTTCATTCTAAATTATAATATAAAGTGTTTCTTCCAGAAGTTGGATGGTAGTGTTTAATGCCACTATTTGGCTTATCAGACAATGTGATTTATCCAATTAACTGTGTTTATAAAGTTAAGTAGAGTGGAAACAAGAGTGTGAGTATATTTACTGCTAAAATTTGGTTTTCCTAATAAGTCATTCTCTTTGCTGAGTGATTACAACATATATATGCTTAATAAATATTGTTTATAAATCAAACACTGGGGGTGAGAAAGATGATAATATTGGTATTATTGTATGCCTTGCATGCAGTTGACCCAACTTCAACCTGGGACATGACATAGGGTCTCCTGAACAATGTCAGGTGTGAACCCTGGGAAAAGAGCCTAGAATAAATCTTAAGCACCAATAAATATGGCCCCAGAGCCAAAATCAACCAAAATTATTTAATTAAATGTTACTTTTAAATACAAAGTGAATATGTTTCAAAATAGGGGTCAGAGAAGCCTCGATAGAAGGCAATGAACATTTTTTCTTTCTTTTTTTTAATTTTTATTTTGATCATAGTGGCTTACATATCTTTCTCTTTAGTATTTTAGGTACATATTAACATTGAATCAGGGGAACACCCACCACCAAATTTGTCCTCCTCCCTTCCCCGTTCCCTTTCTGCAACCCATATCCCCCACCACTACCCCCCGGGCTGCTAGAGTAGGTGGTCTCCTCTTTGTCTAGCTTACTATCAGTGATCATACTTCTGTTTGGTCCTGGTGCCCTCCCTTGTTTCTCCCTCTATTTGAGAGGGTAAGCTAATAAATCGAGTTATGTGGTTTTGTTTGAGGGAAAGAAAAGCAATAGAATGGAGTAAAGATTAAGCAAAAAATAAAAATAAAAAAAATAATAAAAATATGCTGAAAATGGGCAGAGTCCTAGTGGCTATCAGCCTCAGTTTGAGAGAGGACTTGAAAAAGGTAATTGAAACACCATAACAAGGCAAAAATAAATGTCAAATTAAATATCCAGTGAGCCCTACAGCAATAAAGAGAAGCACCACACATTAGTCTCGGTACTGAATTCAAATCATGCCGGAGTGCAAAAAGAAAGAGAAAGATAAGATAAAATAATATAAAATAAAAAAGGAGACTTCAGCTTCAATATCTACACCAAAATAAGGACATCAAAAAAACAATCAATAAATAAATATATATGTGGAAAAATGATTATTTTGTGCTTTTCATGTTATTTTATAAATTATTAAGATTTTATCTTGTTATAATATAATTTTAGCACTGTCGACAGAAATATCATATGAACTTTTGTTTCAAATATGCACTTAAGAAATCAACACAAGCCAGAATGTGTCATGCAAATTAATCGCTATAATTCCACCCTTACAATGAAGAGTAGGATTTTTATAGCATGCTTCAGAAATATTTTTTCTAAAAAATATGAAGAAAGTAAGTGAATGTTTCTTTCTTTCTATAAAGTATTTCTTACTACCATGAAAGAATTTTTTTTACCCAAGGCTAAAACAGAGACAGCATGTGTAATTATAAATCCACACAACTGTGCTTAATGTAGTAATAAAGAAAAATTCTGGTGGCTGTCAGAGAGAAAATACAGTGTGCAAGGCTCTTTACATGTGGCCAGCTTGGGTTTCATTTTCAGCATCACATATGGTCCATTGAGACTGTTCAGAAGTGAATCCTGAAGGTAGATTCCAGAGTAACCACTGAGCTCACTGGGATGCCCCCCAAAAACAAAGTTTTAAAAATTTTAAAAAATTGTGTTTATTTTCCTACTTTAATAAGCCAGAGTTCAATTATACATAAAATATTTTATAATGTTCTCTATTTTATTCTATATATACCCTTAATCATTTTTGGGGGGTCACAACTGGCAGTGCTTAGGGATAACTTTTGGCTCTATGCTCAGAAATTGCTCCTGGCAGGCTCAAGGAACCATAAGGAATGCTGGGATTCGAACTACCATCCTTCTGCTTGCAAGGCAAATGCCTTACCTCCATGCTATCTCTCCGGCCCACCCTTAATCTTATTATTAAAGTATATATAGCTTGATACTTTAATACTGTTTCTGACATATAGTAGGTTCCTAATAAACCTTTGCTATATTTAATTTAAAATATTAAAAAATAAACTATAAGACAAAAAGCAAAACTCTCATTGCAAGAAGACTTAATGACCAAATTAATAATTTCCCCTTGCTTAACACTTCTAAAGCATGCCTCAATTTTCTACCACCTCTTGAGAACACAACGCTTGAGTGTAAATTCACAGTGCACACAGTAAAAAGCACAGCTGGTTAACCACAGGGCAAATTTGCAGACCCTCTTGTTGCTCGATTTATTTCAGTTAATCACTGTTTATTTTGAATAATTATGCTATAGTCTGCAGCTAGAAACACATTATTGTCTGAGCAAATTGAAGGAAATATTTATCAATGTCTATAGCTAGTGCTTTAATTTCCTTCAGATAATCACTAAGGAATGTAAAAATGTAGATCACTTGTAATCCTAACAGAAGTTGACACGTGGTTATCCTTCTCTTTTATTTACTTATTTCACTTTATCTCGTCTTTGGTGAAATAACATGTTAGTTGCAATACGGAGAATTTTGACAAAGATCCCTATGATTCACCTGTTAAGTCCTTTAGACAACTGATAGGAAGTTGTTATTGGAAAAAGGCAACTTCTGATGTGGAAGTAAATGATGGATTTCTGTTTAACTGTGGTGAGAGATCTAGTACACTGGGAGTACTATAAGATAGTTTCCATTGCTGTAGCTTAACCCTGTTTTATTTAGGTCAGGCCAATGTAACTGGAAATAACTCTCAAACAATACTGTCTGGGCCTCACTTTAGAGGCAGTTAAATTACTCCCATTGTTACAGCTGATTTTCTATAAACCTTATATATGTTATTTTTCTAACTTAACGCTTAACTTTATTTTAAGTCACACACATTGGTACTCAGGGGAGACTCTAAGTTCTGTGCTCTAGAGGTTACACTAAATGTGTTTGGAGACTTGAATATGCGTTTCCTATATTCAATGTGTATGCTCAGTCAACTGAACTATACCTATAGTTTCCCAAAAAAAACAAATTTACCTAAAGAAAAATATTGAAAGGGGAGTATACTATTTTACCCAAATGTTCATCTGTTCACCTGTTCCTTAAATGTTCTTTTAATTCTGAGGTATCTAGCTTGTGTCTATTCATGTTAGTTAAAAATACAGTTAAGAGTACAGTGGGTACTCTTATTAATCATTGTGATAGGATAGAAAAAATATCTCAATATACAGCCTATTACTACTACTACTACTACTACTACTACTACTACTACTACTACTACTACTACTTAGCTCTTCCCACACTATGTCCTGTTTTTAAAACAGCTCATTGTAGGGGAGTTAACTTCTATGTTATGTGTGAGACTCAACTTGAAATTGGAACTGATATTACTTTGATCATCTTCCACAATCAAGATATTTTTTTTAAAAATACCTGCAGATATTGAAATACTGCAAATCATTGCTAATCCATGTTAGTAACTTCAGGAATCTTTTAAAATCAACACACATTGGGCCAAAGAGATAGCACATGGGCAGGACATTTGCCTTACAGCAGGCAGACCTGGGAAAGACCAGGGTTTGATTCCCAGCATCCCATATTGTCCCCCGAGCCTGCCAGTAGAGATCTCTGAGCACAGAGCCAGGAATGATCTCTGAGCACAAAGCCAGGAATAACCCCTGAGCCCATCTGGGTGTGACCCAAAATGCCAAAAAAAAAAAAATCAACATACTGCCTTTATTAACATAATAACTTTTCTTTAACTGCAACACACTCACTGGGAGATACTGAGAAGCCTGAATTTTGGGAAGATTATATTGAAGTAGCACATTTTTTTTTCTCAAGGCTTTTCATATAGTCAAAAACAGCATTAAATATCTACTCTTGGGGCAGGAGTGATAGCACAGTGGTAGGGCAGGCATTTGCCTTGCACATGGCTGAACCAGGTCGGATCAAGGTTCTATCCCCAGCATCTTATATAGGATTATGGAACCCCAAGCTAGAAGTGATTTCTGAGCGCATAGCCAGAGTAACACCTGAGTGTCAACAAGTGTGGCTCAAAACAACACAGCAAATATCTAGTCTTTATCATTTGATCATTACAAAGACACTTAAAAAAATAAGATAGATCTTTTAAAATTAATTTAAAATTTACAGTCAAGTTTTCTAATTATAACCAAATAAAAGGTATGTGATAATTGCTCTAAAACATTCATAAATGTCATCATGTAACTACTTAAAGGTTAAAATATCTGTTCTGCTAGTTATATATAAAATCAACTTTATACTCTCACTTTGTTTATAGATATTGAATAATTATTTTTAAATGACAGAAATAAAGCAACAAAAATGTAACAATCTAACTTCATTTTTTCTTGTTTTTCTATATTATTTCCTCTTTCCCTCTATTGATTTCTTGATATGAATTGAGTGTAACTCATTAAGAATGAAGAACTGATATGAGAGAATACAGTTTGTTCTAGGAATTAACAATGGAATGAATGGACAAATAAAGCCATAAAACAATCTGTGATGTATTTCAGAATATAAGAAAAAAGTTGGACAAGTCTCTATAGATTTATATTGAATCAACTCTTTTTTATTGTGGATAGGTTACAACTGGCCGTACTTAGGGATTACTACTGGCTCAGAGCTCAGAAATCACTCTTAAGAGGCTTAGGGGACTATGAATTCTAGAATATCCAAGCTGTATCAGCCACATCTAAGCAAATGCCCTATCCACTGTGATATTGCTCTAGCCCCAACATCAAGAATCAACTCTTTTTGAGAATAAATTTTATTTGTTTGTTTGTTTTGGGGGCCACCCCAGTGATGATCAGGGGTTATTCCTGGCTATGCGCTCAGAAATCATCCCTGGCTTGGGAACCATATGGGACTCAGGGGGGATCGAACCTCAGTCCGTCCTAGGTTAGTGCATGCAAGGCAGACACCCTAGCTCTTGCACCACTGCTCCGGCCGTGAGAATAAATATTTTTAATTTTTGCTTATACTATTTACATTGGACATATACATATTTTGGTCCAGAAATTCTAAGGTAATACCACAAATTTAATAATTTAGTATTAGAAACTAAGATGCATACAAAAATCAATCATTAATTTTATTTAAAATTGACATAATTTGGTAACAGTTCAACAAGAGATGAGTACTTTTTGAATTGTAATATATTTTACATCAGAATAGAAAATTGGGTACTGCAGTGTATAACTTAATATCCTACCAAAATAAGTTGCATACAAATGAGGACATTCTTTCTACTGTTCTTGATCTACTCAGTTACTCAAATAACAGGTCAATTTTGCCCATGGTAATGAGACTTAGATTAGTTTTTGTCCAAACTTTGGGGGTTTAACTACAAAGGAAACAAGAAAGATCTCCTACAAGAGGACACTAAAATGTTAAAATGAAATCATAATTTCACACACAAACATTAAATTTGGGCAAACGAAACCATTTTATTTATTCCTTTTATCCCATAAATGTTGTACCTCAGAATTGAGCAAAATTAAATTAATAGGAGCTTGATAGATAACACAGTGATTAAGGTACATGCATGATCTGAGTTCAGCACATCAATATATGACTTTTGATTATCAGCTGATATAGCTCTAGAACTCCCCTGCCCACCTCTGCCCCCACGAATTACCAGGTACAGCTAAAAACTTCTCAATATAAATGGGATGACCTGGTTGCTCTGGCACACTGGTCCTGAGCAGCACTGCATCTTCTGGCCCTGGCCCTGTCAATTAATATCCATCCTTATTGGACAAGAAATGCCTCCCATTATCCCCCTGAACGGTTCTTGGGAGCTCCCTCCACTACTGACAAAATAAAGTGAAGTGTAAAGGATCCTAAATAACTGAAAAAACAGTTAGCAATGTCAAGCCCGAATTGGCAAGGTAAATCTACTTAGTTGTTTCTTTCTCCTTGAGTCAAGGTTGACTGGGAATCTGTTGTATACACCAATGATAGATCACCAAGTAAGATAATTAAATGTTTTCTTACTTATTTAAAGTATATTAACTTTGCCAGACACTCTATCTAATGTTGCAAATAAAATTGTTGGTCCAGAATAAACTTAAGTGAATAAATATCAATTCGATAGTAAAGTTTCAGCACCCAAAGTCCACCAGGATTGATCCCTGAATGCAGAACCAGGTGTGATCCCAACAACCAGCTCACAAAAAAATACATAACTAAATTAAATTAAGTGAAAATAAATATAATCATAAAAATATGAAACAACAGGAGAAAGTATTCACCTGGTAAAATTCATGTCATGATTTCTAGACCAAGAAAAGCAAATTTTGAAAGTCTGAGGACCACTTTCAGAAAGGAATGATACAATACCTCCATATATGTAATATTAAGCATCATGATGTTCATGTGTATAATATTTGCCTTTAAATACTAAAATCAAATATATAATTCTGGTAAAAATGATGATCTCATTCACTTTAACTTTCATGAGTCCTTGATAAGGTGATTAGTCGAGCAGCTTTTATGATTTCCCTATTTAAATTTACAGCATTTGATATTGACACATTCAATATAACATGTTGATGGTTTGGGGGGATACAGTGCTGCAAAAGATACAAGTACTGGTTTGTTCATCTATTATTCAAACTAGCAAGCAGGGGCTGAAAATAGAATAGAGGGTAGAGTAAGTCTTGCACACAGCTGAACCAAACTCAATCTCTTAGCCTATAATCTTCCCTACCTGCCAGGAGTAAACTCTGAGCAATGTCTTGTGTGCACACCGCCCCAAAACCAACCTAGCAATTTTTTCTAATGACTGGCATGAGACATTAAAATAAATATATTTGCTTTACTTGGTTTATAATACATTTTACTCATATGAAACATCTGTAAATTCTGCAATTAAACTTTGTAAAAAAGATGAACTTCTTTAGAAGGGCTAAACTACTATCATATTAGTAATTCTCCTTTATCATGGTTTCCTGGAAAATGAAAACCATTTACTTTTTATTGTGTTGGAATATAGATTACCTGTTTTCTTTTCTTTTTCTTTCTTTCTTTCTTTCTTTCTTTCTTTCTTTCTTTCTTTCTTTCTTTCTTTCTTTCTTTCTTTCTTTCTTTCTTTCTTTCTTTCTTTCTTTCTTCTTTCTTTCTTTCTTTCTTTCTTTCTTTCTTTCTTTCTTTCTTTCTCTCTCTCTTTCTTTCATCCTTCCTTCCTTCCTTTCTTATTTTTTACTTTCTTCTTTTCTTCCTTCCTTCCTACCTTTCTTCCTTCCTTCCTTCCTTCCTTCCTTCCTTCCTTCCTTTCTTCTTTCTTTATTCACTCTCTTTCACTCTCTTTCTTTCACTCTCACTCTCTTTCTTTCACTCTTTCTTTCTTTCTTTCTTTCTTTCTTTCTTTCTTTCTTTCTTTCTTTCTTTCTTTCTTTCTTTCTTTCTTTCTTTCTTTTTCTTTCTTTCTTTCTTCTTCCTTCCATCCTTTCCTTCTTTCTTTGTTTCTTTCTTTCTCTCTTTTTCTTCCTTCCTTATTCCTTCCTTCTTTCTTCTTCTTTCTTTCTTTCTTTCTTCCTTCCTTCCTTCTATCCTTCCTTGTTTCTTTCTTTCTTCTCTCTTTCTTTCTCGCTTCTTTTCTTTCCTTTTCTTTCTTTTCTTTCATTTTCTTTCCTCTGCTCAAGGCTTATTTCTAGCTCTGCACTCAGGGGTCACTCCTACCAAGGCTTAGTGGTCATACAGGGTGCTAAGTATTTGTATTAAGCTCTGATTGGCTATGTTCGTGGCAAGCACCCTTCCCACTGTACTATTTATTGCTTGAATCCCCACAGAACATTTTATTTTATTTTAATAGTAATATATTTATTTAAGTAGCATAATTACAAATATGTTTGTATTTATGTTTAAGTTATAAAAAACATAGCAGGCCCTTCACCAGTGAAAAATTCCCACCACCAATCCCCCTATCTCCCATTTTCCCACCCCCTCCTATATTTAAGACAGGAACTCTATTTCTCTTACTCACTACCATTGTCATGATAGTTGTTAGTGTAGTTATTTCTCTAATTAAACTCACCTCTTTTTGTAGTAGGCTTCATATCATGGGCCAGTTCTTCCAGCGCTCATTTCTATACTCACTGGGTATTATTACAATAATGTATTTTATTTTTCTTAAATTTCACACATGAGTGAGACTATTCTATGTCTATCTCTTTTCCTCTAACCTTTTTTATTCAGCATAATATACATGTCCATCTATGTATAGAACAATTTCATGACTTTATTTTTCCTGATGGATGCATAGTATTTCATTGTACCACAGTTTTTATAGCCACTCATCTGGATTATTTTCAGATTCTAAAAATTCCCTGCTTCTTTCTGAGGCATTATATGTCAATTTTAGCAGTATACTTGAAAAGAACCTGCCTTGATAGCACTTTTAGGTAAGAGTTTTGGAATTATAGGGAATTAAAATAAAATGGTGTTCATGGAATTTTTTATTGCCATCAAAATCAATCATGAGGGAGATAAATATCTGCTGGGCCACTAATCCTTCACTTCTCTTGTACACAGAAAGTTCAGACCTACTCTGGGGATATGATGCATTATGAGACTGGATCCCAGAAACCTTCAGCACACCATCTCTAGCAATTCACTCATGTAAATACTGCTGAGGATGGTGGCCCCAAATTAAGAGAGGGGGAATCCATCTGGCCAGAATATACTTTCTTTCTTTTTTTTTTAATTTATTTAAACACCTTAATTACATACATGATTGTGTTTTGGTTTCAGTCACGTAAAGAACACCACCCATCACCAGTGCAACATTCCCATCACCAATGTCCCAAGTCTCCCTTCACCCCACCCGACCCCCGCCTGTACTCTAGACAGGCTCTCCATTTTCCTCATACATTCTCATTATTAGGACAGTTCAAAATGTAGTTATTTCCCTAACTAAACTCATCACTCTTTGTGGTGAGCTTCCTGAGGTGAGCTGGAACTTCCAGCTCTTTTCTCTTTTGTGTCTGAAAATTATTATTGCAAGAATGTCTTTCAATTTTCTTAAAACCCATAGATGAGTGAGACCATTCTGCGTTTTTCTCTCTCTCTCTGACTTATATCACTCAGCATAATAGATTCCGTGTACATCCATGTATAGGAAAATTTCATGACTTCATCTCTCCTGACAGCTGCATAATATTCCATTGTGTATATGTACCACAGTTTCTTTAGCCATTCGTCTGTTGAAGGGCATCTTGGTTGTTTCCAGAGTCTTGCTATGGTAAATAGTGCTGCAATGAATATAGGTGTAAGGAAGGGGTTTTTGTATTGTATTTTTGTGTTCCTAGGGTATATTCCTAGGAGTGGTATAGCTGGATCGTATGGGAGCTCGATTTCCAGTTTTTGGAGGAATCTCCATATCGCTTTCCATAAAGGTTGAACTAGACGGCATTCCCACCAGCAGTGGATAAGAGTTCCTTTCTCTCCACATCCCCGCCAACACTGTTTATTCTCATTCTTTGTGATGTGTGCCATTCTCTGGGGTGTGAGGTGGTACCTCATAGTTGTTTTGATTTGCATCTCCCTGATGATTAGTGATGTGGAACATTTTTTCATGTGTCTTTTGGCCATGCGTATTTCTTCTTTGTCAAAGTGTCTGTTCATTTCTTCTCCCCATTTTTTGATTGTGTTAGATGTTTTTTTCTTGTAAAGTTCTGTCAGTGCCTTGTATATTTTGGAGATTAGCCCCTTATCTGATGGGTATTGGGTGAATAGTTTCTCCCACTCAGTGGGTGGCTCTTGTATCCTGGGCACTATTTCCTTTGAGGTGCAGAAGCTTCTCAGCTTAATATATTCCCATCTGTTAATCTCTGCATTCACTTGCTTGGAGAGTGCAGTTTCCTCCTTGAAGATGCCTGTAATGTCCTGGAGTGTTTTGCCTATGTGCTGTTCTATATATCTTATGGTTTTGGGGCTGATATCGAGGTCTTTAATCCATTTGGATTTTACCTTCGTACATGATGTTAGCTGGGGGTCTAAGTTCAATTTTTTGCAAGTGGCTATCCAATTGTGCCAACACCACTTGTTGAAGAGGCTTTCCCTGCTCCATTTAGGATTTCCTGCTCCTTTATCAAAAATTAGGTGGTTGTATGTCTGGGGAATATTTTCTGAGTATTCAAGCCTATTCCACTGATCTGAGGACCTATCCTTATTCCAATACCATGCTGTTTTGATAACTGTTGCTTTGTAGTAAAGATTAAAGTTGGGGAAAGTAATTCCTCCCATATTCTTTTTCCCAATGATTGCTTTAATTCCAAATGAATTTCAAAAGTGTCTGATCCACTTCTTTGAAGAATGTCATGGGTATCTTTAGAGGGATGGCATTAAATCTGTATAATGCCTTGGGGAGTATTGCCATTTTTATGATGTTAATCCTGCCAATCCATGAGCAGGGTATGCATTTCCATTTCCGTGTGTCCTCTCTTATTTCTTGGAGCAGAGTTTTATAGTTTTCTTTGTATAGGTCCTTCACATATTTAGTCAAGTTGATTCCAAGATATTTGAGTTTGTGTGGCACTATTGTGAATGGGGTTGTTTTCTTAATGTCCATTTCATCCTTATTACTATTGGTGTATAGAAAGGCCATTGATTTTTGTGTGTTAATTTTGTAGCCTGCCACCTTGCTATATGAGTCTATTGTTTCTAGAAGCTTTTTGATAGAGTCGTTAGGGTTTTCTAAGTAGAGTATCATGTCATCTGCAAACAGTGAGAGCTTGACTTCTTCCTTTCCTATCTGGATTCCCTTGATATCCTTTTCTTGCCTAATCGCTATAGCGAGTACTTCCAGTGCTATGTTGAATAGGAGTGGTGAGAGAGGACAGCCTTGTCTTGTGCCAGAATTTAGAGGGAAGGCTTTCAGTTTTCCTCCATTGAGGATAATATTTGCCACTGGCCTGTGGTAGATGGCCTTCACTATATTGAGAAAGGTTCCCTCCATTCCCATCTTGCTGAGAGTTTTGATCAAGAATGGGTGTTGGACCTTATCAAATGCTTTATCTGCATCTATTGATATGATCATGTGGTTTTATACTTTCTTTCTTAACACAGGCTATTTTTCACATTCCCAGGTATGAGGTCACGGGTTTGATTTCTCAACACAAAACAAAAACAAATACAAACAAAAGGCCTGTAGTTGTACTTTAATTTGAAACATTTTAAATCATTCAAAGAAGCAATCATCTTATTGAGACACTCAACAAATAAAATAAAGGGTTTAAGAAAAGTAAATAATGCTAAAACAAATTTTAAAAATAATAGTGACCTATGGAAAAGAGAAGGAAAATGGTTACTGAAAAGGCCTTCATTAACAATGTTAACACTTTTAATTAAACAAATATTTGCTTTTGTAGAACTAGAATTTAATTTAATTACACAATTTGGAATTAAATGCAAATGTTATAAATATTTTGGAGGGACCGGAGCAATAGCACAGCGATAGGGTGTGTGCCTTGAATGGGGCTGACACAGGACGGACCTGGGTTCAATCCCCAGTGTCTCGTATGATCCCCCAAGCCAGGAGTGATTTCTGAGTGCTTAGTCAGGAATAACCCCTGAGTGTCACTGAGTATGGTCCCCACCCAAAAAAAGTGTTTGTAGTTGTGAGTGAGAACATAGATATTATTGTTAATTTCAAGAATTTCATCACAATTCCTAAATAAATAAGTAAATATCATAAATGAAAGGAAGAGGCATAACATGATAGATATGGGGGATACATTCATATCTGAATTAATTTATGTTTTTTTTATGTTTTTACTGTTTATTGAAGAATTTTGGTAGTTTTACTAAAAAAGAATAGTGTGGAATGCTATTAATAACATTTATTTTACCTCGAATTAAGAGTACTTATCTAGTAGTCAGAGAGATAGCACAGCGGTAGGACATTTGCCTTGCACGAAGTCAGTTTATTGAGGACAGATGATAGTACGATTCCAGGCATCTCATATGGTCCTCCGTGACCCAGGAGTGATTCCTGAATGCAGAGCCAGGCGTAAATCCTGAATGCTGCCGGTGTGACACCCCCACCCCAAAAGAAAAAGTAAAAAGAATACTTATTTAGGGACTCAGATACATAGACAGCAGTTTGGATGTTTGAATTCCATGAATTCAATCTCTGGCATCCCATATAGTCCCTGAGTTTGCTATAAATATTTTCTGAGCACAGAATTAGGAGTATCCCCTGAACAATGTGACCCCCAAAACAAACAACAAAAAATACTTAGATTTCTATTTACTCAGCCTCTATGATGTGTTCCAGATCTTTAAACTATTTCCCACTTATTTTGCCTTGTTTTTAATACACTTTCTAATATTTTTCTTAAATATTGACACATAAACTTATGAAATATATTAAATTTAGTAAATATTAAAGCATGCCACTGTATGTTAAGGCCTTTTTATCTCTTTTAGCAAAAACATTTTTATTACATTTAAACTTAATTTTAAATGTAGCAAGATCTCACTCTAATATCTTTTTATATTAAAAAGTAAAAGAGATCACATAAATTTTTTAAATTGTATTTAAGTGACCATTCCATAAGGGGTATCATTTATTCTGCAAAAGATACTAGATATGTAAGAAAATAAAAAAAAAATTCTTTGGTATACTAGGACTCATAGTACAAAAAAAACACTCAAAAAGTATTTTTCACCTTTAAGGATATAAATATGGCCTCCATTACTTGGAGCGATAACTCATACATCATTGTGGCCTCATTAATTTTAAATTCTACTGTTGACTAGGCAAACTCATTTCTGTCCATATGATCTTTTTTAATATACTGGGGATGTGGATCCTAGTATGAACTACATTATAATGTACTGCTTTAAATAGATAAAAAGAAATAATGTGAAAACTAATTTGCATAAATGTTGAAAATATTTATTACTTGTCTTCACTCACAAATCATTCAGGGGGGTGGTGAATTTGGGAACCATGTGGGGATTGTCTCTGGGTCAGTCACATGTAAGGTAGTGCCTAACAACTGTACTATGGTTCTGGCCCTTTTAGTTACATTTTAAAGTTAGGATTTTTATTTTGTGTCCATAAAACAAAAGTGTTAGATTCCCATAATAATTGATGAGCACCACTGAAGAAGTAGTAAAACATTTTGAAGATGATCCTGGTGTCAAGGGCAAACAAAACTATATGTTACAGAGAAAACTCCTCAAATCATTCAATTATTGTATAATGTCTCCCCTTCCCTATGTTCAGTCAATAGATGTGTAACTCAGTTTCTCCTATAATAAATGTCCTGTTCAAGTTTCCTTCTTTAATTGATATATGTTGGACTTATGTAACTTTTGCCTACTTGTCTTCTTATTGGAAGTACTATTGCACTCTTTCAAGTGAATATCAAGTAATAATTTTCATTTTTTTACTTTTTTTTTCTTTCTTTTTTCTTTTTTTGGATCACACAGCGGTGCTCAGTCGCTCCTTGCAGGTTCCAGGTGATATGGGATGATAGTATTGAAGCCGGGGTCCGTTCTGTATTGGCCACTTAAAAGGCAAACACCTTACCTCTGTGCTATCTCTCTGGCCCCTAGTAATAGTTTTCTTAAGAAGTAATGCAAATGACACTATGTAGAAAGAACTCTAAAATGACCCTAAAATTTCCCACATCAAAAAAAAAATCCTAGGGGTCAGAGGGACAAGATAGTACAGCAGATAAGGTATTCCCTTGCATTGTTAACCTGAGTTTGATCTCTGACACTCTGTATGACCCCTAATTTCTGCCAGGAAAAAAACCCTATGTATTTTAGGAAGTCCTCATGTCAATTAACCACAGCAAAATTCCTCAAATTCAAAATAAGACTAAGCTTAAGGCAATTACCAATAAAATATACAACTATACGCCACTATTTTTTTTAATAATATCTTAATTTAAGCACCATGATTACAAACATGTTTGTAGTTAGTTTCTGTTATATATAAGGACACCACCATGGGGCTGGAGCGGTGGCACAAGCCTTGACTGGGCTAGCACAGGACAGACTGCAATTAGACAACCGGGAGTCCCATATGGTCCCCCAAGCCAAGAGAGATTTCTGAGCACATAACCAGGAGTAACCCCTGAGCATAATCAGGTGTGGCTCAAAAACAAAAACAAAAAAAAAAAAAAAAGAAAGAAAGAAAAATGGACACCTCTCCCCCCATTCACCAATGCAACTTTCCCATCACCAATGCTCCCATCTCCCTTATCCCCTACCTCTTGCCTGTATACAATTCAGGCATTCACCTTCTCTCACTCAATGGTAATTGTCATGATAGTTTTCAGTGGAGTTATTTCTCTAACTGCTCTCACCACTCTTTGTGGTAAGCTTCACTAATCTGTGGAATTTAAGAAAAAAAAAGACATTTTTGTAGTAATAATAATACTCAAAGACAATAGAGATGAGGACTGGAAGAACCAGCCCATGAGAAGAAACTAAATTTTGTTTTTTTGTTTGTTTGTTTTTAGGGGGCACACCCATTGAGGCTCAGAGGTTTCTCCTAGTTATGAGCTCAGAAATCGCTCCTGGCTTGTGGGGACCATATGGGACGCCAGGGGGATCGAACCACAGTCTGTTTAGGCTAGTGCTTGCAAGGCAGATGTTTAACCTCTAGTGCCATCACTCCAACCCAGAGATGCCACTAATTTTTATTTATGTAGAGGCACAACTAAAACATAATGAAATGGTTATTTTGTAAGATTTTGGTTTTAGGAAAAGCACAGTGTGACTAATATGTCATCATTAAGTACTATTATTAGATCTCTACATAATAAATATAGTTGTGTAACATTAAAAATGATTTTTAGGATCCAAAAGTTTACCTGAGAAAATTACTTAATCATTTTTTTTAAATATCATTTCTACTTACCACCCCCCACAACTATTTTTGTAGAAGTCTGTGTTCTAGATGCATTTACTATCTTTCTAAACTATGTGTCTTTATATTTTAAACACGGATAGACTTATTTGCTGTCTGGATGATTGTTTTATACTTATAAGTTTTAATTTTTATTCAGAATTAATTGTATAATGTCAGAAAAAGACTTGCTGCTAAATCTCATTATGAAACACATTACAACTGGTTTGCTAAGGGTGGTAATTATTGCCAGAAAGTTAGTTATTACACGGAAGAACTTTCAAACTACTGAGATTTGATACAGATGTTGTATACTATGGGAAAGTGGCATATTCATGGCGGATTATTAATATTTACCAAGTGAGTTAAAACTTATTTTGTATTCAGAAATCTAATTAATATATTCCTAGGCTAGAGAAGCATGATCATATTGAACACATATATAAACGCATATATAAAATGATTAATGATTCATGTCACTGTATAATATATATCTTGTATTTATTTTAAATAATTTTTGGAATATCAGTTGTAGCACATAGCAAGGGAATGAGCCAATATCATTGTCCCTTTGAGAACTTCTAAAGTATACAATATTTCTTTCATAATTCTCTTTATAATGAAAAGAATAAGAGTAAAAGTGAAAAATAGGAAAGTCTCAGCTCAACTCAGTCCTTTTACTTGAACATATCAGAACTTTACCTTTGTTTTAATATTTCATCATCTAAAGCCTTATAAAACTTTCACTCACCATATAAAAGTTTAATACAGAAGCACATTCTGGCTTCTGAAGAAGAATTTTATGGAAAGGTTTCTTAAGTCATAAAGCTCTGGAATAAAATGTGAATATTTTATGCAACACAAGCTAGTTTCAATCAAAATGCTTCCTTCTGATAAAATACAGATTACCAAAAGTGACTTGTAACTTTTGAATGGATGACATTATCAGTAAATAAATTATGAAGCAAAAAAATGTTCTTTTTTACTGTATATTAATTTAAATGATCAATTAAAGACAGAAATAAAGGCTTAATAAATGTTAAGGTAACAATTATTTAGTTTACATTTATATTTTGTATACATAAAACATATTTTGTAAACTTAAATTTATCTATGAATCTAGTATGTCATTTTTCTATCATTTTAACTTTGTTCTTTTATATGGTTTTATGCTAATGTAATTATAAAATAGAGTATTACTTATGCTCCAACCAATCACACAAGACAAAAATATGCTTAACAATTAAGCAATAATATTTTGTATTTTTAAATTATATGGTAAAAGAGATTTATCTTTGCTTCATTTTCCCTTTGTAAAATTTGTTTAAACTTTAGACAAAACTTTATTACTTTATAATATTTAAGCTTGTTATAAAAGTAAAGAGGTTGAATGTACTATTTATAAAACTACTGTGAAATAATAATTTTCTATATTAATTAACTACTAAAAGTGCAAAGATTTTAGCAGACTATCAGGGTATATAATAAATGATTAATGTTTTTAATGATGATTAATACATTTATTACATTTATGCTGATAACATTGTTGATGATGATTATTTTGCTCTTCAACAGACGATAGAGATACAAATAAAATAGCCACAATTAATTTCTGTGTTGATTTAGGGCCATATATATGCAATATTAGTAACTCTGATCCAGAATAAGCAATTGTTAATTAACTCGTAAATGTGACAATTGTTACTTTAGTTTTTTCTTACAGTTTCTTTAGAGAAAATGTAGAAATCTATCAAAAATAATTCTGCATCTTAAACTAATATTTATAGTAAGAGAAAGAAAATAATTGGTTCAGAGATATATTTTCTTCACTTATTTGGTGTCTGCCATATACCTTTATTACTTAATCACATTTCCATACCAATAAAAACAATTTTTATTTTACGATTTTGTTCAACAATAAAATGAATATCTTCCATGTTTGATTATTTGGACTGAAAAATAAATGAATGTATATATTTTTCCATTTGATAAATTTAACTTAAAGTTGTCATCTAAGTTTTTCTCCCTTAAACTGAAACTGAAAATACTAAACTTTTATATATATTAAATTTTATTTTATGTATATGATGTTTTGCTAACAACCTTGCAAATATTACAGACAGTAATTACAGACAGTGGATTACTTTATAATTTTACTCTAGTCAGTCACATTAAGACTATGTTTTTTTATTGGGACAGCGGAGTTTCTATATCCTTAAGAAACCAAGCATTTCTTTGACTAAAGTATAAATCAACTATGGAAAATATATTTCAAGTGACCACAAGTAAATATTGTATAAACCAAGGGCTAAACAGTGAAACTACGGGACAACCACTAGTCATGGAGATTATAGGAAGAAAACAGGTTTGGAAAAAGACCAATATAATAAAAAAAAGAAAAAAGACTGAGGAATACTGCTTTAGACAGCAACTTTGAAAAGAACCCAGAATTTCTACTTTAGTATTAGGTGTGTTGCTGTTGTTGTTTTTAATAATATCTTTATTTAAATTTTAAAACTATGATTGCAAACATGATTGTAGTTGGGCTTCAGTTATAAAAAGAACACCGCCCGTGCAACATTCCCTTCACCAATATCCCAAGTGTCCCTCCTCCCCACCCCACACCGGCCTGTACTCTTGACAGGTTTTCTACTTCCATCATTCAGTCACATTTTGTTATAATAGTTCTCAGTTTAATTCTTTCTGTGACTGCACCCAACAATCTCTGTGGTGAGCTTCATGTCGGGAGCTGTACCCTCTAGTCCTTCTTTATTTTGTCTCTGAGAATCAATTCACAGATGTTTTTGGTATTTCTCAAAATCTATAGATGAGTGAGACCATTCTGTATTTATTTCTCTCCCTCTGACTTATTTCACTCAACATAATAGATTCCATATATATCCATGTATAGGAAAATTTCATGACTTCATCTCTCCTGACGGCTGTATGATATTTCATTGTATATATGTACCATAGTTTCTTTAGCCATATATCTATTGAGGGGCATCTAGGCTGTTTCCAGAGTCTGGCCATTGTAAACAATGCTGCAATGAATATAGGTGTGAGGAAGGAATTTTTGTATTGTATTTTCGTGTTCTTAGGATATATCCCTAGGAGTGGTATAGCTGGATGGTAAGGGAGCTCAATTTCCAGCTTTTGGAGAAATCTCCATATCGCTTCCCACAAAGGTTGGACCAGACGGCATTCCCACCAGCAGTGGATAAGAGTTCCTTTCTCTCCACATCCCCACCAGCACTGCTTGTTCTCATTTTTTGTGATGTGTGCCAATCTCTGTGGCGTGAGATGGTACCTCATAGTTGTTTTGATTTGCATCTCCCTGATGATTAGTGATGTGGAGCATTTTTTCATGTGCCTTTTAGCCATTTGCATTTCTTTTTTGTCAAAGTGTCTGTTCATTTCTTCTCCACATTTTTTGATGGGGTTAGATGAATTTTCTACTATTTTTCTACTATTTCTAATATTAATATTCTATTTCTAATATTTTCTACTATTTTTCTACTACTATTATATTTGTAATCATGGGTGTGCTAAAAGTAATGTCAGTGCTTTGTATATTTTGGATATTAACCCCTTATCTGATGGGTATTGAGTGAATAGTTTCTCCCACTCAGTGGGTGGCTCTTGTATTCTGGGCACTATTTCCTTTGAGGTGCAGAATACTGGTGATGGGAATGTTGGAATATTGATGATGGGAATGTTGCACTGGTGAAAGATTTTTATATATATACATATATATATAATAAATTTAAAAAAGATAGTATCGCAGATAGTAAATGTACTTGACTTGGGGTTGGTTACAAAAAAAAAGAACACCACCCTTCACCAATGCAACAGTCCCACCACCAATGCCCCTCATTTCCCTCCTCCACCCCCTTCCTGTACTCGAGACAGGCAATCTATTTCTCTCACTCGTTAACATTGTCACGGTAGTTCTAAGTGTAGCTATTTATCTAACTGCACTCACTACTCTGTGGTAATCTTCATATTGTGAGTCAGTTCTTAGGCCCTCATCTCTGGGCATTATTACAATAATGTCTTTTTTTAAACTCAAAGATAAGTGAGACTATTCTATGTGTCTCTCTCCCTCTGACTTCTTTCTTTTTTTTTTCCTCACTCATGTATGGGTTTTAAGAAAAATTTAAGATATTGAAATAATTACCAGAGTTGAGGGCCGGAAGGTCTGGCTCAAGATATAAAGCTCACCACAAAGAGTGGTGAGTGCAGTTAGAGAAATAACTACGCTGAGAACTATCATAGCAATGTCAGTGAGTGAGGGATGTAGAAAGCCTGTCTCGAATGCAGGTGGGGGGTGGAGGAGGGAAGAGATGTGGGCATTGGTGATGGGAAGGTTGCATGGATGAAGGGGGTGTTCTTGTTATGACTGAAATCCAACTACAATTATGTTTGTAATCATGTGTGTGTTGTTTTAAGAGTAATGTGCATTTGAAAGATATGCTTCAGTGGTTTGTTTGGTTTAGATAGTTTTTTTGTTTTTGTTTTGTTTTGTTTTGGGCCAGGGGTTACTCCTGGCTCTGTGCTCAGAAATCACTCCTGGAAGGTATGGGGGATCATACGGGATATCAGGATTCAAATCAACATCTCTCCTGGATTGGCTGCTGCATGCAAGGCAAACACTCTGCTGCTGTACAATCTCTCCAACCTCTTCAGCAGAAAAATTATATTAGCAAAATAAGTTTTAAAAATTAATTAATTTCACTAAATATGAAAATTAGAATTACTAGATGGTCTTGTTCTTATCTGTGTTGTGATTAATGAAAGAAAATGAACTGCAAAAAAGAGAAATCAGTAAAACTAACCCCTACACTTGTTAAAAATCTATGAAAGTAAACAATAGACAAAGGAAGAGTTTTGTGGGGTGGAATGGCTCTGAAACCTTGATGATGGTGATGGTTTTAATATATAAGAAAATTTGAAGTTCTAGGGGCCAGAGATATACTTTGAGTAGATTGTTGGCCTTTCAATACAGTTGAACTACATGTGCTCCCCAGCATCCTATATGATCCACTGAGCCAGCCAAGAGTAAGACCTGACCACAGCTGAGTATGGCAAAAGAACAAAAACAAACAGAAAACAAAACCCTGAAATTCTAAAACTTCTAAATTAATTATGAATCAGTAAAATATCAATATTTTTAAATCATGCACATAAAATATAAAAATGAAGTTTTGATAGAATATTTTGAAATTTTTTGCTTAGATTATTTTGTCCATAGCTATGTTTACTTTTACTGAAGTAATTTTAATATATAATATACAATTCAAGTATAAACTATAATACTTAAGTATCAGTATGAACTACTAAATTATGAACACTACCAAAGTTTTATTCACCACCTAACATTATTTTCTTTACATTTTTTCACCAATCTTGATCCTGATTGCCCACTGGTGACCACCAAACAATTTTCTGAAACTAATATTGTGAGTTTTTGTTTGTGTGTGTATTTGTACTTAATTTCATTGTAGCAAAGCATCTTTTTAAAATTTGCCATCTCCTTTTCCATTTAAAATTAATAAGTATATATAAATAAAAAACTATTAGTTTAGTTTAATGATATTTAAAGAATTCAGTGTTTCCACTGTTCTTAAAAATTTCTTAAAATAAGAAGTTTTGACTTTTAAATAATGAATATATGACTTAGGTTTGTATTCTTTGACATGTCTATTGGTATACTTATGTGTAACAGCTCAAATAGTATTCTGTAATCTGTGTCTAAAAGATCGTCAAAATGACTTTATTTACTTAACACATGTGAAACTTTAGTATTGCTATTTCCTTTTTTTTATATCAACAAACTGTTTTAACATAGGTTAAATGACACTCCACTAAAAATTACTCAGTGATCAAACTTGAAATAGTCAAATCTAAAAATAGTGCTCATTGTCCAGTTCAGTTCCATGATTTTTGCATGCTCACAATTTAACACCTGTGATATTGTAGTGCTACATAGGCACAGAAATATAAAAACATTACTTCTATTAATAAAAGTAAGATATTGGGTCATATTTTTATACTAATATGCAAGTCAAAATTAAAACTTAAGCATGAAGATAAAATGTTTCAAAATGAAAAGGAACTTGTTTACCTATATACTTGAATATAGTCCGAGATTTCTGGCACAAAATTTGTGCGAAAAAATTCAAACTCGGCTTATACTCGGGTCATACAGATTATTTGATTCAGTGTGCAAGCCCCGAATCACATGCACGAAGTATCTAGTCATCTTCTGCTGGAAGGGGCAATGCTTCAGCTCAGTTCAAAAGTTGGGGGTGAGCTGAAGAGGTAGACGGCTGAACTGAACTGTATGCCACTAAACTATTAAACCCACAATATTCAACGGCACATTTAATTAAGTAAAACACTCATTTAGGACAGTAAAGTCATGTAAATAAATGTTTATAAATCCTGAATCCTTATAATCAGGAATTATGGAGTATAAAGATTCAGGATTGTTAACCATTTATTTACAATGCTTTACTGTCTTAAGTGGTTTATTCAATTTATTAAAGTTGCCATTGAATACTATGGGTTAATGTGGTTTATGGTATATAGTATATCAAACAATCATGCATTGTAAATGTAATCATGTATTTATTTATTTACTTATTTATTTACTGAATCCTCAATTATTGTAATTGTTTTGGGTATGTGTTTTTACTTTTGAAATTTACAGTTGCTGCTGCATTTTTTTTACCTCCGCTTATATTCGAGTCACTATGTTTTCCCAGTTTTTAGGCTACAATTAGGGGTGGTGGTGGCTTATTCTTGAGTATATATGGTATATTAGTTTTAGAATGGACCTTAATTATTTCTCTAAATAAATACAAAACAACATAGTATAGAGTTAATATACTGGTATACAGCTTGATACTGGGTATTTTTTGAAATAGAAATTAGCTAAAAAGTTCTATTTTTTATGTGAATTTGGAGAAATAAAACAAATAATTCAGCAAGTATTGTGAGTGCCTACTATTTTACAACTCCTTAAAAACATAATAAAACAAACTAAAGTAAAAAATAATTCCAAATTGCTGGTGTTCTTCAAGACAAAGTGCTAAGTCATTTTAGGTTTCATCTGAGAAAAAAATCAAAATACAGAGTGAAAGAGCAATCTTAAAATTGGAGGTAATTGCTATAGATCAGAGGGTAATAAATAAAATTCCTTTGGGGTAGAGCATACACAAAACTCTGTAAAAGCAGAATCCAAAAGACAAATGTGAACTGTGTCTTGGTGAAAAATAGAATGGATTGTAGAAAAGAACTTAGTTGCCAATGGCTTTATGGACCATAGAAAGTAATTAGAATTTAATTTTTAATAGACTGTGAAGTTGTTGGGTAGAGGATAATAGGAACTTATTTTGTCTAGGATTGTGGTGCTATAAGACAAAATTGTATCTAAGGCGATTCCTGGCAGAGAAGATAACAGTTAGGTTGAGATATGAGAATGCTCAAAGGGCTGAAGTACTTTGCTTATAGAAGGCCAAGTACCACCCCCACAAACATGTTCCTTCAGGCACTGCCAGGAGCAAACTTTAATTACGTACTAAGTAATATTCACACAGTACCACAGTATGTGGCCCCAGCTCCAAATAAGATACAAGCTAGAAATCAATTGGCATAATATAGGTTAAAAAAAATCATGTATCAGGGCAGATAGTCTGAGAAGCTTTTTATGCCTTTATTTTTTATTTTAAGATCAAACGTTTCTGTGAAATTGGAGTACATACATTCTTCAATATTTATCTAAGAATAACATTAAAATTTAATGAAATAAAGTAAATAATATTGCATTTAGAAAGTCTAACATGAATTAAATAGCATATATTAAATAACATATTAAGTGACATTTAAATTCTGAAGAAAATAGCAGTGGGCTTAAACTCATTAAGAATCTAATGCTGGGGCAGGAGCCTTGCCAGCTATAGTTTAGGATGGCCACGGTTCAATCCCCTGGCTCCCCCATATGGTCTCCCAAGTCAGGAGCAATTTCTGAGTGCAGAGCCAGGATTAACTCCTGAGCATCTCCGGATGTGGCCAAAACAAAACAAAACAAAAACAAAAAACAATCTAATGGTGAGGCCCAAGAGATAGCACAGTGGTGGGGGATTTGCTTTGAAAGCAGCCATTACAGGATAGACCGTGGTTCGAATCCCAGCATCCCTGATGGTCCCCCATCATTTTAGAGAATTCCTGGCAGGAGTGATATCTGAGTGCGAAGACAGGAGTAACCTTAAGTGACTCCGGGTGTGACTAAAAAATAAAAAGCAAACAAACAAACAAGCAAAAATCTAATGCTTAAGTAAGTTTTACTGAGAATGGAAAAAATTCTAACTTACAATTTGAGTTTAAAAAGAATAAGGTAGTGATATGAACACTAAAGAGCTAAATAGACAAAATAAAATATTTACTTTTAGATAACAAATGGAAAATAATATAAATGAAATGAAGCTTACTGTTAAAACACAGTGTACTTCCACTCATGTGCTCCCTGGACCCATGTATTGATGCAGTACTCCTGTGGACTGTCACCCCACACATGTCACCCACATCTACTTTCTTTTCTTTTCTTTTTTAGTTTTTGGACCATATACAATGGCATTAAGAGGTTACTCCTAGCTCTGTGCAAAGAAATTACTCCTGGCAGGTTCAGGGAACCATATGGGATGATGGAAATCAAACTTGGGATAGACAACGTGCAAGACAAAAGCCTTACCCGCTCTGCTATCACTCAGTCCCACACCTCTGCTCTTGAGATGTGAAATTTCTTAATTTCATGATGACTTCTGTACCAGATCTCCCTCAACATTTGGAGAAGCATGGATTCTCTCTTGAGCACACTGCCATCAAATAAAAGCTGTTTTTGTTTTAAAAAAAAGTTTATTTATATGTAGCCCAAGAGCAAAGACAGAATAACTTAAATTCAATGAAATATATAGAGGACTTACAATGCTAAGACTGAATTCACAACATCCAGACTGTGAAATTACATTTTAAAATAGAAAATGATGTCATCCTATATCATGATGAATCACTTTATATAGTATTTAGAATAATTGCATGAGGGAATTGAATGATTTAAATGGGAGTTGTCTAGAACACTTTCGGCATCAGAGTATAGTTAAGAGAAGGAAAGAAATATGATAACAGGAGGAGCCACAGAGATAGTACTGAGTGTAGGGCGTATGCCTTATGTGTAACCGACCAGGGTTTGATCCCAGGCATTTCATGAGCCTACCAAGAGTAATTTCTAAGTGCAGAGACAGGAGTAACTCCCTGAGTGCCACTGGGTGTCACAAACAAACAAACAAGTAAATAAATGAGTTGTAGAGAAAGACAGATGTTAAATAAGCAGGTTCATGAATTAAGAGGATGCAAGTACACTAGTGTTAAGGAAGGACAGAAGAAAATATGCAAACCACAAAGTCACAGTACTGAAATTATGAAACCCAGACTTTAAAAAAACAAACTTAAAAAGGTGCCTGTTATCATGGCAGACTGGAAAGGGACAAAGGGCTGTGGTGACCACAGTTGAGCTTTGGGGATGAACTTTGGTAACTTTGGAGGTAAGCTCTCACTGGTGGTAAAATTAATGCTGTTTTTTTTTAATCTAAATTCAACTATGAAAAAGTCTGTAAACCATGATGATATAAATAAAAATAAATAAATATTGGGGCCAAAGAGATAGCACAGCAGATAGGGCATTTGCTTTTCACATGGCATATCTGGGTTCAATACCTGGCATTCCATATGGTCCCCCAAGCCTGCCAGGAGTGATTCCTGATCGCTAGTGGGTGTAGCCCCAAATCTAAAAATAAATATATAATGTATGATATATCATTATATCAATAAATCTAAAGATGTAGACATATAGCTAAAATTATTGACTATTTTATAAAAATGAGGACTATTTCCAAATATAATGTCTATTGATAATATGGGAATTATTGTACAGAGTTATACTCATCATTGAAACCTATATTTGGAAACAATAAATTATATTAATCATATAATTGCTATAATATAACATATATATTTAATATTCACTAATAGGATTTCAGTATTTTTAATTTCTATAGACTAGAAAGTTTCTTTTTAATTTTTATTTTTAGGATTTGGACTAAATCTGTGTGTGATTTGGCCTGACTTCTTGCTCTGCTCTCAGGGATTATTATAGGCCTGACTCAGAGGAATATATAGAGTATGGTTATTAAACCTAGGTTGGTGGTAAATATAAAGAACTCTAACAGCTATGCTCTCTCACAGAAAAATCTCTCTAAAACGTTTTTTATTATATAGCATAAGGCTCATCTATTGCTTTAACTTTATCCCTTATATAATTCCATATTATGTCTGATAAATTCTCATCAATTCATTGAGTTGTCCAAATATTTAGCATCAATGTTTTTCTTACAAAACCAGACTTAATTTTTCTATATTAGATTAACTATGCACGTATTTAGAAAGTTAGACAATAATTCTTTCTCAGTAAACATAATTACTAATGAACAAAGAATATCAATTTTAATATATGTAAAGACTGGTTTTCATAATGCATTATAGATAAAAGTACATTTTATGTATGAATCATCTTGAAATTAAATATTCATTTAGTAATTATTTTACTAATAAGCCTGGTTCATTTATTTCTACCAGAGTATAATATGTTAACATATTATAACACAATAATAATTTATTGGGTCAGAGGGGTGGCACAGGTTGCAGGGTTTTTGCCTTACACACGCTAACCTAGGACGAATCGTGGTTCGATTCCACCAACCCCCCATGTCCTATATGGTCCTCAAAGCCAGGGGCAATTTTGAGCACATAGTCAGGAGTAACCCCTGAGCGTCACTGGGTTTGGCCCCAAAACAGAACAACAACAACAACAACAAAAATAATTCTTAATTTAATGCATAATGAATTCCATGCAGGACAAATTTTTTTATTTATTTATGAAAATTTATTTTGAATTTTATTTTAAAATACATATTGAAACAGCAGTAGATTCACATTTTAACTAACAATAATCTAACTTTAATGTTAATTGTAATGAAGTAAAATATTTTGACATTATTTCAGACTTCATGAAGCTGTTTAATAAAATCCAGGTGTATTTTCAGTCTCAAAAAAATGACAAAACATATTGCTAACTGGATCTTACTTTTGATATGTCCAAATACAGGCACATGTAAACACAGCATATACACATAGAGATTCATCCATTTACACAGAAAAACCTGCATGTGTTTTTCTTTTCTGTTAAAGATGATTGAAAAAATTGACTTCAATTTTTTTTTCAAGTATGCAATCATTCTACTAAAAAGAAAAACTGGAATTTCTAAGAATTTTTTTTCAACAATCACAATTTTTACCCAAATATCAGAGGAACAAAATATATACTACTTCACTCTACTGCTGGGTGGTGAAGTCACATTCTTGAATGATGATTGGAGACCACATTCTTCTTTGGCCACTTTCTATTGCCTAGATAATATTATATCACATAGTTATCATTCTACATTAGCTTCCAGTGTTATCAATCCTGGAACATTAATAAGTATATTAAAAATCAATGATCAGTTTCTAACAACTACAAAATTAAATGAGAAAACATTTTAAGATTAATTATTTTAGGTTTGTTAATCTTCCTAAAAACAAAGATATAATTTACATCATGTGTACATGTGTACATCGATGTGTACACAGATTAAATTATTTGGACAAGTGGCCGGAGCCGTGGTGCTAAAGATAAGGTGTCTGTCTTGCAAGAGCTAGCCTAGGACGGACCACCATTGGATCCCTGGCATCCCATATGGTCCCCCCCAAGTCAGGAGCAATTTCTGAGCACGTAACTAGGAGTAACCCCTGAACATCAACGGGTGTGGCCCCAAAACAAAAAAAAAATATTTGGACAAATGACAATATGCATGTTACCATCATCCTAACCAGATATAGTCTATTTCTCTTCCCCAGTTCTTAAGTCAGAGAGAACAAATATTGGGTGAAACATAGGTAAACTGAATTAGGAGATAGATATGGAATGAAAACCATTGGCCTTGAATTACTAAATGGATATTACTAAAATTTCGGTAGGAAATATAGGGTTTGTGATTTTGAGGGAAGTAATAAGTAGGCTGAAATTATAGAAAAACATTGTTAGAGTTTTGGATTATTTGGTGGTGGGGTGAACTGATTATATATTAGGACTGTAAATATTAACTTTATTATAAATGTTACTTAAATCACAATAAGACTTTTAAACATATAATATTATGAATCAGATTAATGACTGACAGTAGTGATTAAGTGTTGAGGTATGCAAGGAAAATCTTTACTCTTTTATGATCTGACAATGGGACTTGTTTCTCAGTCTTGCTCCTGATCCCTTACAAGCAGTGATGCATAGAAATACAGTTTCCATGACAACTGTTCCACAAACTTATGGCAACCTCTATCATACTAACTGCTGAGTCCCTGCTCAGCAGACAGATGGAGATCCCGGGTTTATATCCTTTGTTTTTCCTGCTTCTTTTTACCTAAAGAATACATTTTAAAATAGAACAAATAATACCTTCTTTCCTTAAGATAACAGTCTGTATTTCAACATTCTTAATCTTTAATATGTAAAGGATTTGTAATAAAAGATGTGATCCATCCATTATTCAGCATATCAACAATAACTCATTTAGAACTATGCATATTCATTAAATAAAACAGAAGAGTGGAATTATATTTGATTAAATATTAATAATACATAAGTTCTATTTTTTTAAATAAGACTGCATATATTATTGTAGTGCTTGAGGTGCTTCTTAATAGTTAATAGCAGAAGCATTGCTATAGATATTCTTGCCTTGATTTTAGGGAACTGCTATAAAAATTATCACAGAAGATAGCTCTATTAGAACATATTTAAGGGTTTGCCATTAAATCTGTGCTAAAACTTAGAGTCAAGTTTTGTCTATAAAATAATTATTAGTATCCTACTACATCACGTCAATATATGGTACTTCATACTGATACTGAGAAAACTATAAATTGAACTTTCTTACATTCATTTTTAAACTGAGGTACTAAGATTTACAATACTTTTACTTATAATATTCACAGAGAAATCAGTGGGCCTGAGTGATAGCATAGCAGTAGGGCATTTGCCTGCATGTGGCCTACCTGAGACTGAACCAGAGATCGAGCCTTGGCATACCATATGATACCTCAAGCCTGCCAGGAGCAATTTCTGAGCACAGAGCCAGGAGTAACCCCTGAGAATCACTGGGTGTGGCTCAAGAAAACAAATGAAAAATATCCTACTAACACCATACCCATCATTAAAATAACTGCTTCCATGCTCACTTCGGCAGCACATATACTAAAATTGCAAAGATACAGAGAAGATTAGCAAGTCCCCTGCACAAGGATGCCACGAAAAATAACTGCTTCCTCTACCATGGTTTCAAGGACCATGTAAACTCAGTTCATAGGAAAATATTTTAAATATTTTTTACTTAGGGAATAATAAACTTTTTCTTCCAAAAATGGATATACACAGTCTTTCCTAGTAATAAGAAAGGAGTTAGATACCTCAAAATAAAAAAATTAAAATATACAAAGTTTCATTTTAGTATTATCTAGTTTACAAAATTATCATTTCAGATTGTTAATTTCTAATAATTAGCAACCACAGAGAATTCTAAATTTAACATCTATTCCCACAAACTAAGAGCAACAACTGACATTAAAAGAATTGGACTATAGCTCCTTTGATCTAATTATTATAAAAAAAAATACTAGCTTCCTGAAAAAAAATCTAAACTTTAATCATATATTTGAAAATTAATGCATTTTAGCTAGCCTTTGGGAGGCATTCAAATTAACATTAGAAATTTCATATGTATGTTTTATATTTGAAAACTACTGTGAATTGTTTTAATCTTTGGAAAGCTTTTTGAGAAACATACTTTTTGTTTGATTGTGTTGCATTTTAGAGATACGTTTGTCTCTGTGCTCACATATCTGTTCTCATAAAAGTTCTGGTAGACATATAATATCAAATAGCGTACATAAAATTTCTCCATAAAAGCATTTGCTAGTTCTTTGAACTCTCAGAATGAACCTGGGAATTAACCATTTTCTAAAATAAAGTAGGCATTCAACTTTCAAATGATCAAGCATCTTTGTATTTTTAACCAATGAACCAGAAGTGATCAGTGATCTGTGATCACAGAAACAAGTACCCCCCAAAGTATAATATGATAAAATAACGCAGGGCAATTTCATGTAGGGTAGGCCTACTGGGAAAATAGTTATATACTCTATTGCATGTAATTATAGTACTTGTTCCATTTTAATTTAATTTTTGTGCACTGTGCTCATTTCCTCAATTTTCTTTGCTATTGAATTCTCTATATTTTTTCCAAAAATAATACAACATAATGTTGCCAGGGTCTGTTGTTTGATATTCAAACACAGTTTGCAAATTTTTCCTTTAGTAATGAGGCAAGTACTGCATATCCTATGCAGGGTTTTTGTTTCCAAGCAACTTTTCTTTATTTCACAAAATCATTAAAAAAAAAATATGACTTTCTCTACCAAATTTTTTCTACAATCTTGCTCCAGTCCACAACTCCTTAATAATAATCTCTATTAATGAAGTAAAGTCTGTACACAACACTGCACGTATATAGATATATTGTTTGATGCTTATAATAAACTTTAAAGCAAATTTACATATGCACATTTTAAATATCGTGAAGTTCAAGTTCCCATTATTGTAATTGATTTGTGCATATTTAGACACAGCATGGTAGCAGCATGAACAACATTCTAATTTTTTCCATTTTTTTTCTCTAACATATATTTTAAGTCTTTGAAACTTTTGACTTTTTTAATTTCACCTATATGTTTCCTTCAAAATGTTGCCATGTCTATATTTATTAACCCCTTCTAGAATCAGACAAAAAGTTCACATTGTTTATTTTACTGCCTCTCGTAGATTATAGAATATAATTACACTAAGATGTTTACAATAAATAATCTTTTAAACTTTTGGAAAAATGTAATATTAGGCAAATTATTACTAATACAACTTGTCCATATATAGCATTATATCAATCCATTATTCAAAAATGCTTTTTATAATATGTATATAATTTGATTCTTATGTCCTTAGATTCCAGCTTCCAAGCTCAACAAATATATCCTACATAAGGTGTGGTGTTCTCACGATAATTTCTACCTAAGATGTGATGTCTCACAGACATGTAATAGACTTGGATGTCACTTCTGTCTTCATTCCATCAGTCAAAGAAATAATTAAATGAACCCCAACATTCAACCCCAACAAGTTCAAGTATGAGTTCAAAGAGACACATATCTTGCTAACTGAGCTGCTGACCCAAATGCAGTCTCTGGAAAATTGCATCACTGTATAATATGTGGGACCTAAGCGTGATTTCTAAGCACTGCCAGGTTAATTACCTCAATTCAAGTTAAATAATATTTTTGAAGTGTCAGTTAATACTTCCTTATCTGTAATATATAGTTTAACAGCTTCTTTTTGTGGGGAGTGATAGCTAACAATTCCCATTTCTTCTGCATTTATGCGGTCTTCCCAAAGAAAACACTAAAAAGTTCTCTTCCTAACATAGTTTCAAATTTAAAACTCAAATCCCTAAGGTAGTTTCAGCATCTTTCCAGATATAGGTCATTGCCTTTTTGTTCCCATTCTACATGTGTCTACTCATAAACTCAAGAGAATACTAAGAATGAGCCAAAATAAAAACATCAAATATGTTTCCCATTTAATGGAATGTGGTTGATTCACAAAAATACTGTTTCAAGAAATCCTAAAAATGCTGGCAATCTGTTATTAGAAATTCCTTCTAGCTAAAATCATGCAATGCTGCTTAATTAATCACCCCCTATAATTTAAATCAAAATATTTCTCTGCCAACAACTATTGACTCTTCTAAGTAGTAATCTTCCCTTTATCTTATATTCCTATTAATTTTACCATTGTAAAATATTTCGATAGCACCCAGTGTGTGACAATAGAAGAATATGGAGAATTTTACATTTTGAAAACTTAAATTCCTTTATATAAAGTGTCTACGCTATATTTTTATAATAATTTTTATTGTGAGCAAAAAGTGAATAACAAATTTTTCACAGTAACATTTAAAGTACATAGTGACAATGAATCAGGGCCATTCCCATCTCCAGGGTTGTCCTCCCTTCACCCCTTTTTCCAGATGTGTCCCATATCTCCCTCCTTTGCCCACCCAGAGTGATAGTGTAACAGTTTCCCTCTGTATATAGCTTGTTTCAGATAGGGTATCAATTTTGTTGTTGTTGACTTTGGGTTTGGTGTTTAAGTCTGATTATTTTTTAGTTCAAGCAATATTCACACAGCCGTTTGGTCCTGGTACCACTCATTTTTATTTTCCTCCTCAATTCATGAGGCAGAACAAGATGATTCTAGTTGTGTTGCTCTTATGGAAGAAGAAAAATAATTTGAAACCCAACAAGCAGTTAAAAAATAAATAAAATAAAAACAGTAACTCTCAAAAGAATAAAAAGCACTCAGCAACAGCAACAACAAAAAAATCACCAAATAATGGCCATAAGAGTAAAAAAGAAAGAAAAGAAAAAATAAAGTATGCTGGTGTGGCAAGGTTTTGTGCCCCCCCCCCCAGTTTTTTTGAATAGGCACAGTAAATATTGGGGAGGTAAGAAAGGGAATTTCTTTGGCCTAAGAGATTCAGGTTTTCTCCCCTCCCTCTGCAAGCATACTGTCATGGTAACAACTACTTGCTCTGTACATACTAATTATCACTCCCCAAGGTCTTTTTTTATGGTTCCAGGACTTCCCGCACAGTTTCTACGCTATATTTTTATATCAATATTCAGACATTTCTTTGGGCTCATAGTCACACCATAATTTTCAAAAATGATCTGTCTCTCAATATAAACTCAATTATGAGTACTTAGAAAATATTAGTCTTCCTTTCCCTCCAACCTCTTCTCTTTCACTAAATTGAATCATTTTGTCTGACTAAAAACTTTAGTTGGGTTATTAATCCAGAACCCATTCTTAACAATGGTCTTATGAATGGAAATATATCTCATTTTCTAAAATGTTTTAATAATTTTCTTTGTGACTAAAAATGAATAACAAATCTTTCACAGTAATACTTAAGGTATATAGTGACAATGAATCAGGGCAATTCCCACCACCAGGATTATCCTCTCTCCACCCCTTTTCCCAGCATGTGTCCCATATTTCACTCCTCCCCCCACCCCTCCCCCAGAGTGCTAGTATAACTGCTCCCCTCTGTGCATAGCTTGTTGTAGATAGGGTATCCATTCTGTTGTTGTTGTTGACTTTGGGTTTGGTGTTTAAGTCTGACCAATTTTTATTTCCACTCAATGTTCATATGGCTGTTTGGTCCTAGTAGCATTCATTTTTATATCACCCTTAATTCATGAGGAGGAAAAAGATGATTCAAGTTGTGTGGTTCTGCTGGAAATATATCTAATTTTATCTTTGATTAGTAAAAATGTGGTAGTGGTTTAATTTCTCATATTTTTTAAATCCTGGAATCTCTGAATTTTTTTTTATTTCTTCACTTCTTGAAACAGGATAATTCATTTTTTAGGATGTCATTTGGGTAGTACCTTATCCAATGCAATCAATAACACACACTTCTTATTAGTGACTTTTTCTAGAAATTCCTTTTGCCAAGGTCATAGCATCATCAAGTATATGTGCTACTGTCAAGTAGTCTGAGACAAGTGGGTTTTAAGAGTTTCATTGAAACTATTAACATGACACATATTTTAGCTTCTATAAACCATTTCCTCGTTTTTTGACCTGGCTCCAAAGTCTATCCCAAATATTTCCCGTTAACATTAATTGTTATTACATAGCAGCATACAACTTTTTTTTCTTTGTACTTGACATTTGAAAATGACACTCCTGGTGAAATTGAAGAAGAAATTTTGACAGGACAGCTCTTGTCATACTAGGATCACAATATTGCTTTTTGGTCCACTTTTCATCCTTCTTACTGTATGAAATGTGATCACTTTAAACTGCTACAATAGCCACTTTAGTTTGTATTCATATCTTGTCTTAGTTTTGTGACTGCACAGATTCATCCTGAAGGGATGTGGGCTTTTTTGGAAAACATGAAAGAAAGGAAAAGAGCAACATTTACTTTGAACTGATTATAAAAGGAAAGTGTGTTATCATTCTCCTGAGTCAAGTTACGATATATTTATTTTTGCATTTGTTTCTTTTACACAAAACAATTAATTTTTAATTTGCTCATTTTTCAATAGAGTATTTAGAAACTTGAAGCTTAAAAATAAGATATAATGTTATTTTTTTTTTACTTTTTTGTAGCATTGCTTTTTAAGAAGTAAAATTATTTCAGTAGTCTTTAAAATGTGAACACATTTTTTCCAAAGCGGATTACAAATCTTTCACAGTAATATTTTAGGTACATAGTGACATTTAATCAGGGGAGTTCCCAGCACCTGTTCTCAACATGCATCCCATATCTCCCTCTTTTAACTCCCAGGTTTCTAGTATAAGTGGTCCCCTCTGTCTAGTATGTTGTAAATTGGGTATCAATTCTGTTGTCATTGGCTTTGGATTTGGTGTTTAAGTTTAATCATTTTTTGTTTCTACTTAATGTTCATACGACTGTTTGGTCTTGGGACCCTCCATTATTTCCCCCTCCATTTGTGAGGCGGAACAAGATGGTTCTAGTTGTGCAGTTCTGTTTGAAGGAAATAAAATAAAATGGGGCAAATATCAAGCAAGCAGAAAATGGGAGGACTCCTTCTAGAGTCTATATATATCAATTTAAGAGAAGAAAGGGAAAAAAAGAAAAACATAACAACAATACAAAAAATAAAAGATAAAAAAGTCAAACAAAAACTTGAAAAGCACCACAGGAATATAGATAGATAATAGCCACAGAATAACCATGGTCCTGAAATAATTGCAAAAAAAAAAAAAAAAAGCACACAATGAAAAACAACAAACAACAACAATAACAAAACTAAAAAAGTAATTTGTGCTTTTTTTTTTTTCTTACATAGGCACAGTAAATATTGAGGAGATTAAAAAGAGAATTCCCTTGGCCTAAGAGATACAGGGTTTCTCCACCCTTGAAGTATACTGTCATGGGAATAACTACAGACTTTGTACATGCTTTTTTACTATCCCCTAGGTCCTTCTGTGGTGTCTGGTGTAAGTGAAGAGATTTTTATATTTGCATGTTCCTCTTGTTACAGAGGAAGAGATGACTCCCAACAAAAGGAAAAGTGTTCCCTCCCAACAAAAGGAAAAGTGTTCCCTGAATGACTTGGGTGAAGTAGTAGGAAAGATAAAGCAGTAACTGGAACAGAATCTATGTCTTCTTCCTCTCCCCAACTTATTCACCCAGAAAATGTTTGGGTAATCTAAAACTAATATGTCAATGCATGTTATAGACATTACACCAGATCTATTAGGCAGTCTTGTTCATCTAACAGGTATATGATTCCTGCCACAGGACGTCTAGAAGAGTTCTCTTTCCAGTATGAAAATTCCTTCCTTCCTTCCTTCCTTCCTTCCTTCCTTCCTTCCTTCCTTCCTTCCTTCCTTCCTTCCTTCCTTCCTTCCTTCCTTCCTTCCTTCCTTCCTCCCTCCCTCCCTTCCTCCCTCCCTCCCTCCCTCCCTCCCTCCCTCCCTCCCTTCCTCCCTTCCTTCCTTCCTTCCTTCCTTCCTTCCTTCCTTCCTTCCTTCCTTCCTTCCTTCCTTCCTTCCTTCCTTCCTTCCTTCCTTCCTTCCTTCCTTCCTCCCTTCCTCCCTCTCTTTTTCCATCTTATGTCCTTTCTTCCTTCTTTCCTTCCTCCTTTTCTTTCCTTTCTTTTTTTTTTTTTTTTTTTGAGGGGGCATACCCAGTGACACTCATGGGTTACTCCTGGCTATGTGCTCAGAAATTGCTTCTGGCTTGGGGGACCATATGGGATGCCAGGGATTGAACCGAGGTCCGTCCACATACAATGCAAATGCATTTCTGCTGAGCTATCGCTCCTGCCCTGGAAAGAGGAATTTTTCTTCACAGAAAGTAAAGTCAGTTATAAATTCTACACAGACTTCTAGGTCAGTCATTTTCTGTCACAGAAAAGTAATTTAAAAGGAGATGAATAATGAATTAACATAAGTTTATTTGGAAGTAAGAGAACAAAAAGTGAAAGGAAGGAGGAGATATAACATGCTCCCAAGATATCATGAATTTCTTTAGAGTGAAAAGAATAAGGATACACAAGAATAGATCCTAAAGTATGAAAATATGACAGATAAGGATGTGGGCAAAAGAAAGGATGCACTCATCTTAGAGAAAAATGTAGGTAAATGTTTACCTCTTCTATCAAATTCGTTTTATAAAAAACAAATTAGTTTTTTATACAATTTTGCCAACCTGTACTCAAGTCCTTTCCTAGTGTGGTCTCCAATCAAATGAGGTTGGAGCTGCATTATGCCTTCTAACTTAGCTTTTGTTCCAGCAGTGGAGGCTCTGGACATTGAAAACTTTATTCAGACTATCTTACAGACTGCATTATTTGGATGGATTCAACGGGTTGATTTAGGATCCATACAAAAAATGTTTCTCAGTAGCAGACTCATTCTTTTTTTTTTCTGCCTGCAACATTCTATTTAAAATTGAATTTTTATTTTCACTCTTGTATTAGAGTGATTACAATCATTCTGGTCAGGGCAAAAAGGAAGACACCCTTCTGGATTTTTCAACAGGCAAATAATGTTAAAAATTGGGAGGGGGGAATATTGTTAAAATTGTTTAAAAACAATCTTGTAATTATATATATACACACATAAGTTAAATGGGAGCAATTCATTTAAACAGAGTGACTACACCAGGTGTCTCAGATTATCTTCAATAACTTCAATGAGGACAAAGTGAAAAGGAAAAAAGACAATTAAGGGCTATTATCAAGAAAACATAAAATAAACAAAGATATCACTATTATGCAAATTTAAACTTTGTTCTCCCTAAAGAAAGACATCAGATCATTATGTCTTCCCAAAGAGTAAAGGCCGTTTCTTTATAGAACTTTTAAATATGCAAATATTTTTTTAACATTTCCAGTATCCAAAGTCTCTGTTATGAAATAAACCCTTTTTTTGAAAAATAGAATTTAGGGTAGCAAAGATGTACAGTATATACTCAAATATAAGCCGAGTTTTTTTTTTTACTTGATTTATACTTAGGTCATACAGGTTATTTGATTCGGTGTGTGTGCCCAAATCAAATGTACAGACTCCAGGCAGCTTCTGCAGTCTGCTGGAGGGGGTGGTGCTTCAGCTCGGTCCACAGGTTCCGTCTGAGCTAAAGAGGAAGGCGGCTGAACTGAACTGTATAGCACTGAACTATTTAACCTACAATATTCTGCACTTTGTATGAGACCGACAGCAGTGATGATGGTATCTGTGAACTCAGTGATGATGACAATGTCTATGCTAATACCCTCACATCAGATACAACTGAAGCTCTGTTTGGACAGATGAGGAGGAGAAGGATTTTAACCTTTGTGATTTAGCTTGATTACCTGTTTAGCTATGGTTTTCTGCACTTTATTTAAAGTTTTAAAGTTATTGTTCCTAGTTTACAGTTTTCTTTAGCAATAAATATGGAAAAACATTTAACCTACTTATTTCTCAATGACTGTAATTATTTTGTAATTATTGTAATTATTGTTGTAATTAATTATTGTAATTGTTTTGGGTATATATTTTTATTTTGGAAATTTAACAATGGCTACTGCATTTTATCACCTCAGCTTATACATGATTCACTATGTTTTCACATTTTTAGTGTGAAATTGGGGGGTGTTTAGCTTATATTCTGGTTGGCTTATACTTGAGTACTTATGGTAATTTCTTACTTTACACTGGCAAGTTTTTTTTTTTAACAATTTATGGTATCTTATTATACAGGTACAGTAAAAACAAGAAGTAATAACTTGTTTATATTTCTAACATTTTCATAATTTGGACCTAAATAAAAGGCAAATTATTGGTACAGAAGGTCACAAAGGAGGCCTATGTGGTGTCTAATAACCTTGATGACCAATGACCAAGGTCTAGCTGCATCCAGATATCAGAAGAAAATTAATTTAGCAGTTTTGTTCAGTTTAAACGGTCCACATTCTTGGAACAAAATTTAAAACAAAATCACATGTACCAACATTATTAAAATATAAAAGGGCAAATGTTTGATCTTTTTTCAATTTATCTTTAGGAGTATCTTCCTGAAAGTGAGAGCTTCTCTTCATTCTCTTCCTTTTCTTTCTATTCCCTTTGATAAAAATCATTCCTGATTTTGACTATTTAATCTCAGATTCCTGAGCACCTCCAAGTGTGACTCTAAAACAACAGCAAAAATAATATTGTGCTGTTCAAAAGGATATGCCTAAAAACAAGCCATGCAAGTGTATTAATTTTATTCTGCTGAGGGTCCCATAGTTTTTTCTTATGTACATTCATTTATTTCAAACATGTATTTCATTTATGCATTCATTTATTATAAGATGTTGAAAAGTTTGTGCTTCATTATTATTTTAAATTTTTATTTGCAAATTGCTTCTATCAAATAACCCTTGATCTAACTTGTTTATTTATTGCTGAGATTATGTTTTAAGAAAGAACTCTTTAAACATTAAAAAAGACATACAAAAGGATATTTTTTTTGCCTTTAACTTCAGGATTTCCCTGAAGTGAGCACAGCATTTTGTTTGACCTCAAGAGGAAGGTCGATGTAGAGACAGGGCTTGCTCTGCCTTTTCAAAACATTTAGAACATTTCACCTGACTCAGTGCTCTGGGGACAGTGCTTTATTTATTAGTTTTAGAGCTACTACAGAGAATGCTCTACTTCTGTTATTTTAGCAGACTGGGAAGGCTATGACTAGCATAAGGATGATTCTAAAATTTATAGACTATAAAACAATGTATGAATTCAGAAATTCCTTTAAATTTGAAGAAAATAGTTTGTGAATGTCACAGATTAAAAATTGAAATTCTGTTCTGAAAGTATATAGTATTTTTTGCTTACTCTTAGCATTAATAAGTATACATCAAAGTTGAGTCTGTGGATTAGGATGGAAATTTGTCTCAAAATATATGGCCAAACAAGCACAATGTATTATTTAAATACCCATGAAAGTCATTGGCATGGTATTCTACTTAATAGTAAAAGAATAACTAAAGAAAAATGAAAAAGCCCTTAAATAGATAGCATATACTAAAAATTTTAAGTCAAATAATAACCTGAGTATCTATATTGATATTAAAGATTGATATCAAAATCAAGTAAAGCAAATAGCCATATATAGACACGCCTGAGTTTGCATAAGTGAATAGATACCTTGATCCTCCTTATCATAATATACGCACACATCATACATTAAATAGATTAAATTACTCTTGAAAGATTCTTATTTATCATCATATAAAATTCAATGCATATTAAGGGAATTAATAAAAAGACTTTGGGTCTTGGAATTCGGGTTGTTTTGGAGATTACCTTATTGAATAAAGTTCAATAGTGTAGCATAAGGGGCCGGTGAGGTGGCGCTAGAAGTAAGGTATCTGCCTTGCAAGTGCTAGCCAAGGAAGGACTGTGGTTCGATCCTCAAGCATCCCATATGGTCCCCTCAAGCCAGGGGCGATTTCTGAGCGCTTAGCCAGGGGTAACCCCTGAGCATCAAACGGGTGTGGCTCGAAAAAAAATAGTGTAGCATAAGCTTAAATAGGTATAAATAATATAAGCTATGTAAGAATTAAGATACTTCTATTATAAAACATACATATGAAAGTTTCAAATAGGCAGATATTAAAAAAGTCATACATTATTAGCTATTGATTTATTGTGATTGAGTTTTAAACCAAATTATACTTATTTTTAGAAGCATAAACAGGTTCTTCAGGATCTTGGATTATATTTTAAAAAATCTACTTTAATTTTTATAAGTAACTTCCTAATTAGATTCATACTGGGATGAATGTGATTTTCAAATTCTCCTTTTAAAATCCCTTGTACGATGACCATTCTGTTAAATTAAGAAGAATTTATAAAACAGAGAGCAAGAGAAGAAGAACAAAAGAGAGAGGAAACTATTTTGGGAGCCAGCATTTTCATTGAATAAATTCATTAACAATAAACAAAACTAATATTTGTGAATACATCTATATTTGTTTAAGAACCTCATAAACAAATAAAAGAGGGATTTCATGAAGTTTCATAAAATAGAGTGAAAAAAAGTACTCTAATTCATTTGCTAAGACAAAATCAAGGTAGCTTTTAATACCAAACCCTCTTGCACTTCACACCCTGAAGGTAATCACAGAGTACTCATTTTATAAAAATTAAGGTTTATTTACTACATAGCAAAGTGTCAAACTATATATCAAGATCTCAAACCCAAGCCTACCACACTACCTGAACTAAATCTTTTACACTTGATTAGACATGCTACTGAACAACTCTCAGATAGGTGAAAGATGGGGGTGGTCAGGGAGACTAATAATGCTTACATCTAGTCATGTGATTCTGCATGCACCAGATTTCATGGATTTTTTTTTTACACTTATAATGGAAGTATCTGGTAATCACCCCTGAAGAGGTTATAAAATGTAATAGGGGCAGTGCTGTATATTGTGGCCACTTATTGATAAAAAGTAAACCTATAATGCCAATTGTTTCTTTTTGTTTGTTATCATTGTTTGTTTCTTTACTTTTTGACCTTAATTTCCCTTGTTGGCAATATTACAGGTACAGGAGTTAGAAACTATAAGAAAGCAATAAAACCAAAACATATTGCAAGATTTCCTATGGATATTTGTTCTGGTTGCTTCAATAAAGTGAATGCCGTGAGGAAGAATGGAGAGGGGAGTTTGTAAATTGTCAGGTGGCTCTAGGTTTAAGATATTCAAACAGATATAAAAGTGTGCCAACTTAATTATATTGCAACTTTAAAATTAATATTAGAACCAGATAGGTTAAGAAATATGAATAGAAACTGCTATAATTTTTACAATTTTCTTAATGATAAAGTGAATTTGAGTTTATATTATAGAATGCCTTATTTTTAAGCATGTTATGCTAAAGTATACTGGACTAAAATGTTCTGATGTATGCAATCTACATCACAAGTATAGGTGTGTTGGCTGATGAAAAAATCCAAAGCACATGTGTATGGGAGATATAGAGCAATATGGTACAGGTGAAAATTGTTAACTGAATTTGTAAGGGGTATGCATGTAATATTTTCTCATTTTTAACAAAAATGGTAAATTTAAATGATATTTGAATAAATATGGGGCAAATGCTACATGTAACCCTAGAGAAGAAGAAAAACTTTCTCAACTCAAAAGATAATGTGAAAAGGTATATGATCACAAGGTAGTGAAGAATAAAGAGATAAAACATTTAGGAGGACATAGATGTATGATCCATATGGAAGTTATAATCCAAACTTCAGTATAAATAGACCATGATGGAATTCTGGGCTTTATGATTTGTTTTACTCAGTATAAGTTTAATTTTTCCTGAGAATGAAATACAATTACTTACAGTGTGCCAGATTGCCTGCTTTATAAACTATGCATCGAGGAAAGCATGAAATTAAGGCACAAAAGGGCTTAAGCTTCAACATATGCTTAGAGAACAACTTCACATCTGTCCACTTCAGATGGCAGCATATTAAATAACTAGCTCTTTGTTTTGTTAAATTCATCTAATATCTGTCTAGCCTCAGATATCTGTATGTAAAATAAGGATTTTTGCTTATGTTTTTATTTATAGTGTACCTTAAAACCATACAAATATTAATTTTTGAGTAAGTCTTAATAATAAATGAATGCTTTTTCTGTTATTGTTATATCCTGCAATGCTCAGATATTACTCTTGATGCACACAAGGATCACTCTTGGCGAGCTTGGAGAACCACAAGTAGTTATGAAGATAGAACCTTGTTGTTGGCCATGTACAAGGCTAACACCCTATCCACTGTGCTACCTGTCAATCCCATTAATTTTTGGTTTTTGGGACACATCCGGTGACATTACTCCTGGCTATGAGCTCAGAAATTGCTCCTGGCTCAGGGAACCATATGGGATGCCAGGGATCAAACCCAGGTCAGTCCTAGGTCAGCTGCATACAAGCAAACTTCCTATCATTTTCTATTGCTTAGCCCCATTAATTAATATTTTATACTGTTCTTCTACTAGTCAGTGATAAGTACTCTTATACAGGTTTTTAATCAGTGGTTAACCTCAATAGTTATATGTTTTATTCATGAATTATTGTATAGATAGTTGCATTTTTCAGGAGTGAACTTTTTGAATAATGATGAACTTGTGACAATTTTATAATATGACTACATTCAAATTTATACACATAAATTATTTGCATTTTTAATTTATTATTATTTAGAATAAAATAGACAATGTCATAGAATATTTTATATATTGTACAATTTTCTATCTTAGTCAATTAAAGAGATCATTTTAAAATAGTTGCTTCAAAGAAATAGTCACAGAAATCAGATAAAAGGAAAACAATGGAAACAAAAAATAGACACATATAATTAACTAGTGTTTGAAAAAGGAGAGAAACCAATACAATAGGAACAAAAGAATCTTAGCAAATGATGGAATTAAGATATCCACATATCAAAAATGAATCAATATGTCACCTGTAATTTGTATCAAAAAACCCACAAAAATATTAATCCTTGGTGTAAAATATAAAACTATAAAATTCCATGGAGAAACCAGAGGAAATATAGGTGACCTTGATTCTTATCTTTATAGATTAAATAAAGCATCAAGGACGTGAAAGTGGAACTGTCAAGTTACATTTCTTCAAACAAAGAATTTAAGTTCCTCTAAAGATGCTGTCAGGTGTGTGAATAAACAATTCATAGACTGAGAGAAAATATTTCCTATTGACATATAAAGTACTCTTATATAATATATAAAAGAATCTTTAAATTCAGTACTACAAAAATATGTAGCACTTTTGAAAAATAAAAATTAACCAAAGACCTTAACAGACATAATAATTCAGACAAGGTAAAGAGCAAATAATCATATGAAAAGATAATTCATATCAAATGTCAGCAGGGAAATATAAATTAAAATAACACGTAGTTGCCTCTCCAAGCCTTTTAGGATGACAACAATCTAGAATTCTGTCAGTACAAAGTGCTTTTGAATGTAGAAGTCACAACCTGATTTATTGTTTATAGGATTGTAAAATGATACAGCTACTGTGGAAAAGCTTGGCAAATGCATATTCCCCCCTTCTGCATCTGCATATTTTAATTACAAAATCAAACATACCTTGACTTATAATGCAAACTGAGCTTCTTAGTATCTAGACAAATGAATTCAGAATATATGTTTATTCAAAAATATACTATCTAGGGAATTTTATAGAATCTAAATATATATTTGCTAAGATTTACAAGCAATTAAAATATCCTTAGTAGGTGATATTCTTTAGTAGGTGATTTAAATAAATTCTAGTAGATGCAGAGAGTAGCATACAATTTGGTATATAGTGGGAATGAATGATATATCAATAGAGGACACTGAGGAAACTTAACACATATTAAGTACTTAGTGAGATGGTAGAACAGTTTGTAATATGTATATTATAAAGTGTAATTTCTACAATATGGTATTCTGAAAAGATAAAAACCATTGAAGGAGCAAAAGGATCAGGAGTCAGGGAAGAATGCATAAGCAGAGCAATAGAAGTATTTTACATGGAAAGATTTTTAAATTGTAACTCTAAAGATAGTTTGCTGTCATTTTACAATATTTTCAAACTTATAGATTTTGGGCACCAAGATGTGTCCTAATGTAAAAGATGGGATTTATCTGATAAACATGTGTGTGTTTAGTTTATTAATTAAATGCACACAATTAAATGGGGAAATTGAAAATATAAGAGGTTGTGTGGGGCTGGTTTGAGAACTAACAGGAACGATCGCTGACTGCATGGTCTGGAGTAATCCCTGAACACTGCCAGGTCTGGCTCAAATATCAGAACCAAAAAAACAAATAAATGTAATGTGGGTACGCCTGAGTACAAGAGTGGAGCAAAGGGAGGTTTCAGTAATCCTTGTAACTTCTGTTTTTTTGTGTTCTGAATATAAAACTGTTACCAAAAAAGGATAGTAGATACCTATAGAAAATAGAGAGTGACATAGATATATTAACTTTCAGAATAAAACAATAAAAAATTCAAAATAATATATTATATATGTATATACATATATATGTATATATGTGTATATATACATATATATGTATATATACACATATATACATATATATATACCAGTAGTAACATTTGATGCACAAAACAACAATGTACTTTAACTTTATGAATTCAACCTTCTGTTGAGTTTTTCATGTCTCTTTGTTAGCTTTACATAATGACAAAAGAACCTCTACTCTCCAGGTTGTTTCAACATAAGAAGGAGAAAGTCACATTAATCATAGTGGAGAAGCACAAATAAATAGAAGGGTAGATTTCATCCATGGTGCTGTATAGGGAGAAATATGGTCTTAAAAAAACTTAACTTATAACAACAATAAGGGTAACACCAATGGTTTTTAAGGCAGTGACTAATGAAAAACTCATTTGAAAAAGAGTTGAGGATGAATAGAGAATAAATGGCAATTCTTTGAGCTACCTCAGCTAGTGAACCATTCTGGAGAAATACTCTGATGTGCAAAACACTCTGTTGGTGCAGTTGCAGATACTTGTTATTGACCTCTGTTTAACTATTTATGCTCCTAAGAAAACTTATGTCTTACCTAAAAATATTTTTTTGTGTTTAAATTAGTAAAAAAAAAATAATTTTTTGTTTTGGTTTTTGGGTAACATCGGTAGTGCTCAGGAGTTACTCCTGGCTCTACACTGAGAAAATGTTCCGGGAAGACTCGGGGGACTATATGGGAAGCTGGGATTCAAACCACCATCTTTCTGCATGCAAGGCAAATGCTCTGCCTCCTTGCTATCTCTCCGGCCCCATAATTAGTAAATTATTTTAATATTCAAGAAACAATAAAATGTAGTGGCTAAAAACATGAATTCAAGTTCATTCCTGCAACTATGGACAAATTACCTCTCTGTTCCAAAATCTTATCATTTGCAACCTAAAGTTTTTTATTTCTCAAAATATTTTTGAAGTTTCAAGAAATAGCATTTTTTAAATACTTTTTATTTTGACCTAAGTGAATTAAAAATCTTTCATAGTAATATTTTAGGTACATAGTGACATTGAATCAGGGGCATTCCCACCACCAATGTTGTCCTCCCTCCATCCCTGTTCCCAGTATGCATCCCATCTCCCCTTCCTTTACTCCCCCGCCCCAGGCTGCTAGAATAAGTGATTCCCTCCGTGTCTAGCTTGTTGTAGATTGGGTATCGATTCTGTTATCGTTGGCTTTGGATTTGGTGTTTAAGTCTGATCATTTTTTTATTTTTACTCAAGTTCATATGCCTGTTTGGTTTTGGTACCATTCATTATTTCCCCCTCAATTTATGAGGCAGAACAAGATGATTTAAGCTATGTGGTTCTGTTTGAAAAATAAGATCATATGGGACACCAGGGGATCAAACCACACTCCGTCTTAGACTAGCGCAGGCAAGACAGATGCCTTACTACTCCACGCCACCACTTCGGCAGTAAAAAGATTTTTAAAGCATTTTTGTATTTAAAATATTAAGGATTTTTAAAACACTTTTGTATTTAAAATATTAAAGTATAAATATATAAACATTAAAATTTAAGGTAAAATATATATGGCTATTATTTTAATATTTAAGTATAGAAGGTTAGAAAAGAGGAAGATAAAATTGTTAAGAGTATGAGTTTTGAGCAATAAAAATTAGGGTAATTAAAATATAAATGTATAAGAAAAAACATGGATTTAATTTCTGAAAACTCTTTACTCCAAAATGAGAAAAGAAAAGTTAGGAAAACATTTAAAATAGATCAACTGAGTTCAAAATAAGAGAACATAGTACCAGAACAGATATTAAATTTATTTAAAATTAATAACTACAACAACAAAATGGAAGGAAAGGTAGAAAGTAAAGAAGAGGGAAAAAAGAATAGTGGTGTATTTCACAACAAATATAAATATATAGCAAATAAATGATATTTTAGAGTAAATATAAGCACAGAACTATGATTCCAACATTAAATATTCAAACTGTTAATTTATAATAAAAATCTAAGAGTACAAGATGAAAAATGCAAAGTCAGCTTGAAAATCACAATGGTCACATAAAAAATAAAGCATGAAACTGTATAATTATCATACAGTACAAAAATAACAAAATTATCTGTACATAAAATTGTAAATGGTCATAAAATCATAAAATACATTTAATAAAGCCAAAGCAAGTGTTCACATCGTGCTGTATACATCATGGTTGGGAGGGTTCTTTAATGACAAAAGGTATTAAAACAAAAATAATCAAACAGGATTATAACAAAATAAAAAGTTTCATATAAAAAAGAATTTGTTATTGAAAGGATATTATACTGAATAGGAGGACATATATGAACACATTACATGTTAAAAGATGTAAATATTAAGAGTCAAGATATTTTAGTCACTTTCATAATTTGACAAGAAAATTAACATAATAAAGGAGAATTTAACAGACATGCTACTGAAAGTGTACAGATGTCCAACAGGCTCTTGGGAGAGATGTGTATTAACATTTACTATCAGTGAAAAGAAAGCAAAAGGAAAGTAAGATGTCACCTTATAGGCATGAAAGAAGTGTATATTACAAAATTCAGAAATAACACATATTGGGGCCGGGAAGGTGGCGCTAGAGATAAGGTGTCTGCCTTGTAGGCGCTAGCCAAGGAACGAACCGCGGTTCGATCCCCCGGCGTCCCATATGGTTCCCCCAAGCCAGGGGCAATTTCTGAGCGCTTAGCCAGGAGTATCCCCTGAGCGTCAAACGGGTGTGGCCCAAAAACCAAAAAAAAAAAAAAAAAAAAAAAAAGAAATAACACATATTTATATTATTGTGAAAAATTAGAAACTCCTTTCATTATTTGTGAGGATGCACAATGATAGAATGCATCTTTATAAAAAATAGTAAGAAGTACTTTCAAAAAATAAAAATGAATCTACATATTATGAACAATTTTATTCCTATATGTCTATTTAAAGAGTACAAATACTCTATTCTGAAAAGTATGTGCAAACCAGTGTTATTTGTATCCAAGCCATAAAATCAACTTGGGCATCCAAGAACAGATGGAAATATAAAAAAATAAATGGAATGGGTGCACAATAAAATGTTATTAAACTACAAGAAAAGATTAAATATTGATTTTTAAAAATATGAAGACACCTGAAGAAAGAAATGCGCAATGCAAAGTGAAATAAGTTAAAAGGAAAAAGAAATATTATATGGTTTCATTCATACAGAGTTGAATAAGATACATAAAGATATTGTTCTATGATATATGAAGAAGCAAAACAAGGGGAAAGTGAATGACAAATATTCATGGACTTGGAATGCAGAACAGTGATCACAGAGAGAAGGGAGCATTATGATCATAGTGATCGCAAGAGGAAGGAGATTTAATATACTGTAGTGGAAGGATATTTGTACGTTCTTGGTGAGCATTGTGTTTATATTTTGAAGAAACATAAAATTGCATTTGTGAAGCCTATGGATTCCTAAAAATCAATAATACCCCAACACCAAACAGTATAGAAATGATAAAAATAACAAAAAAGAGTCATAATAGATTTCTAATACAATTTTGTTTGTTTTCATTTTTTGGTTTTTGTTCATGTATTTGCTTTTTAAAGAATCACACCTGGCAGTGCTCGCTCCTGGCTTTGAGTTTAAGTATCACAACTAGCAGGGCTCAAGGGAATATATAGGATATGTGGGCGGTAAAATCTGGGTTGCCCATGGACAAGACAAGTGCCTTACTCATGTTCTGGCCCCATCCAAGTGCCTTTTAGGAATATTATAAAGAAGGCAAGTATTCTATTTTCCAAAATATATGAGGAGAAACGAGCCAGCAGGTTATAGTCCAATGAAATTGATGTTTGGGATGTGATTAGACAAAAGAATGGTAAGATTCTGTGAAACATAGAGAGAAATTAATGGTTTGCTAAGCTAATTTGAACAATCCATTAAAGGAAGAGACAGAGTCTTCTTTATTTCAGGAAGACCAATTTGTTTTTTCCTCATGAATTTAAAAAGGCAAAAATCCCTGTACTGCTTGACCAGTTGCCATGTGACACCTCAAAATGTTATAGTGGTGTCAGCCAATAATCAAACATGAAAATTACACTGTAGTCTACCAAGTTCAATGAACCTGAATTTTAACAAAAAATGCTCAGCTAGTATCAATCACAGCTGAATAAATCCTTAGACAATGACTTTAGTAAGAATGTGGATAAATAGAACATTTATTTCAAAATGACCCTTGTTAATCTAAGGCTGGATAATTACATTTGCCTTTGTGTTAAAAAAGAAAAACAATATGAAGTAAATCTCTTTGTACCTTCAAGGAGGCTGGCTAGGATGATAGGTGGGAAAATGGAGACTGGTGAATGAAAGGTCACACTGGTGATGGAATTTGTGTTTGATATTTAATGTCTGAAATGATTATACCATGAACAACTTAGCAAATCATGGTATTTTAATTAAAAATAAATCAAAGAAGAAAATAAAAGAACCAAAACCTAAAACAATGAGGGCTACTAATTAAAATGAGCTATTATTTGAATTATTTTTATAAAACAAACATGAGGTAATAAAATTATAGAAAAATCACCACTGATCATTTTGTTTTACTATTCAATCATTTTTGCTATATTTTTGGTGGTTAGAGTCATATAAAATTTGTAAAAATTTGTATAAGTTGCAAGTTATAAAATATTGCAAATATGTATGACATAATGAGAAAGAATGCTAATACATATGGATCAAAATTATATCTTATGGACATATAATTTTTTAGGTAAAAGAGTACAGTGGATAAGGCAGTTACTGACTGGAGTTTGATCAGAGGCACAAAATATGTCCTCCAAGTATGTCTGCAAGTGTATACAGAGCAAAGCCAGGAATAAGAATGCAACAGTATCACAAAATCCAAACCCAAATGCAAATATATTAGACTCTTAAATAACTGAATTTAGTTGATATTGGCAGTCAGTTCTGACTTTTTTCATTTTTACTATCTATATATTGTCATGGAACTTGAAAGTTAAGAAAAATAATAGGGAAATATTTATTAATTTTCTTAAATCAGTTTTAAATTTTGCAGTCAAGATACAATAAAATTATAACATATTTACTAAAGGAAAAACATTTTGTCAATTTATCATACACTGTTATCTTTGAGCTATGCCATAAGTGAAAACTAGAAAAACATTTGACTTTTTTTTTTTTAAGTTTTTTTTTTTTTTTTGGTTTTTGGGTCACACCCGGCGGTGCTCAGGGGTTACTCCTGGCTGTCTGCTCAGAAATAGCTCCTGGCAGGCACGGGGGACCATATGGGACACCGGGATTCGAACCAACCACCTTAGGTCCTGGATCGGCTGCTTGCAAGGCAAACACCGCTGTGCTATCTCTCCGGGCCCAACATTTGACTTTCAATACACAGGAATTTATAAAATTATGTTTTCATTTTATTTCATTTATGTCCAAGACATTCCTTATACTAGCTAAAAAAAAGCAAATTATTTGGTATATTTTATAACATTTTGGCTAATAGGATATGTACAAAAATTAATTTTATTTTAAGTTATTCTAGGTAACATTTGTGTCTGCACTTTCTATAAATATAGAACATGAAAATTTAAAGTAAGTTCTTAAATAGTACAGTCTGATATTTATGTTCACTTGCAATTTTCTTTTTGGAAAAGCAATGCCCTCTTAATTTAATTTACATGTTTTCTTACAATTCTGTTTTTTTTCACAGTGTAGAAATTTTGGTATAATTATATGCTAAACATCTCATTTCATGTTCAGTGTAGTGTAACAGAAACCAAAATAGTCTTAAATTACCAAATAATCTCCATTTCTTAAAAGACTTCAAAATTAAAAACAAATAGAAATGACTAATTTTAGAAAACATGATCTCATATTCATTTGCTGTATCATGACTAGCATATATAAGAGATATGATATTCTTAAATTTTATAAAGAAAATTATTTTTAAAATTTGAAATATTAGCAAAAAGTACAAAATCTGTGTGTGTTCAGATAAATTTCGTATGTGTCCAAATAAATTTTCTATGTGTTGACCATAAAATATTTTAAATAACTAGAAAGTAATGCTATGACAAGATTCTTGGTTGTTTATATCAGCTATATGAACTCTATGTTATTTCTAAGTCATAGTCTCATAGCATTGCGATATCACTCTTAAGAGATCTCCATGTTGCTAACACAGTAATTACTGTTTAAGTCAGCAGTGGGAACCATCCCAATCATGAACCATACCATAAAGATCCAAGAGATCATGTGGTCTTGTCCTGGTACATAAGAGAACACACCAGTATACTCAATTTTAATTATTCAATGTCAGTTTTCCTAAATTGTAAGGCCATTTAATTATGCCAAAGCTATCCAAATGAGTTTTGGCAGGAAAAAAAATAAAAAAGCTTCTCAACCTCACAACTTGATGACTTAAATTATTCCTTTATCTTCAATTGATAATGTAAAGAAGCCTATAATCAAGTTGTTGAAAAACAGTCAAATTTAGATCTTTATTTTACTATTCTGAGCTGTTCATCTACACAATAATATAATAAAAGGTATTTTCCTTACTCCTTAAAAATACCGTTACCTAACATTTAATATAAGTTTTTAGCTTTTGAGAATGCTTTGGTTGATGTCTATCAACTTTTGAACTTTTGTTCACAAAGCTTAGTGCTTTCTTAAAACAACTCATGCATCTTCTGTTCTAAGCATTTTTTATTGTTATTACCTAATCCTGAGCCCCAGAGACCAGATTTAATTAAATTCCACCACTCTGATCTCATTATATATTCTTCACTGAAAGTATTATAATATTTTCACACTGTTGTCCTTGGTTGAAATGTTTCTTCACAAGACTTCTTTCTTAAAATCAAAATACATAACTTCTATATATTTAAAAGCATGATTAGTACACAATAATGTATTTGCTTTTACACAAATAATATTTGTCAAAATCCTGAAAGAATAATATCTTGTAGAAGCTAGTTACTGTATCATGATGTCCTTGTTAACCTTGTAAACCATCATGTAATCATTACTGTTAATAACAAAGTGGTAATCTGGACAGGAGTATGAAGTACACTGAATTGTGAGATGAATTATTATAATATTGATTCACTTTTTTTTTTTTTTTTTTTTTTAAATATGGAACGCTTCACGAATTTGCGTGTCATCCTTGCGCAGGGGCCATGCTAATCTTCTCTGTATCGTTCCAATTTTAGTATATGTGCTGCCGAAGCGAGCACTATTGATTCACTTTTGAGGTTGTTTTTATTGTAGGTTTACAATTATCTCTATCAATGAAAACGAATCTGATTATCTCGAAATGGTTGAATAATAACGATGAATAATTAAATCACACTCTATCCACAAATATTTTTTGTAAAATTCAATTACTTTGTTAGACTGGTCCATAACATACCTATAGAAATAAGATAATCAATTGTTATCATCAAGAAAAAAGACAGAAAACAATGTGTGAGAAGAAAAAATAGCTCATAAATGGGAACTACACAACTATGGGTGAGAAATATGTTGTAAATATAGTTGGAATATTATGATAAATGGACAGTTTTATATTGTTACAAGTAGACTGTTCTTGTAGGGTTGAAGGGGGGGATTCTAGGAGAATCCTATAGTGATTTTAATCTACTGGATCAGTGGTCCTCAAACTATGGCCCGCGGGCCACATATTGTATTTGTATCTGTTTTGTTTCTTCATTGCAAAATAAGATATATGCAGTGTGCATAAGAATTCGTTCATAAGTTTTGTTTTTACTATAGTCAGACTCTCCAATGGTCTGAGGGGCAGTGAACTGGCCCCCTGTTTAAAAAGTTTGAGGACCCCTGGAGGTGGTCCAATTCCAAAGTCTTCAGATATGATAGCCTGCTATGCACCTTTGACAACATATCAATAATGTATGTGGGGCTCCAGAATTACAAGTGGCTAACACTCAGGGAAATATTTGTCCCTAGTAATGAACTTTAGCTGGCCACATTGAAAACATACTTTAAGCTCCCTGCTATATGTTCATACCACCATGCTGAAAAAAATTACTTATATGCTGGATTTTTTTCACACAAGCTCTTTTAAAGCATATCCAGGCATGCACAATTATACTAAAATATTGGAACAATAAGTCTAGACTATACTCATAGTCATTTAAGGAAAATGCAAAAATATATCTGATACTAAAAAAAAAAGTAAGTGGGAATCTAGATGTGCAAGCTAGTTATGAGACATGAGTACCTGCTTTCAAATGAGTAAAACAATTTGAGACTTCTAATTATCCTTATTCATAAGAGAATGAGGAATGTTTTGAGTAGTGAGAATACACAGCCATGTTCAGGGGTTATTCCTGACCTTGTGCTCAAGGATCATTTCTGTCAGGGCTCAGGGTTTCAATGGGGTGTACAAATTTAATTTGGGTTGGTAGGAGTGCAGCACAAATGTCCTCCGTGCTATTTAATTCTATATCTCTAGTGGAGTAGGCTTGTTTAAAAAGCAGTCTCTACATTGCTATCGCTGCATGTATTTTATATATGTAGGAAATATACAAATATTTTTTATATTATAAAGGTAAATGTTGCTTTTTTGCCATAGAGAAAAAAGAACTCAAGTACATACTTGACTAGTTTTACACAGTAAATTTTTGTATAAAATAATATCATAGATGTATTTATTTTAAAAAAAAACTGAAAATAAAAATAGTATTCCAGGGGATATATTGCCTTAATAAATAGTTTTGCAAATATTAATAGAGATTTATTTCAAGTAGTTTAAGTCCTAGATGTCTTTTTATTTAAAAGTCTTTAGTAACATTATCAGTTTAAAGACCAGCATGACAGAAATTACATTTTATTTTATCTTTTGGTCTTTGGGTCAGACTCGGCAGCGCTCAGGGGCTACTCCTGGCTCTACGTTCAGAAATCGCTCCTGGCAGGCTCGGGGTACCATATGGGATACCGGGATTTGATACACTGTCCTTCTGCATGCAAGGCAAATGCCCTGCCTCCATGCTATCTCTCCAGTCCCCAGAAATTAAATAATTATTTAAAATATTTTAGATATTTTAAATAAGCCTTTAAGTTAATTGGCTTGACTTCCTAATTGAAAATTTGAATATATAAATATAGGTAATGAATATGAACTTATATTTTCATAAGAACTAATAAAAATAAATTATTTGTAGCATTTTGATTATAAATATAATTATCCAAAAGTATCCAAATTTAATATTTCTTCATTGCACTTTTGTTAATATTATAATTTTGAATTTTTACATCCTAAAACAACATTTTTTTGTATATTTTTGTAAAAAAATAATTTTATTGTAACAATTGTGATCTACAGAGTCCTTCATAGTTGAATTTCAGATATTCAATGACTCTGGGCCTTTTCCACCATCATTGTCAACCTCTCTCCACCAATGTACCCAGACTGCATCCTATACAAACACCCTTTGCCCCTGGCTTTCCAGTATAATTATATATATATATGTATATATAATGATATGTATAAAAAATATATATAATATATAATTAAGTTTAAATTGTTAACGGTTAGGTCTCTTGATTCTATTATTATTGACTTTAGCTGGCTTGGATTTTAATTCTATCCTTATTTATTTCCCTGCCAATGCATCTGAGACCACTTGGCCCCTGGCTCCCAACCTTTCTTCACTTTTATAGAAAAATTCAGGAATATATGGTAAAATAAATTTGTGTCCCAAGGTTCTATGAAAAAGAGGCAGGAGTCTCAACTTAAAAGATAATAAATAAAAAATACAACAAAAAAGTGAGTGTGGCAGGTTTTTGTTTGTTTGTTTGCATAGGCACAACAGAATATGAAAAAATAAAAATAAAATAACTTTGGCCAAAAAATAAGGAGAACTTACCCATGAAAACTCCTGGCATAAGACCAACAACAGGTTTTGAACATACTAAGTTGTATAACCCCAAAGTCTTTGTGGTCAGAGTCACATTTGCAGCAGGAAGGTTTCTTAATTTAGAGATCCTAGTTTTTGTACAGATGCTATGTTGATGTCAGGGTGACAAAGAGTGTCTTCTGGTTTCATCTCATTATTAGGGGCAATGCAGAGATCCCTGCCCTGAAAACAGATTGTTGCTATTATCAAGTCTAGAGTGTCATATAAACCCACTCTGGAGAGAGTCCATGCCAGCCCCAGCACCAAAACTTTATTTTATAATTTAAAAATTATTTGGCAGTAATAAAAGTGGAAAAAATGATAACATTCTAATAAATATTTACTATTAATATATTTTATTGTTGAGAAAAATCAGACATTGAAAATGTCATCTAAGTTTTTTATACATGTAGAAAGTGATCTAGAATTGAGATAATATTGAATGATAATTAAATAAAAACATATAGAGAAAAATAGTATTAAGATGAAAACATGATCTAATTTAAAGCTGAAAAATTTAAAGTTAAATTGATTATTTTCATATGGAGTACAATTTTATATAAATCATAATATAACATTCTAAAAGTTTTTGTGTAACCATGGAAAAATCAGGACTTTTTTGAATGTCTAAAATTGCAAGAGTTAGTTCCTGAACTATTAGTCAAAATGTCTTATGTTGTTCTTTTATATTGTCATTTTCTGAAAGTTTTTATGTTTTGGATCTAATTTTCCTACCATAGCTGAGATTTCCCCTTTCCCTGAATATTTGTTTTATTTCTAATCTTTCTGTCTTAGTATTTCACTTCCATTAAAAAGCATTGGATAGGGGCCGGGAAGGTGGCGCTAGAGGTAAGGTGCCTGCCTTACAAGCGCTAGTCAAGGAACGGACCGCGGTTCGATCCCCCGGCGACCCATATGGTCCCCCCAAGCCAGGGGCAATTTCTGAGTGCATAGCCAGGAGTAACCCCTGAGCGTCAAATGGGTGTCGCCCAAAAACCAAAAAAAAAAAAAAAAAAAAAAAAAAGCATTGGATAATAAAATTTTTAGAGTAATGGCTTAAATTTTCTCTTATATACTACTTATTAGTAATTAATTGATATTAAACATAAACCCCAAATAGAAGTTATATATTGTCTAAGTAAATTAATAACATTAGCTATAATATATAATTTTTATCTTGTGAGTTTATATAAATATATGCATTGACCTTATTGTTTTATAGATGTATTTTGATAAAAACATTTCTTGAGGGCCCACACCTGGCTCAGGAGTTACCCCTGGATTTGGGCTCTAAAATTGCTTCTGGTGGGATTACCAGTGATCAAACACAGGTCCATCCTAGATCAGCTGCATGCAAGGAAAACGCCCTAATGCTGCTATTATTCTAGCCCCAGCTACAATTTTGAATGGCAAATCCTTGCTGATTATTACAACACTTTCTACATTAAATCAGTTCCAGAATACTCTGCATAGTATCCTTTTTTGATTACTACAATAATCTACCACTACGTCTCCATGTATAAAATATGTATTTCATTTGCTCCTTTCTTTACTGGGTCCATCAAACACTTCTGGAGACTAGCATCTTTGTGCTCTCCTTTTGAGAAATAAGGAAAAACGACAAATACTAAATAGTGTTTTAAAGAAAATATAGTTAGGAGTTTAGAAAAAAACACATAATTCAGCTCTATTTAATTATTTTTACTTCCTTTTAAAATGTTTATTTATTTATTTGGTTTTTGGGCCACACCCAGTAACTCTCAGGGATTACTCCTGGCTATGTGCTCAGAAATTGCTCCTGGCTTGGGGGAACAATATGGGAAGCCAGGGGATAGAACGAGGTCCTTTCTAGGTCAACTGTGTAAGACAAACGCCCTACCACTGTGCCACCGCTCCAGCCCCATCCTTTAAAATGTTTTAATTGCAACGCTCATCTATAGAAGTAATAGTGAATGTGGAGTTTAAAAAATAAGCTCTCTATATATTAACCTCACAATAAAAGTGTTTCCTTCAACATATCTCATTAGATGCAGATAAAAGATAAATTCTAATCTCCTTAATATGCCATTAAAATATTTCATTCTTGTTTCTTAAAATAACCCTGTAGGCATCTTAGTTCATTTGATTGTTTCCTTCTAGCTAAACACAACATTTGATTTCTTTGGCAATTAATTTTTCCCTTGACATTTAATTAATTTTTTTATTCATCAGAAATGTTTTCATCATGCTTCAAGGCAAGGATTGCAAAGACTTGCTTGTCAATACTTTAGTTTATTTCTTGTATTAAATGAAAACTTCTCTACAGTTTTTATGACTGCAATTACTTTTCAGTGTGGCTTGTTTTCATGTGTTAATTTTCCACCTGTAGTTTGTTTCACTTAAAATTGAATATTAATTGAACATTAATCTAAATTTAATTTTAATATTTAAATGATTCTATAATTCTTTTTTGTGGAATATACAGATGAATAATTTTTTAGAAATTTATCCTTAGTGTTCAAATTTTTATAGTATTTTCTGATAAAATTAGTTAAAATATTTTTGCAGTGTTTATCTTCTAAAATATTTGGAATGTGTTGTTTGAGTAAGACTACAGTAATTGTACAGTGAATAGGATGTTTGTCTTGCAAGTGGCATACCAGATTTGATAGATAGCACCCCATATTGTTCCCAGAATCCACCAGAAGTGAACACAGAGCCAGGAGTAGTTCTTAAGCACCATCAAAAACAGAAACAAGCAAACAAACAAAGACAAAAACACACACAAAATTGAACATTTAAATCATAATAATATAAAATATTGAAATTACTATTTTACTCCTAAATACCAATAGTTTTCTCTTTTATGTATACTCTTTTAACAGCTAAAATTTGTGATAATAGGTAAAATTTTAAATGTGTTACATTGTCTTAAGATTGTTTGTTGAATACAATATTATTTTCTGCTAGATATGATTGCCTAACCTGGAATTCATTTTATATCTGATCTGTTGAAGATAATTGAAATTGTTTTTAAGCAATAGATCTAAAATATTCATAAATTTGCAAACAAGTCTTCATATACAACTTCTCTCTTTGCCTTTTCAAACATTATATTTAATATCACCTGAAACTTTTCCCTGATGTCATCAATATTTCTATGATTTCATAAAATAAGCCTCATATACTATGAGCATAATAATGATGTTAACTACGTCACATCTAGTTATAGATCAGATATATAATTATAATTATTTGTCATTTGTATATATGATGTCAAATAGCACTAATTTGTTTCTTCTAGTAACTTTTATAATTTTTACTTAGAAAAAATGCATCACATAGTTGGCAAGTTAACCACATTACACGTTTTTCCATATAAGTGAAAACAATCATTGAAAAAAAAAGCAAGAGAAAAAATTTAAAAAATAAATGAAGAAAAAAGTACATAGCAAGCAAATTTGTGAAAAATCATTGTATTTCCAATGAAGTTGTTAATACAATGGCAAAAAGTTTAGTAAGCTTTTGTTAGTAGTCCATTCTGTTAAATTAGTTTATGGGTATAGGTATGACAGCATTAATCAAATGAAGTTGTCCAGAAATTCAAATCATTATTAATGATACTGTGACTTTCATGGAGATGTTCTCAGTGGCCAGACTTCCTAGAAGAAGGAAGGGGGGGTGTTCAGAGGGAGAAAGGTGCCTTCATTGCTCCAAAGTGCCTTCATTGCCTTCATTGTACCAAACTGCCTTGGTGATATCATCCCCCAAACTGTTTACCTGGAGTTTGGTCAGATAGGTGACCCGGGAGGGATTTGAAGAGGAGTGATGATGAGGGCCATCAGGTAAATTATGATTCTGGATGATAGAGGCAATAGGCATGTCTTCAGCAGGTTGAGGACTTGGCCTTCTCTCTACTCCCAAGATGACCAACTTTGTGGTGTGGCTTGTCTGTCCATGACCCTTCACAGCTTGGTTTACATATTGAGAAAAGAGTGAGTCTGAATTTATATTATACTTCACTTGAGCTATATGTTATAATGAAAACATAGTGAACTGACCACGCATAAGCAGCTTCCTGAAATCTCTCAGAGGATTTAAGACATTATTGAGCTCTTGACAAACACAAGTTAAGCTATGTAAAGCTGATAAATCTGCGGCCATTTGTTTCATCTATAGAAAATTGAAGTAGGATCCTAGGTGCTGTCTGAGACAAAATTAACAAAATAACAGAAATGAGAGAAATGAATAACCATAATTCTGAGCTACATATTTATACTATTTGCTTTAGAATCTGTTAAATCCTATGTCAAACATATAATTTGTTTATAATTATTAAATGCTAATATCAATATATTACCTTAAATTTTTTTTTTTTTTGGTTTTTGGGTCACACCGGACAGCGCACAGTGGTTACTCCTGTCTCTATGCTCAGAAATTGCTCCCGGCAGGCTTGGGGTACCATAAGGGATGCTGGGATTAAACCACCATCCTTCTGCATGCAAGGGAAAGGCCCTACTTCCATGCTATCTCTGCGGCACCTACCTTAATGATTTTTAAAATGTAATAGGATAGCCAGTTCATAGTTGTGTTTTGGTACTATTACTTCTCTTTTGTGTTCCATAATAATCTGGAGATAATTCTCAAATATATATAGGAAAAATGCTTTTGTTGTGCTTAAGTTAATCTAGGATACACATCTCTCTTTGAATACCTCAGGTTCCTATCTTATCTACCAATATTTATTTGATCCCAAGGTTAAAACCTGAGAAGACAATAGCTTTGTCCCTAGATGGCACTATAGCAGAGGTTTCTTTTGCTCCGGCATTAGTCAAAAATTAGTCAAAAATTGAAATTTGATAGTCAAAGCTGTCACTTTATTGATAATTTTTCAGATACACATTTCATAAAGTTTGTGTTATTTTTCTATTCAAACCTTGTAACTTTTCTTAGTGAGGGGTGGTACATGTTGCATTTCTTCAGATTTTTCTCTTTAAAGGATTTTTCTTACATCTTCAAACCATTGTATTTCCCAAGAGTTTTCAATATTGTAAAATAATATTTAAACTTTTCAGCATTCTTGCTTTCTTATCATAAATAAGAGGAAAAGAATGGGCCCATAAAGATAGTAAAGAAGGTAGGTTTTGACTTTCATGAGACCAACCCAAGTTTGATTTCCAGCATTCCATGTGGTCTCCCAAGTAACACCTAGGAGTAGTTTCTGAGCGTTGACCTGGGTGTAGCCACAGGTGTGTCCTAAAATTGTATAAATAATAAAAGACAAAACATGTAGTCAAAGACTACTTGTTAGTTCCCTGTGGTGAGATATTGAAGCAGATACAATGTTCCTTTTAAGCAAAGGTAAACACGTTTTAATTGACCTAACAAATTTGATTTGGAAAAACTGTTATTCAAGTTGATAAGTATATAGTGTCAAATACTATAAATTTTCTTCTGTAAAAATATCATATCTGGAATTAGAGATATAATTATTATCATTGCCAAGTTACATTTATGCTAAATACAAATATAATTAAAAACATCTGAAATCTTACCATCTAGTTATTAAACAAATTGACTCTATAACAATATATCTACTTATTTTTGTTTTTAATATAGCACTAATATCTGAAAATTGCTTATTAGTACTGTATAACTTTGCCATATTTTTAAGACAGCATCATTTATGAATAAAAATAACATATATGGATTCTTAAGTGTACTGGCACCAGGTAAAATGAACTTTAAAGAAGATATGTAGGTAAAAAAATATGAGGACTTTAGGCAAAATTAAAACTGACTTCTTTTTCATTTTACCAACCTATGCCTTTCATTGGCTGACTAGAAAATGAAGAGGAAGAAACAATGGAATTGTCAGTAAATGCAATCTTCAGAGATTAATTTATGGCAATGTAGAAAAGAGAAAGCTGAAACTGAACTGGACTTTAGAAGCTTAAAATTCAACAGGGTCATAAAATGCTTTAACTGTATAATCTTTCTGTCAATTAAATAGAAGTTATTTCACAATTAACTTGAAATTTGTTTAGCAATGTCTAGTTAACTCAATAGTAGAATGAGGGAATTTTAATATTATATTTTTATATATCTTTATTTTTGCACCATGATTACAAACAAGATTGTAGTTGAGTTTCAGTCATTAAAACAACAGCCCCCTTCACCAGTGCAATATTCCCACCACCAATTCCCCTCATTTCCCTCCTCCCCCACCACCTGACTGTATTTCAGACAGACATTATACTTTTACTAGTAGATCTTTTTAGCCAAATTATTTACTTGAATGTAATCAAATGCATATTTCCCTTATTTAAACTCTAACTTATTTTTCCAATTTTCTTTTCTAAGATTTTTATTATCTTGTTTAACTTTTTAAAATTTTCATCAGTAAAGCTATAATTATAAGGATAATTATCCTCTCCTTCTTCAAAGCTCAAGAAAAGCAAATTTCATATTTGATAATTTTATTGCATTTCTAAAAAATCTAGTTACTCAGGTCCACTTTTCCCCTTATCTTAAACTTTATGTTTTTAAATAACTATAGCTTTTATAACATTTCAGTTTATTATTAGTCACATTCAAACAACTATTTTCTCAAAATTGTTTGAAAGGAAATTCTATTGTGGTTATTTTAAAAATCTCTTATTTTACAATATTGGCAGTGAGAGTAGTTGCTAATTAGATATGAAGTAAGTTGAATTGTGAATGAATGATTAGGAAAAGCAAATGCTAGAGCTATTTAGTTGTAAAATAACATCATTTAATATCAATTTAGTAAAATGGGCTGTTGGTATGAATTTGTTCTACCCAGGCAACAAATTAAAATTCAATGCCAGTATTTCCAAAATGGAACATATGCCAGAGTCACCTGGAGAATTTCATTCCATAGGTAAATAATTTGCATTTTCAAGTTCATAAGTGATGACCTAAGGGCAATATATCAAAAACTATAACTTCGTTATGCACAATATTTAGTGTGTTGCATGCAGAGATAGGATAAGTAATTTATTTATATGTATGTATAGAGACAGACAGACACACACACACTATATATATATATATATATATATATATATATATATATATATATATTATATACTTTGGATCTGCAATATAGAATCCTTGTACCATGGTCAGCTCCTGCTCTGATTTTACTAAGGAAACAGAATATAACAAAAATTTCCTTAACTAGTAAGTCTGTATAAAATGTTAGAAAATGTCAGGACTGTCAATTCTTTATAGACTAAAGTATTTAAGTGAACACAAAGGAGGTAGCTTTTCAATTATAGGTTGAAGGGCAGGAAGAACTTAGCAGATTGAACTTGACTCTGGATATTGAAAGACCTCTGATTAAACAGTTTTTATTTCTGCTTTTCTTTCTGTTGACCAGGTTAAAGACTAGAAAAGAAACAAGATGTTTTTATTCCTATCAATATGTAATTTTAGCAATAATTTTTGTGTTAACACCCTAAGCCTAAACAGTGATCAGAGGGCTCTTGGAGTCTTAGGGTTACTCCAAGATCTCTAGGCCTTTCAGAGTTTAAAGAAACTGTCCCAGGTCTCCTAGAAGCAGTGTAGATAGTAGCTCACAATGTCAGTGTTGGGAACCACTAGCATTGTATACAGGTGTGTATGCTCAAAGGAGCTCCAATAGAGCAGTCCTTAATGGTAGGGTTTAATCATATGTTATAGATCATCAACTGGGATCCTGAACATTCAAATCTTGTACTCCTGGCCTTTGTGCTATCTCCCATAATAATGTTTCATCATGAAAATAGTTAAAATTTCAAGTTATAAATTCTTTGAATATACATTTTCAGTAGCATTTTTCAACAATGTGTCTTTTTATAGTAGTAATTCTTTTATTTTTTAAATTTTTGGTCTAAGGTATCTGCAATTATAGCTATAGATATTAACATTACATGTTATAATGCTAAAACTAGAAAATCTCTATTAGTCTATTTTCCTCTTAATTTATTTTAGTTTAAAAAACAAACAAAAATCAATATTTAATATTAGATATCAGCACATAAGGGAAAATATTCTTAATTTTATAAACTTTGTTACTGTTACTTTTTTATATCCTGAGATTATCTGGAATCATATTTAAAATGTTAATTTTAAAGTAGATTCTAATCATTTTTATTTACTCACATATGCATTTTATTGTACTATTAATGAAATTTTATTATATAGAAAAATTGAATTCTGAATGCAGTAGCTTATTGAGCTTAGGATTTGTACATATTTTCCTGACTCATTAGATATTCCCTTACCTATTACTTCTCTGTGTTAACAAGTTTTCTGTTTCTATGTGTGGAAGTTAATATATTTCGAATAAAAACTTAATATTTCAAATATCTGTTCCCAGAAGCAACATTAATGGCTATATTCATTTTTTATTTCTACATAACATCACGTGTTATGAAAGCTTAAATTAAGCTTTTATAATATTTTCCAAATCTCAACTTCTCTCTTGAGATATAATAAAAGACATAAAAGTTAGTGGTTTCACATTCTCAGCTGTTTTGAGCAACGGTTTGTGCCTTCTATTTATATTTTATTTTAATTTTTGGTTTTGAGTCACACCCAGCAATGGACCTGAGTTACTCCTGTAGCTTACTGTAATGAGAAATTGCTCTTGGTAGGGCTCAGGGAACCATATGAAATGCCAGGTATTGAAATCAAGTTGGTCAAAACAATGGGAACATCCTACTGCTTTACTATCTCTATAGACTAAAGATATTTTTCATTTTTATGTAAACATATAATGATGTTAAGGATGATAGTATTTTATTTTCCACCAATTTTTCATTAAGCCACTTTTGTTTTTTTTGGTTTTTGGGTCACACCCAGCAGCGTTCAGGGTCTACTCCTGGCTCTACACTCAGAAATTGCTCCTGTTAGCCTCGGGGAGCCATATGGGATGTCAGGATTCGAACCACCATCCTTCTGCATGGAAGACAAACGCCTTACCTCCATGCTATCTCTCTGGCCCCAAAGTCACTATTTTTAAATTATTTAATTTAAGGGGGTTTTTTTGGGGGGGGGGCGGGTGTTGGGCATCATCTGATGATTCTTCTCTGCCCTGAGCTCAGGAATCATGCCTGGCAGTGTTAGGTACAGGATGCCAGGGATAAAATCTGGGTAGAATGTGTAAAAGACTCGCACTACTACTCTACATGCAATCCTATAGCTCTGGCACCTATTTTATGTACTGTATTAGTCTTTTAGTATTTGTAATTAACTTAAGGTCAAAACTTCTATCTAAAAAATGTGTGTTCACTTTTGACCTACATTACTACATACAATCATGAATTTTTGACTATTATATAAAATATAATTTTAAAGAAGAGTAAATGTGTGTCTTATGGAAAACATTTTATTAATGTAAAAAAAATGGAGGTAAATGGGGCCTGAGAAGTAGCATAGAGGTAATGTGTTTGCCTTACATGCAGAAGGTCTGTGGTTCAAGTCCCAGCATCCTGTATGTTTCCCTGAGCCTTCCAGGAGCGATTTCTGAGTGTAGAGCCAGGAGTAACCCCTCAGTGCTGCTGGGTGTGACCCGCCCCCAAAAAGGGAAAGAAATAAATTCAAATTATTATTAAGCAATTTTTTGGAATGTTTAAACATATTACCCCATTGATAGATAACATAAAGAGTTAGATGTTGCTTGAAAACATATTAAATATATGTGTGGACAATATAGAAGACGTGTAAAAACATAAAAAACTGATCCTACTTTATATAAAAATAGTGAGACTTGTAGAGATATTTAAAGTTCAAGAGACTCAGAGTAAATAAGAATGTATAGACATGATATAAAATTTGACCATGCAATCACTGACATCTGGGAATAAGTTAGTATAGATAATGGGAGGACTCAGTAATCTTTAGTTGGGCATGTAAGTAGACATTTTAAAATGAAAGCACATATTAATTTTCAAAGCTTTGTTCTTTTTAAATTTATTAAAATCTAATCATCCAGAGATAAATATTTCCTTGTAAAGGAACATTTTATATTTTTCTGATCTCAAAATAGTTGACCACAATAAATAGGAACATCTGTTTTATCTCAAAATTATGTGTACAGGAAAAATAAACAATGTTTTGAACTTAATTTATTAGCATGGGTACATGAAAGAACATGAATTGGTTCTCAGCAAATAGAAATATAAATTAAAGAAAAAAAGAAGCAAAACTAGACAAACAAGAGACCGTTTTGCAAAAAACAATTTTATTCGAAGGGTGGTTGAAGGATTAAGAGTGAATTGCATTGAGCCATGTTTGAAGGATTCATTAGTAATATAATAAATGCAGGCAACACTTTCATTTAAAATCTGAAAAAGGAAACCTTGAGTTGAACAAATCATTGAGAAAATTCTTCCCTTATTTTTTATTTATCTTAAGTTGGAAACCCTATATTTTGAAAAGAAATTATAGAATTAGGCTTCATAAAATGCATATATTACAGGCTTACAGGGTAAGTATTTTATCTTTGTCATAATGAGCATTAACATTTTAATATCATATAACATTATAGACTTCACCTAGAATGACGGGGACAGAGCAAAAGCACAGTGATAGGGCATTTGCCTTGCACGCGCCATCCCCGGACGGATGCCAGGTTGATTCCTAGCATCCCATAGTGTCCTCCAAGAGAGCCAGGGAAGATTTCAGAGAGCAGAGCCAGGAGTAACACATGAGCATATATAACCATCTTATTAAAAATATTTCTTTGGAGGGGCCAGAGAGAGGGCACAGTGGTGTTTGCCTTGCAAGCAGCTGATCCAGGACCTAAGGGGGTTGGTTCAAATTTCAGCGTCTCATATGGTCCACCGTGCCTGCCAGGAGCTATTTCTGAGCAGATAGCCAGGAGTAACCCCTGAGCACCTCCGGGTGTGGCCCAAAAACCAAAAACAACAACAATAAAAAAACTAACCTAGATGGGGCCGGAGAGATAATATGGAGGTAGGGTGTTTGCAGACGGTGGTTCGAATCCTGGCATCCCATATGGTCCCCTGTCCTTGCCAGGGGTGGTTTCTGAGCATAGAGCCAGGAATAACCCCTGAGCACGGCCGGGTGTGACCCCCCAAAAAAAACAAGCAAAAAAACAAATAAAAAAACAAAACAACAAAAACAACAACAAATATATATATATATATATATATATATATATATATATATATATATATCTTTGGGGACCCGGGCTGGTGGTGCAGGACATAATGTGTCTGCCTTGCGCTCACTAGCCTAGGACAGACCACAGTTCGGTCCCCCAGCGTCCCATATGGTCCCCCAAGCCAGGAGTGATTTCAGAGCACATAGCCAGGAGTAACCCTGAGCGTCAACGGGTGTGGCCCAAAACCCAAAAAAATTCTTTGGGACTGGAGCAGTGGCCCAAGCGATAGGGAGTTTGCCTTGCATTCGCTAACCTAGGACGGACTGCGGTTAGATCTCCCAGTCTTCCATATGGTCCCCCAAGCCAGGAGCCATGTCTGAACACATAGCCAGCAGTAACCCCTAAGCGTCACTTGGTGTGGCCCCCAAACAAACAAACAAAAAATAGAATGAGAGTAATTTGTTTAGGATTAAAAGAATATTAGCCAATAAAAGTCATCCAATAACTGTCTCCCTAACATTTCTCCTGTTTAGAAAAAGAAAAATACTGAATATGAGTTTAAGATTCTAGTGGTTATCATGAATTTTCAGGTTTATATAACACTTCAAAATTCTTGAATCAAAGGTTAAAGACAGTTAATACTACAGAAGTCAATGGATAAAGAATTATTATAAATTATGTATTGTGAAAATGATATTTGAAAGAGATAAACAGCTAAATGAACATAACCATTTATCTAACAGATATATCAACCTTCAAAAATATAATTATTTTCTATGGAGAAACTCATAATATTGGTAACTTTAGGAATACAAATATCTTTATAAAAATCTTTGAACTTAGTCTCTACCTCTATTTACTTTTAAAATAAGGAATTACTCTTGCAATTACTTTATTTTTTTAGGAAAGACCTGAGTTTAAGAGGCTGGGGAGAAAGTGGATTGAACAGGGTCCTTGCTTCATTTATAGTTCTTCCAGGTTCAATTCTATGGCAACTCATATTGTCCCCTAACCATGCTAGGAGTGAGCAAAGAGACAGGAGTTAGCCCTGAGCATCGCTGAATGTTGCCCCAACCCTTCTCCCACCAAAACAAATATACAAACAAACAAAAATCTAAAAACCTAATCAATGTCACTAGATTATGTAAAAATAAGGTACTGTTTTGACATTATGGAGATATTTTGACCTTGATTAAATTTTGCAAATTCTGACTATTTTTGCCATTATATTTTTTAGTTGAAAAGATTTAAAACTATGTAATTCTACCAAGTTTAGTTTACCATTATTTGCTGGTGGGCATTCTGATGAGTTCATGACCAGGTCCTAGAACTAATGCCACAAGTCGGGTGGTGAGGCAGAAGAGAGGTGTGCAGGGTCAAATCAAACTTTCTGGCAACAGCTTCAGCGAGAGGACTGTTGTCTAGCCAATAGGGAGCCTAACTGATCTTCCTCACATGGGAAGTTTGAGCATATGTGACTGCTCTTGATCATGAGTTTATCGGGTGCTGCCTTGAGGACATGTCTTGAGTCACTGTTCTGGCTTTGGGGAAAACAGGGTATGAGTCTTGTGTTAACCATGCAGCCCATATAAATTGTCACTTTCCTTCCCCTGGATGGGGTAAAGATTGTGGCAGCCTACACAGTTCCTCCATGTAAAGTCTCTCAGCATGCAATTGAAAGACATTTTTTATCCATTTTAGACATTTTAGCCCGCTTCAACTTGGATAACATGATTTTCTTGGGACTATTTCTGAGAAATTTAATCCTTAGTGAAGTGTAAAAATTTCTGTCTTAAAAGTTCACTCTACCCATGAGTAGTTGACTTAAAACATGAATGTCTTCTAAACCAACCACCATAAAATAACTTAGGTTCTTGATAGTAAGATATTATTTATGCAATCTGTGCAATAGACTAGAGGAATTATCTCAGTTGGGAAACTAGTATGATTTTTCATTTTTGAGTCTTCCAAGCAGTCTTAGAAGGCCCCAGGACATTTTAGATAATAATCATTAGTATGATACATTGTTTGACCTGGAGGTGCAATGATGCTCTGCAGGTGTACCTGAAGTCACCATGAACATCCCAGTGGTATTCAGTGGGGCATTTGGTGCCTGGATGCAAATTACTATCCTAGAACATTCTTAGATATGATGAGGATAAATGTTGTTATACTTCTTTTCTATAGTCTTGACCTAAAAGACAACTGTTAAATTGTGTTTTTATAAAATTTTAATAATATTTTACAAATACCTTGATTACAAACATGGTTGTGGTTGGGTGTCAGTCATGTAAAGAACACCCCTCTCACCAGTGCAGCATTCCCATCACCAATGTCCCAAATCTCCCTCCTCCCCACCTCACCCCGCCATTACTCCAGACAGGTTTTTCACTTCCCTCATTCATTCACATTATTATGATGGTTTACAGTGTAGTTATTTCTCTAACTTCACTCATCACTCTTTGTTGTGAGCTTCATGAAGTGAGCTGAAACTTCCAGCCCTCCTCTCTTTTTGTCTCTAAAAATTATTGCAAGAATGTCTTACATTTTTTCTAAAACCCATAGATGAGTGAGATCATTCTGCGTCTTTCTCTCTTTCTCTCTGACTTATTTTACTCAGCATAATAGATTCCATGTACATCCATATATAGGAAAATTTCATGACTTCATCTCTCCTGATGGCTGCATAATACTCCATTGTGTATATGTGCCACAGTTTCTTTAGCTATTCATCTGTTGAAGGCCAGCTTAGTTGTTTCCAGAGTCTTGCTATGGTAAATAGTGCCTCAATGAATATAGGTATAAAGAAGGGATTTTTGTATTGTATTTTTGTGTTCCTAGGGTATATTTCTAGTTAAATTGTTTTAGATAAAAAGAAATCAGACCATTTTGTGTCTTTCTGTTCAGTTTGCTAACATAAATTATCTATTGCAAAATAATTGCTCTATTATTGCTACTTAGAACTTAAACTATGTTTCTAAAACAAAGCTGAAATGAGAGTTTTTCTTAATTTGTTATTTACAAACTTATGAAAGTCTAACATATGGTACAATAAACTCATTAGTTTCAAATATTAAAAAAGAATAAAACAAATATGTGTCATCAGCTGAAAATAACCATACTACGTAAATTAATATTGTAGATAAAATAAAACATAGGGGCCTGTTTAATAGCACAGTTGATATGACATTTATCCTCTAGATATAGAAAAGAACCAATACAGGTTCTATTCCAGGAATCCCAGATGATATCCCAAGCCATGCCAAGACTGTTCTTGAGCACAGACCCTAAGCATTGCTGGGAGTGGCATCAAAACCAAAAAGAGAGAGGGCACATGATCTTAATAAATTTTAGTTCTTAATTAATCCATGAAAAACTTTGAAATTTGTGCACATTTGTATCACTGAAAATATTACGTATTTTTCTTCATCCAAAGATCACATTATCATTTTACTACTATATAGTAAAATTTAAAAACTATTTTTAAATACAAGTGGTAGCAATAAATATTAATTTTAAAAAGAATTTTTTCTTTTTTTTCCATCAAATCTCATTCATGTGAGTTGAATAAATTTGGTCGTTTTATATAAGGGAATATAGTCCTTAATTAAGTTTATTTAGTTACAAGGCACAATTAACACTATAAGTTTCTAATTTTGGAGAATTATTTGGCTTAGAATCTTTTGTGAATATTTTTAGAAAAGAAAATGGCTATTAATTTTCTTCTAGTGTATATGACAGAATTTTTATTTGCTTTTAGTATGATTTTTCAACGTTGCATTAGTGTAATTTTTTAACGTGAAAAAATGTATCTTAATGATATAAAAAGTATTTTTATTATTTTACTTTGGTCTTATTATGTTAATTTTACTTTTTTGTGTATGTTTCTCTCTGGTGAATTTTGAATTTGTAGCTTCTTTTATTCCTTTACAATGAGTCTATTAACTATTTACTATTGAAGTAATTTACCCATTATTCTTCTTTCTTATTATAATACTATAATAACATTAAGTCAATGCATATTATAGTTTCTTAATATGATTGATTTGTTTTTGAAACTCATAATTTTATTTTTTAATTTCATTGCTCCAGTTTAAATATTTTTCTATTCATTTTCAGATCACTATGTTTCCATCGCCTGCATTCATCTGCAAGTTAAGTTCATCTCCCAAAATTTAAGTTAAATCATTGTTTTTATGCATTTACACTTAATTATTTTATTTAAACAAGCATTTTACAAATTTCTCATTTGCAAATTATGTTATTTTCCATCTATCAAACAAATATTGTAATGAGCTATTTAGATTAACTGTGGGTTTACTGTCTATTCTTCTTCCTAGGTAGTATTTCTTAGATCTCTGCTAATTTTTCTCTTATATCAATCATTATAAACATACAAGATATTAGGAAGTATTTTGTATGGTAGATTTATTTTGATTCATTATTAGCACTTATATTAGAAAAATTACCTCAATACAATAACATTTTGTTGACCAAATCTTGGTTTTTAATTATCACAACTATTTCTGGTTTCATCATTTCTGCAAATAGCTTTTCAGGGACCCCAGATGTGCTTCTTACTTGCTAATCTCTAACTTCATATTTTTTATTCTCTAGTTAGTTTCTTATTTGGCCTTAATCCATTTTTCCTTTTCTTAGAAAATGACAAAATCCTTTATAAAGGAAAAGTAGGGGCCGGGTGGTGGCGCTGGAGGTAAGGTGCCTGCCTTACCTGCGCTAGCCTAGGAGACGGACCCCGGTTCGATCCCCCGGCGTCCCATATGGTCCCCCAAGCCAGGAGCGACTTCTGAGCGCATAGCCAGGAGTAACCCCTGAGCGTCACCGGGTGTGGCCCAAAAACCAAAAAAAAAAAAGAAAGGAAAAGTAGAGAATCACACTCTTGACTTAATTTTCTATAATATTACAAATTTTGACTCAGATTTATTGGAGGCCGGGCATAGTGTAAGGGGCATGGAGGTACCTGGAGATGCTCGGGTCTTTCTATTGACTGTATACTGTGTGAGTCAGGATTAAACTAGTATCTAGACAGCAGTGGGACGTTAAACAAGCACCTTAAACTCGGTACTTGCTCAGCAATTTTTTTATCTAGCCTTGTGCAGTAGGGCTAAAATTATATGTGTATAGACCTATAATTACTATATCTGCATTTATGTCAACTCTCATGCTTGCCAGAAATCTTGCCTAGCTATCACACTATGATGACCATCTTAAACATTATAAACTATGCTGTTGATAATAGAGAAAGAAAAAGCACTGTAGACTGTTTGCAACTTACATGACGTTACCTTTTTTTTAGGATTTTGGTTCTTCAAGTATGTCTGCCTAATAGTTGTTATTAAATTCAAATCACTACTGTGACATTATTTTCTTTTTGCTGATCTTCCCGGTGATGGGATAAGTATATTACAAGTGAGTAAACTGGCAACAGATTTCTTCATATTTCTTTCTATGTTAAAATGAGCAGTTTTGCTATTATTTTATTAATTTTTTAATTACTAAAATATTTGTTATGACAACATAAATAAGATATGCTAGACTTGCCACACATATAATTATACTGTATGTAAATAATTTTAAAGTTATTATTGTAATGCATATATACAAATATATGGTTACTGATATATAGAGTGTAATAGTAATAGTTGCAGTAGCCAAACTAAAATGTAATGGTCCATTTGTAATATTAATGTATATGCATACTGCATACTAAGTGCATATATTATCTTCTAGTTAATAAACTTATATAACATGAAGTGATGATTTTTCAAGAATTCATGTAAATCATACATTTTAAAGATATTAGTTTTATTTAAAAATTTGAATCATATAATAATGTTAAAAAGCAAATGTAGGGGCTGGAGTGACATACAGTGGTAGGGCATTTGCCTTGTATGCGGCCATCAAGGACAGACCTTGGTTCGATTCCTCGCATCCCATATGGTCTCTAGAGTCATGAGTGATTTCTCAAAGCATAGCCCAGAGTAACCCCTGAGCGTCATAGTGTGTAGTCCAAAAAAAACTAATGCATTATGAATGTGCTTTAGCTTTTAATTTTTAGTTTGAGATACAGACCCAGTGATATTTTAAAAAGTTTCCTGGCCCTGTGTTCATGATTGATCCTCGGCAGTGATTAGTTGATCAAATGCAGTGCTGGGGAATGAAACCAGGGTCAAGCACATTCCAGGCAAATTCCTTTCCTCCTGTACAATGTCTCTGGTGTCTATATTGTGTTTTTATTTAATTATTGTATCACAGATATATAATATAAAATAGAATACTTCCAATTTAGTTTTCAATCATTTTAAAGGCCATGTTCCTAAGTTTTCATAATACAAACTGACTACTATGGTGAAATATCATTACTCTCAAGAATTACAACTTACAAGTGTTTTTTTTTTTTTAGTATTAAATGGATTATATCAACACTTAACAAAAATAAAACTTCGTCGTTTTTTATAACTTTTCTAATTCAATTGCACAATGCACTAATAGAAACAAATCATCTATTTTTAAGTCTCAGAAGTTTAAAATATAGAATAAAATTCATTAACTACTCTCTTGCAGTGGTCCTCAAACTATGGCATGCGGGCCACATATTGTATTTGTATCTGTTTTGTTTCTTCATTGCAAAATAAGATATATGCAGTGTGCATAAGAATTCGTTCATAAGTTTTGTTTTTACTATAGTCAGACCCTCCAATGGTCTGAGGGACAGTGAACTGGCCCCTGTTTAAAAAGTTTGAGGACCCCTGGGTGAACCATTTAACACAAGATAGATTTTATGACATGGTAGCAATGAAAAAAAAATTCCACTTACTTTCCCTTACTCATTAAAATAAAAATGTTACAGTTCTAGACAATTGTTGGCATTTGATAAATGCCATCTTTTTATGTGTATGTGATTGCAGACTCTCAGCGACAAGCCATTCCCTGACACCTCAAAGTGACATGGACTCCAGCAGCTCTGAAGAATTCTATCAGGCTGTTCACCATGCTGAGCAAACCTTCAGAAAAATGGAAAGTTACTTAAAGCAACAGCAACTCTGTGACGTTATTCTGATTGTTGGGAACCGAAAGATACCTGCACATAGGTAGAGTAACTTATCTCTATTGGAAATTTACATTGACATATTTTGAAATATTACGAGTCCTATTGGTAAATTGCAGAAAATTCATTTTTGAGAATTAACAATGCACATTTTTAAAGAGGTTTTATAAGATATATTGGTTTTAGTTCATTTTTGGAGCAATAATAAAAAAGTTATGTAATAGTTTACATAAATCAAATATATATCTATATATAGGTTTAATCGTGGACTGATCAGTAATACAGAAGTAAGGTATTTGCTTTTCACACAGATGACCCAGGTTGGATTTCTGGTATCCCTTATGGTTTCCTAGCACTCCCAGGTGTGATTCCTTACTGCAGAACCAGGACTAAGACCTGAATACAGATGAGTATGACCAAATTACCCAAAAACATAAATAAATCTCTAATAATTAAGGTAAAGTACTATATAAATAATGTTAAAATGTTATTTTATGTAAATTTCAATCATACTAATTAGAAATCAATTATAATTTAGAAAGTTAATTCTTTGAAATTCATTGTTATTCCATCAAGTTTAAAGCCAAGTTAATCTTGAATAACTACTATTGTAATTAAGAAATTTAAAGTATTTTATATTCATATCTCTGTTTCTTAGCTATTAAATTTAAATTAAAATATACAAATATTCACAGGTCCTAAACAATTTAAAGCTATTAAAATTGAAATTAAATTATATAGTTATAATTTGAAATCATATTTAAGGAACTAAGCATCTTATATTGTTTTACTTGCTTATAAAACTAATTAAATCAAAAAGTTTAATTTTACTGTTTTTATTTTCTGAAAATTGTAAGCAAGAAATAATTTTAATGCAGGTTATATTATTTTGTTAAATGTGTAGAACTTAGATGCCATGCTATATGATATATTTAATAAGATAACTTATGAATCTATAGAAATGATTTCCTAGAAAAATGCTTTAAATGTTCTATTTTTATTTAGACTTGACATTTAAATCATATAACATAAATATGTTAAGTGTGGATTGTTAAAATGATGCTATATTTCTAGCATTATAGAAATTAATGGAGAAAAATAGTGCTAAGTTTCTAACATCTTTGAAACTTTAAAATGTAGATATTGAATTTGAGTACAATGTAGGAGAAAATAGTTGATACTTAGCATTAAATCATCAAGATCATATAAAATTAAATGTGTGAACTAAATATGATAATAATTCCAAAAACACTAATAACACTATTTTAAGAGGTATCTATGAAGTTGCATTACCAATGAAAACAGCAAACAAAATTAAATTAATATTATTGAGACTTTAAATGCCATAAAGTTTTTGTGGCGAATATAAAAACTTCTGAATTTATCTAAATAGGTTTCAGATAAAAAACATGATATAATTTTGTAATTATATATTGAACCCAATCAAAATATAGAGAAAATGACCTTAAAATATGGGGCTAGGAAGGTGGCGCTAGAGGTAAGATGCCTGCCTTGCAGGCGCTAACATAGGATGAACCACGGTTCGATTCCCCGGCATCCCGTATGGTCCCCCCAAGCGAGGAGGGATTTCTGAGTGCATAGCCAGGAGTAACCCCTGAGCATCAAATGGGTGTGGCCCAAAAATCAAAAAAAAAGAAAAGAAAAAATATTAACATCAAATGTGCTTATTTTTTGAAAGTTAATTAGTCAATTAATAATAAAAATTAGGGAATATTTTATAGTTCTACTGATTCAAAATATATAAAATATAATTATTATGTAATAATTATGCTTGACATTATTTTTATTTTGACTACTGTTATTATAGTTAATGCCATTTTAAATATATTTTAATTATACAAATTGCTTTGCAATTATCCTGGCATCTGAGAAATAGAATATTTGTTTAGACAGCTCTAAAATATCTAAAGATATCGTATTTTATTAAATATTATTTGAAACAATGAAAATTATGTATTTATTTGAGTTTTAATAAAATATCTATAGTACCTCATCTAGTCTCAGTGAATGCTTTAAGAGTAAGTTAAAAATGCTAATTTGTCAAATTAATTTGAGTATATGTTTTTTAAACCATGATTTAAATCTGAATAATTATGACTAAAGCATTTTAAAAATAAGTAGAGAAATATGCTATTGAAGATAATTTAGTTCAATATTCCAGATATATTGCTCTTCTTTATTTGTTCTATTTGTTCAATTTCTTGATTAAAACACATAATTGACTTCAATTGAAATGAATGAATTTCAAAGTTATTCTCATATTTTTAAAACAGCAAATTCTAGTTTTGATATATATGTTTTACAATCAACACTAAAAATGTATTATATTATAATAATGTCAAATAATTAAGGGATAAATTATTTATATTATTTACTGCTATTTTTGCTGGATGGGAGTTTCTGACATAATACTCAAGAAGCCCCATTGCTTCCAGAAATTCTTCTCCAATAGTGTGGTACTTCAATGCAGTCCTGAGGATGCAGTGTTACCTCAGCTTTTCAGTGCCTGGGGTATCATGGCCAGCACAAAAGTGCTTAGGAGCACAAAAAGTGCTTTTTCTACCTATGAAAAGCTAATAAAAATTAATATATTTAGCCCTAAAGATAATCAGAATTCTTTAGTCTTCTGTGTTCCAGATCCTCAGAGAAACTCTAAAATAAATAGACTTTTTTCATGAATTCCCCAGAATAATTGGTTAGCAACAAGTAAACTAATGTGTCTTAATATAAACATTGAATGCCAGGTATAGAAAAAATTTTGCTATGTAGAATGAGTTATGTTAGATGCTAAAAATTAAACACTTAATAAAAGTAATATAACAACAAGACAATCCTTTTGTAATGCACATGTATATAATAAAATATGATTCATATTGTGATAGATTTATATCTTTAATCCATTGTTAAGAGTATAAACTGTAACCCCTGAGCATCTCTGGGTATAGACAAAAAAAAGTTTATAAACTGTATAGAAACAAAAAAGAAAATTCCAAAGTAATCAGTATTCTCTGTATTGGAAATAATCTTACTTGAAATTTTCTGCACATAAAACAGTATAGAAAGATGTGCACTATAAATTTCTAAGTAGTGAGTCCTATACAGACTAACAGATATATAAAATAATATATTTGTATAATGTGAGAGATATTTATACTATGTGTTTATATATTCTTTGCAGCCTTTGTGTAAGCAAGCAATAAATTAATGACCAAATAAAACTGAAACTAAAATAAAAAATGCTATTTGATAGGGATGAAAGAAATCATGCCATACAGAGCAAAACAGAGGTGCCTCAAAAGGCATCGTGTTGTTTTGGTTAATGTTTTACCAAAACGTCTGTGATTTACAAAGTTCTTGCAGTTTTTAGACATATAATGTTTCAGTTATTTTTATAATCCATGTTTTGTAATTAATATATCCCTTTCCAAAAAAATAGTGAGCATTAGTATCGTGCAAGTAAAAAGTTGAGGCAAAAAAATGGCAATGGAAAAATGTATTCATCATCTCTCACAGTACAAAACATAGTAAGCACACTTCACTTTTGTAAAAAAAGAAATATAGTCACACTGAAGTAAATTTATCTGTGCTAACTGAATGTGAATATACATAGATTTTCTTTGATGGTTGCATAACTGATTTATATCATCACTAAGATTCAATTTTTATCAAAATCTTTCAATTAACTCAGTAACAGATCTTTATCTTATAACAGATCTCTCTATTTCAGAAAAAAATAAAATTCCAGCTTGTGCCAGCTTCCATGGTTCCAGATAATTTTCCACAATTTTATAAAGTATCTCTAGAAACAAGGTTTCTATTAATTCAGTATATCCTGATTTCTGGCTCCTGCAATTCAGAAGCCTCCAGTGACCAGCGTCTCCCAATCAACCTCTCAAAAATAAGGTTCAGGCACCCATTAATTCAAGCTTCGGACTAGAACCAATTATCAAATAATTGGATTTATTTTTCACTTTTATTATGGTACCAATACTTCAGAAACAACTATTGACAACTACAATACAATACCAAATATGATTTTACAAGGGAGACCTAAAAGTGTCACAACTTTAAAATTGTACAAAATATAGACAAGTGAAAATTGACTAATGTACCTGGGTCATTTTATCAGTTAAGCAGGCATGAAATAACAACTGTATCAACAGGCAGAAAGATATAAACTAGATATATTCTGAACAAGTGTGTCATAAATCAGGTTCCTAGAAGAATACTTGGTACTAAAAGTTAAGTTACATAATTTATTTAAAGTATGTCTTTTAATAAGGCAGAAGCAGCATATGAAAGAGAAAGGTCCAAATCAAGGATCTGCTTTCTGCTATTAACTTTGCTTTTTACCTCCTAAGAAACTCTTCAGTAAATTTTTCTTCACCTTGTCCTAAGAAAAGGAGGTAGCTCTTATATCCTAGTTCACTATTATTGGGACCCAACATGGATTGAGGTTTAGAGCAGTTTGGGACATTAGAAGAGCTCCTATATTCCTCAGGTCAAATGAGAATCTACGGGAAAATGACAGCAGGGAACAGTTTAATGTTAAATTATCACTAATGTTCAGAGCAAAGTTTTATCTTTCAGAAGTTTGGGCAAGGCAAAAAGTTCGATGCAAAACAATCAATTGATTTTGTATCTTATTTGATATAGGGACTACTTTGGAAACATATGAAAACATCAAAGGTAACTTTCTAATACCTTATATGAAAGTGTACCATGTTTATGTTTTATCAATATTAACTATGAAGTAAAAATAGAATGCAATCTCATAATGAACACTTTTAGCTTAACTCAAGGTATATGGACATGCGACTGGACGGGTAGGCATTCAGGATATGGCCAGATAGAAATCCACTACAGTTGCCATGATAAAGGTCATGCTCAAGGATGAATCTGAAAAAAGTGAGTGTTGAGGCAAAAATTAGAGACCTGAGGAAAAAATCTGGGACAACTCAAGTGTCAAGGAATCAGATCAGGAAGAAAAGTCACTGAATTAGAGGCAAGTGAGATAAGGATGTCTGTAATGCCTTAGCTATAAAGGAGATTTAAAATACGAGTGGGAGGTCAACAATGTCGAACACTGCAGTAAATTGGAGGAGGATTTTTAAAAGTTTAATAGAATTGGAAGGAAATAAATTTCTGGTGACCTCAATAAGAGATTTTCCAGAGTATGCATTCCCTTTTTTATGCATTTGCTTGTCCCTGTTTTCATTGCGTTAATGCATAACCATACTACTTTCTATTTCCTTACCTGAAATCGAATGTAGATTTTTTTGTTTCTTTAAATTAAAGTGTAGCATAAACCTTTCTGTATTTTCCTTTATGAGCTATGGGCATGTAAGATATTTGGTCTGTTATAGTTTAAAATATTTGATGTAATTAAGATTAAATCATATATGTCATATATTTTCCACTAAATAATTGTATCTATCACAAGCAAAGTCTTAATACATTTAAAAGTAAATTGTGTTAGCATATTTATTTGCTCAGAAAATATATGCACACTTGGATTTTGGTAGTTTGTTTTATATCTGTTGATAAAATTGAGAATTCGGTAATCATTTCTCTAGATGATATATACTTAAAGATATAATTGCCATATTTTTCTACAGAGAACCTAAGACATTGATATGTTCTGATACTGACCATTCTATCTAATGTCTGGCAAACTGATAAATAAATATTTGTAAAATGTTTCACTAAGGTACAGTTATTGATTCTATATGGCACTTAGTTTTATAAAGTATACATTTAAAGTTATTTTTAGATTAAAAGAAGAAATGTCACTGTTCACTTTACTGAACTCTTCACTAATAGAAAAATAAAAAATTAATCTCAAAAACAAACAATTAGAAACATATTTTTTGATATGAGTATAAAACTTTTTCAGAGAAGATTGCCTTACATATTCTTTATTACTCTCTTTCCCTGACAATGTTCTTAAAAAGAATGGCTCATACAAAGTACTCTACTAACTTGTTTCTTTTACAGAAAAAATTATTACTTTGATTCTTTGGATATAGTCATATTATTATTTTTAATCTAACATATTTCTTCCTTGAAAAGATCATCAAAAAACATGATGTAATATAATTGTGTTTCGTGATAAACTACTGATAGTTCAACAGTTTATTCTCTAGATAGATTCACTTAAGAAAATAAGTTAAGAAAAAATATTTTCTTCTAAAATTTGTTTGATATAAAGTTAAAAAGTTGAATCTGCTACCCATTCTATGAAAATAGTATATTTTATTAAGTACTTGAAAAATACATGTCTAGAATTATTATATTCAAAAAGATATAACAAGTAATAAGAAAAATAAGAATATAAAGTTGATGTTTCAATAAATATTGAGGACTCAACTATGTAATATAGAAAACATATATTTTAGGTAATTCATATTCATTGAAAGTATAGCTAAATGTTGCTAAATTAATTAAATAATTAATAACTATTAATAAACTAAATTTTCAAAAGTCCAAAATGTAAAAGTAATTGATTGTGACAATACCCCATAATAAAAAGCTGCTGCATAATTTCCTAAATCTGTTTTTTTAAGTATATTCTATAAGATGACACATACAGATGATAAACATATAGACATAAAGAGAGGTAAAGTTCCTCTTCATTGCACTCTTGTTAATATTTAGCAATTACACAATTTACATTATGGTCTAAATTTGAATGTTTGATTCTTTCAGGCTTGTTCTCAGCTCAGTATCTGACTATTTTGCTGCCATGTTTACAAGTGATGTTTGTGAAGCCAAGCAAGAGGAGATCAAGATGGAAGGCATAGACCCCAATGCTCTCTGGGACCTTGTTCAGTTTGCATATACAGGTATAATAAATGAATTATAGTTTCACTTAAATGTCTTGTAAATTTCAGTTTTTAAATATGGCATTTAAATCTTAAATTTTTTAACTTGGCTGTTTCCAATCGTAGTGAACATGTTTTTCACATTTTGCATAATTCTGTTCACAATTTACTTCCCACTAACTTCCTTCTTCATATCACAGAATACTAATGGCATCCATTACAATAAGTTATTAAAAAATTCATGTATTTAATTTTTATGTGAAAAGCCAATGGGAAAATCAGACTTTTACTCAGCACTACAATTACAATATATTCCTACACCTCACTTTCTTTCAAATGTATTTAAAACCTGCATTTAAAAGTAAATATAATGCTAGAATGAGCCTGGGAGATGATCAACAATGTTATCTATTGTCAAGTAAGAATTTTAATATATTCAGAAATAAGAATGGAAAAATATTCTAATTTTATTTTATTTTGAAAATGATGTCTTCAAATAAATTTCCTATTAAACTTTGCACTGTTTTATATTAGTGCATGTAAATAATTAAGCTAATAAGCAGAAACAAAGACTTAAAACTGTATTAGTATCAACTACAAATGGTCTGTGTTTAATTTTAATCTCCAGAACCACGTGGTTCTCCAGGAACCAAGGAAAATAGAACCAAAAAGCACAAAGTTGTGAAAAGTCCCTCAACCCCAGCTCCAATCACCAGATTTGTACCCCAATACTAAACAAAAACACAAAACAGATAACAATCAACAGCAACAACAACAAAAGAGCTTTTACTGGTAGGGGCTCTCAAGTGGTACTAGAATTTATTAGGCCTCTCAATTGTAGTCAATTACAGGACTCAAAAATATGTTGCTTCTAGGATCTTACACATGTCAAGGATTCTCAGTTCACTCCAGTGATGCTCTAGTATAGCTGGGTTCACGTGCTTTATTGCTTAGCGACATGCCAGGCATCAAACAACAAAAGATAACAGAAAAACATGTGTGTTAAGCCCAGCTGCCAAATTATGAGCTCCTTACTTTGGAGGACCTGATTTCTCATGAACTTTCATATACATGATTGCCTCTTTAATACATTTTTCTCACTTATAAAATATGAAAGAAGCTAATGTGTTTTCACTTAAAATAAAGATAAAGGACTAAGACAGAGGACAAGAGATTTCTAGTTTCTAAGGCTATCACAGCTGTTAAATTGAAGCAATTTACATTATTTAAATTAAGGTAACAGATTTGCCCAAATTCTATGGAATTCAACTGAGCTTAGATGTCAATGCCATATGTACTTTAACTTTCTTTTTGTGGGGGAGTTTTGGGCCACACTCTTTGACGCTCAGGGGTTACTCCTCCTGGCTATGCATTCAGAAATTGCTCCTAGCTTGGGGGACCATATGGGACACCTGAAGATCAACCTCCCTCGGTCTGTCCTAGGCTAGTGCTTTCAAGGCAGATGCCTTACCTCTAGTGCCACCACTCTGGCCTCTACTTTAACATTCTTGTAGGAGCAAAATAAAATGAGAAAAGCCCATCTGCCCTCTTTGGGACATCTGTGCTCTCCTGATGTTGGCAGTAAATGGAAATAGATCCCAGGTCGTTGAAAATATCTGGTTTATAAAAAAAAAAAAAAACTTATAAATGATTTGCCTTTCAAAGTGTTGAATAATTTGGGGCTGAATTGATAGCAAAATGGGTAGGGCATTTGCCTTATTTCAACAACTCAGGTTTGATCCCTGGCATCCTAGAAGTTTCCTGAGCATTCCAGGAATAATTTCTGAGACCAGAGACAGGAGTAGATGCTGAGTTCTGCCAGGTGTGCCCCAAAATAATTGTAATTTAAAATTATAAATGTTCTAAAGTCAATGGTTTTTTTTTTATTTTATTGAGACCAATGTGATTACAAGTCTTTCACAATTATATTAAGGTACATAGTGAGAGTGAATTAGGGCAACTCCCACACCAGTGATTACCTACCTCCACCACTGCTCTCAGCATGCATTCCGTACCTCTGCCCATATCCCCTGGTCTGCTAATGTAATAGGTCCCTTTTGTGTATAGTTTGTTGTGGTTTGGGTCTCTTGATTCTATTGTCATTAGCTTTGAGTTGGGTATTTAAGACTGATCATTTTTTATTTCCACTCAATGCTTATTGAACATTGACTCATTGACAGCTTTGCCCCTGGTACTATCCACTTTTTTTATTTCTCAGTTTGTAGGGAGACATAGAAATGAGGCAGAACAAGATGGTTCATGTTGTATGGTTCTGATTTAAAAAAAGGAAAGAAAGAAAGAGGACAGGACCCCTGTTTAGGAGCTGTAAATATTAATTAAAAAAGAGGGGGCTTTTATGGTGATTTTATCTTTTTGCATAGGGACATCAAGTATTGGGGAAATTAGAAAGAAAATTCCCTTGGCCTAAGAGATACAAAATTTCTCCACTATTGAAGCTTACTGTCATTAATGTCAGTAATTAATTTAATTAATGTCATTACTGTCATTATTGTCACTTACACACTTAGAATCTATTCATTATTGAACCCTAAAGTCTTTCTTTGTGGTTCCAGGAAATGTTCTTCTCACTTGTGATTATCAAAGTCAGCCCTCTATAATTGGAGATCTTAGTTTTTGCACAGATCCTAGGTCAAAGTCTAAAACAGAGTCTTTCTTTATGGTTCCAGAAGTTCTGCTCAGTCACAGTTGTAGTAGTCAGTCTTCCATATTTAATGTTCTTGGTTTTTTCACCAAAGAATGTAGTGTCTTCTGATATAATCTCACCACTAGGTGATAGGATAGGGCAACCCGCCCTTAGATCAAGTTGCTATTTCCTCCTTGACAAGGTGTCAACGAACCTATTTGTCAATGAACCTATTTTGGACAAGTTGGTACCATAGCAGTATTAAAGACTTGCCCGGGGAAAATTACTTCCTGGTGATGCTGCAGGGAACTTGCCAGTTCTAAGGTTGGGATCTGGAGTTCCAGGATGGACAGTCGATGTTTGATCACATGAGGTCTAAGTCTAGTCCCCATGACATATATTCAGGGTGGAAGGCTCTCCTATATTATAAAATTTAAGGGTTCTTATCTCTAGGAGATAAGAATTTGTTTCTATTCACAACATTTTCCCTATTTGATAGTGCCTTATGCACTATTTGTGTATTTGGGGGTACAAATACAAGCTATACAATCCCTGGTTTTGGCCTGAGCTTTTATCCCAAGCAAGACTATTCTACTATGATTTCATACTAAGCTGAACCAAAACAAGCAAAAACAAAATTTAAATTTAAAGAAACAAAAAGGAAAAACAAACGAACAACCAAAAAAAATGGGATGGAGTATATTACGTTTACATTTGGAAATAAAAACAGTAAGAGGTATGCTATTAAGAAATTAAACATACAAGGAAAATATAGATATCTCCATTATGTCTTTGAGATAGTTTTTTATGGGGGGGGATGAAATCCAGGGCACAGTTTTGTCCCACACCATGGTCTTCTTGAGTCTGAGAAATGGTTTGCAGCCATTAAGTGCTGCAGGTGTCTTGCATCTCAGTATCTTTAGTGGGGAGCAAATCCTTCACAAGAGAAAAGTGGGAGCACGAGTGGCTGAATAGAAATATGAAACAAATGGAACCACACACAGAATATGTGGGGTCAACACGTCTTCTGGCAGGAGTGCGACAAGTTTATTTTCCAAACGGGTTTTTATAGGGGAAAGCCAGTCACAGGTTCAGAGAAGGGTGTTTACAATGACAAAGCAAAGTTAATTTTGAGTTGCAAAAGAAAAAGTTACACTCAGGGCGGCTTTTAACAAAAAACCTCATGCAAAACAAGGGTTAGGTGGAAGTAGAAAATATCTAAGAACTTGATCTTCACTGGGCTGGGCTCTATTGTTTTAGAGGTCAAGTAAAGGAAGAAGCCAAATCCCATAAATTGTGTTTCCCTATTTCTAAAGGGGAGTCAATAGCACAAGGTCTGCTTTCTGGTTTCTCCTTGATTACCAGAAACTACAGTTGTAAGGACATATTTGAAAAAGAGAAAAAGAAAACATTGTCTTTGCTTTTAGGGCTAAATATTATCTAGAAAAGGGGTTCTCTTAGTAGTATTTGGTGCTGGAATTTCTGAGCCAAATTATTTGATAGAGGCCACAATTTTGCCTGAGATTTACAAAGGAGAGATAGCCAAATAATGACTGAAAATGTAATGCCAAGCATCGCTTCGGAAATTCCTCAACCATCCATGCAGGGGAAAAAGGCATCCACAGCGGGAGGAACCCGTGGGGGTTATTTCAGTTCTCCTCACCAGGAAAATCTGAGGATACATCTGGTGGGCTGAGCTCCCCTAGAAATTTCTGTATGCCGTAGCAGTAAAGGTTTAGGTAGTGTTTTCGAGGTGGGAATCACTCTGGAGCTGAGTCCAGTAGCAAGCAATGGAGAGAGGATGGAGAAAGAGGGTCACGTGAATTGCTTCAGCAAGAGTAGTAGTTGCAGCTTCTTGCCGGGGCAAGAGATGAGGGGTTGAGAGGATGTCCTTTCACTTTGGGATTCAAGTGGCAGGTGGACAGTAGGGCACGTGGACAGTCCCAGTAACTAAGAAGTTAAGAACTGAGGATGAAGAAGGTTAAATAGGGAGAGATAACAGATCAGAATTGTGGAAGTGAACTTAACGGTGATGGGGGAGAAGGGATAATACATAAGAGGAACTTTATATATTATAGGCATTGATTGTTTACTATATAGATTAGGCAAACATAGAGGAGTCCACTGCACACTAACTCATGCCCAATTGTAGACAGACAGTATAGATTATTCATAGGTTGTGGTTGGAGTCCTGACCCTTAGAGTGTGGGCCAGAGTGCTTAAAGAATAATTGAATTAATAAAAAATAGATAAAAAGTAGATTAAGAGAAAGAAGAAAAGAATGAATAAAGAAATATAGGCAAATAAATAATTTAGCCAGCACATCAGTGAGAAAAAGTTTTTTTAATTTCTAGGGACTTCATCAATAGCAGGGATGAACTTTGCTAAATTTTAGCATAAACATAATTTTCATGTCTAGAGTGCTAAGCAATATGAAAACCATCATGAGCACTATAAGAGGAGTTGTGATATTCTCTGTAGTAACCTCCCCTCTGTCTTGTGCATTGAGGTTCCTTTTCTGAAAGTAAACTGACAGTGTGTGTATTATGCTATAATAGTATCATAATTTGAATTGAAGAAGGATAAAAAAGAAGAGAAGTAAAACTACAAAATAAGTTAATAAAAGCAAAAAATAAAATTTTAAAAATGAGAAGGGATAATAGTAATTTGCAAAAACATACTTAATGAGTGGGACCTGAAACATAAGTTTAAGTCAGTGTCATTTTTAAAAAGAATATTAAAGGTTTAACCTTTGGAAAAAGGTAGTCTAAATTATAAAATACTGAGAAAATGCTGAAGACTACCCTGGTAATTTTCAGTTCATTTACAATCTGAAACAATAAAATAGAGGATCATTGGCCTCCCAGCAAAAGATGGCAAATATAATGATATATTTGTCTTCTTGAAGAGAAAGAATCAAGAAACTTACATTTTAGAAATCCTTTAAGCAATAGAAACCATTGATCCAACACTATACCGTCATGCATGGTTAGGCAGACTTACGTTTTTCATGTACAGAGCTCGTTCAAGAAACACTCCTCAAAGTACAGTGCAAAGTTAGAAGGAGTTTTAAAGCTCCCTGATGAATGCAGTGACCCATATTGGCACATATTTATATCTGACAAAGAAGAAACAAAGCTGACCTTTAATTGTCATTGCCATTTTGGCCTAGTTGCAAGATCCGTGACAGTTAAAGAAACTAATTTCAGTGTATAAAAATGTGTGAGACAATAAAATATCTTGCATGGAGGTTTTAGTGGCTTTTTTCATAGTTATGATCTGAAGCATATACCTTGTTTTTCATGCTACATATAACTTAAATTATAAAGATAGATCAAGTGTGCAGTAGCACAGAAAAGAAAGAATAGGAAATATTTGTATATGCATCAGATTATCCAGTTTGCTAGGTAACCTCTAATTTTTTTCTCTCATAGAAAGTTAAATAAAATTTCAGATGGTCAGTCATATTGGAAAATAATTTTCTTTTTTTTTTGGAAAATAATTTTCTTAAATTTTGAGGTTAGTGAGCCTTTGGAAACAGTAATGATTTTTAATTATATAAAAATCAAATTACTTCTTTGCTATACATGTTATCTGTCAAAATAGATGTATGGATACTTAATTATTTGATTAGATAAGTATATGAGATATCTATAAAGAATAGATTTAAAAGATTCACATGTAGGCAATCTAATTACCTGAGAAGTTAAGGAAAATGTATTAAGTAGAAGAGAATGATTTTTGGGAAGGTTAAACTACATATGGTAGCACATTCAGGGTTGAGTACTGCCACTGCAGTCAGAAATTACTCATGGCAGGCTTACGGGACCATATGGGAAACCAGGGATCAAACCCATGTGGGCTGCAATTAAGGTGAGTGCGCTATAAGCCCTGGAATGAATATTTTACTGAGATAAGATTCAATTATTATAGTATTTTAAAATTGATTTTAATAGGTATGTTTTTCTTTAAATGATTTAATTAAAATTTATAAATGTAATGTTTTTGGAATGAATCCATCTCCATATTTCTTTCTTCCTATTTCAGCAAATTACTATGAGAAATAAATAGACTGGAATCTAGGAATTTCTATTAAAACTAAAGTAAATATTTATATATTATTTTTGATGAATGTGAAGAGTGGTTGTAAAACAAAGGATCATTTCAGTGGTGGTAATATTCAAAAGGGTTACCTATTTTTATATTATAAAATTATGTAAAGGGTAATATTGGTAATAAGTGAGATAGAATAAAAATAAGCAACTAAGGGCTGGAGCAGTGGCACAGAGGTAGGGCGGTTGCCTTGCAAGCAGCTGACCTAGGACAGACCACAGTTTGATCCCCCAGCATTGCATACGGTCCCCCAAGCCAGGAAAGATTTCTGAGTTCATAGCCAGGAGTAACCCCTGAGTGTCACCTGGTGTGGCTCAAAAACCAAAAAAAAAAAAAAAAATGTTATCAAGGGCATCCAGATAGAAAAGGAAGAAGTAAAAAAATCACTTTTTTGCAGATGACATGGTAATATATTTAGAAAACCTTAAAGACTCTGCCAAAAAGTTCCTAGAAACAATAGATTTATATAGCAAAGTGGCAGGCTACAAAATTAACATGCAAAAATTAATGGCCTTTTTATACACTAATAATGATAGAGAAAAAATGAACATTAAAAAAGATTCCCCTTCACATTAGTGTCACACAACTCAAATATCTTGGAGTCAACTTAACTAAAGAGGTGAAGGACCTATACAAAGAAAACTACAAAACACTGTTTCAAGAATAAAAGAGAACAAAAGAAGATGGAGACATATACCCTGCTCATGATTGGCAGGATTAACATCCTAAAATGGCAACACTCCTCAAAGCATTGTATAGATTTAATGCAATCCTTCTAAAGATAGCCATAACATTTTTCAAATAAGTGGATCAAACACTCCTGAAATTCATTTGGAACAATAAACACCCACGAATAGTTAAGCAATCCTTGGGAAAAGAAATATGGGAGGCATTACTTTCCCTAATTTTAAATTGTAATATAAAGTAATAGTTATCAAAACAGCATGGTATTGGAATAAAGCTAGATCATCAGATTAATATAATAGACTTGATAATCAGAGGATGTTCCCCAGACATACAATCATTTAATTTTTGATAAAGGGGCAAGAAGTCCAAAGTGGAGCAAGGAAAGCCTATTCAACAAGTAGTCTTGGCACAACTGGTTAGTCTCTTGAAAAAAAAAAAAGAGAACTCAGACCCCAGCTAACACCATGCACAAAGGTGCAATACAAATGGATTAAAGACCTTGATATCATGCCTGAAACAGTAAGGTATATAGAAGAACACGTAGGTAAAACACTTCATGGCATAGAAACTAAAGACTTCTTCAAGGATAAAACAGCATTCTCCAAACAATTGGAAGTAGAGATAAACAGATGGAAATATATTAAGCTGAGAAGCTTCTGCACCTCAAAAGAAAGAGTGCCTAGGAAACAAGAGCCACCCATTGAATGGGAGAAACTATTCACCAAATACCCATCAGATAAGGAACTAATATCCAAATATAAATGGGACTGACAGAACTTTACAAGAAAAAACATCTAACACCATCAAAAAAATGGGGAGAAAAAATGAACAAGCACTTACTCAAATTAAAAATACAAATGGCCAAAAGATACATGAAAAAATGCTCCACATAACTAATCATCAGGGAGATGAAAATCAAAAAAACTATGAGGTATCAGCTCACACCACAGAGACTGACACACATCACAAAGACCAAGAACAATAAGTGCTGACAGGGATGTGGAGAGAAAGGATCTTTCATTCACTACTAGTGGGAATGGATCTAGTTCAGCCTTTATGGAAAACAATATGGATATTCCTCAAAAAACCCCTGGTATATCCAGTTATACCAATCCTAGGGATATACCCTATGAAAAAACTATGGTATATACACAAAGGAATATTATGCGGCCTTCAGGAGAGATGAAGTCATAAAATTTTCTATATATAGATGTACATGGACACTATTATGCTGAGTGAAATCAGTCAGATAGATAGACACAGAATAGTCTCACTCATCTATGGGTTTTAAAAAATTAAAAACTTTACTGTTATAATCCTAGAGACAATAGAGTTAAGGTCTGGAAGGACTAGCTCACAATAAAAAGCTCACCACAGCGTGGTGAATGCTGTTAGGGGAATAACTACACTAACAACTAACATGACAATGTTAATGAATGAGAAAAGTAGAATGCCTGTTTCTAATACAGGCAAAGTTTGGGGAGGTGGGAGGAGGGCATTGGTTGTGGGAAGACTGCACTGGTGAAGGGGGGCATTCTATTTATGACTAAAACCCAACTACAATCAGGCATGTTATTATGGTGCTTAAATAAATCATTTATTTAAAAATTACATTGTTTTTCTAAATACTTAGTCCTTGGTTTAAATCATTTCAATATTTTTCCTCATAAAATTTTTATAGTATTAAGTTTATAGTTTTAATCCTTATGTTCCCCATTTATCAAAATCAGAAAGATCTCCATTTAAACTATTGTTTTTTAAAATAATTTCTTTTCACAATTATATAGTAAATTTAAAGCTTGACTACTTAATTAAATTCAAGATATGAACAATTACAAGCTTGTACATTATTCCAAAATAAATTCATAATTCAATGCACAATATTTAAGCACGTTGCATGAAGAATGTCAGATTAGACTAGACTGTAAAAATGAGACTATAAGAAAAGAACAGAACCATTCAAGTTGCATCCAGATAGATCAAGCTAGAGGAAATCATTCTCAGTGAACATAGAAAAAAAGGAAAGGTACAGTTAAAGAATGATCAACCTCATATGTAGAACTTACAATACATAGCAAGGTAGGAACAAAAGGTCAGTGACAATACAATAGAACTAACACAATTAATTGAGTTGGTGAGATAAAAGGGAGGTTTAGTGATCTTGGGGGAAGGAGGTTTATGCATCAAATATACACTAGTAAATGATGTGGTGTTGTAATAATATACATAAGATATTATTATGAACAGTATTATAAACCATAGAACCTCAGTCAATAAAAAATAAATACATTGAGACAATTGGCTAAGAGTCAAATATCATAAACATTTAAATGAATTGTATAATTATTAGAACATTTGGAGCAGGACAAAGTTTAAAATCTCTCCACATTTTCTTTTATTTTATTGGCAGTGTTTCCCAAACTCTCTTAGTTTTCTTTTCTGTTTTCAAAAAATAATTAGTTTTGTGCACCTGCAGATATCACTTTCCTTTAATCAGACAAGTAGAGATGACTTATAGTTGAATCTGATGTTATTATAACCTCCTTCATATCTCTATTTCTCACTCTCTCTCTCTCACACACACAAAACAACAAACACACAGATGCACTGCTTCACCCTGGGACTTACTGACATCTTGGGAAATATTGTTTTAAAAATATATTTTTTTAGGATTTCTTGCTACTTTATCAAAAATTAGGTGTGGTATATCTGCGGAATATTTTCCGAGTACTCAAGCCTATTCCACTGATCATGGAACAGGGAAGGCCTTTTTAATAAGTAGTGTTGGCACAACTGGTTAGCCACTTGTAGAAAAGCGTATGTAGACCTCCAGCTAACACCTTGTACAAAGGCAAAATCCAAATGGATTAAAGACCTAGATATCAGACCTGAAAACATAAAGCATATAGAACAACATGTAGGTAAAACACTCCATGACATTGAGACTAAAGGCATCTTTAAGGAGGAAACAGCACTCTCCAAACAAGTGAAAACAGAAATAAACAGATGGGACTATATTAGACTGAGAAGCTTCTGCACCTTAAAGGAAACAGTGCCCAGGATACAAGAGCCACCCACTGAGTGGGAGAAACTATTTACCCAATACCCATCAGATAAGGGGCTAATATCCAAAATATACAAGGCACTGACAGGACTTTACAAGAAAAAATAATCTAACCCCATCAAAAAAAATGGAGAAAAAAAATGAACAGACACTTTGACAAAAAATAAATACAAATGGCTAAAAGGCACATGAAAAAATGCTAATATCAGAGAGATGCAAATCTCACACCACAGAGATTGGTGCACATCACAAAGAATGAGAACAAGCAGTGCTGGCGGGGATGTGAAGAGAAAGGAACTCTCATTCCACTGCTGGTAGGAATGCCATCTATTCCAACTGCGATGGAAAGCGATGGAAAGCGATATGGAGATTCCTCCAAAAGCTGAAGTTGAGTTCCCATAGGATTCAGCTATACCACTCTTAGGAATCTACTCGAGGAACACAAAAATACAATACAAAAATCTTTTCCTCACACCTATATTCATTGCAGCCAGACTCTGGAAACAGCCTAGATGCCCTGCAATAGATGAATGGCTAAAGAAACTGTGGTACATATATACAATGGAATATTATGCAGTCATCAGAAGAAATGAAGGCATGAAATTTTCCTATACATGGATGTATATAGAATCTATCATGCTGATTGAAATAAGTCAGAGGGAGAGAAACACAGAATGGTCTCATTCATCTATGGGTTTTGAGAAAAATAAAAGTCATATGTGTAATGATTCTCAAAGACAAAATAGAGGAAGACTGGAAGGTCCAGCTGACAACATGAAGCTCACCACAGAGAGTGATGGGTGCAGTCACAGAAAAAATTACACGGAGAACCATTATAACAAAATGTGACTGAATGAGGGAAGTAGAAAGCCTGTCTAGAGTACAGGCCGGTGTGTGGATGGAGAGGAGGTACACTTGGGACATTGGTGATGGGAATGTTGCACTGGTGAAGGTTTTTTTTAATATATAAAATGCTAAGTAATAATAAAAAATATAAATTATTTAAAGAAAAGGAGTACATACCTTCACCAGGTATCTGATAAATAAAAATATATTATTAGTGAAAGAGAATTATGCATATCACTTTACCTCCTTAAAATATATAATTTTGCAAGCCTTAAAAATGTATATTTGCATACTTCACCTACCACCAAAGTGCTTCTATTCATGGACAAAGCCTGTAGGACATTTCATCTTTTGAACCTTTTCCCTTACTTCTTTAAACAGTTCAACATTTTTATTAGTATCAAAGGTTTTATTTAGGTTAGTTGCTTTATTGTTTTGCTTATAAGCCACACATGTGTAGGAACATTCAGTACTTGTCTTTGTCCTAAAAAGATTACAAAGGATTCCAAAATCTAATACATGCCTGATCTCACCTTGTTTTCAAAAGCAATAATATCTATCACCTTTCAGTATATGACATTCTTAGCCCTGTAATGGCAAAACCTTTAAATTACCCTAAAACCATTTTCTGTAAAAAAAAAAAAAAAAACAGACCCTCTGGTTTGTAATGTTATTCATCCATCTATTCATAAAAGATATTGATGTAATATATTTAATTTTAATTAAACCTGATATTTACAATGTGACTTAAATGCGACCTAAAATTATTGTGTAGTTTAGAAGAATATTGAGTAAATTATATACATACTTTCTTATTACTTAACTTTTAAAATTGGAGATATATTGAACTGTATAAATTCTACCCTACTCATTATATATTTGCAGATTAATATTTAATATGGACAAGTATGCAAGGTAAGGCAGATACTCTTTTGGGGGAGGATGGAGAGAGAGGTTTCTCAGGGCTTAGTCCAGGCTCAATTTTTAGGAATTATTGCTGATTGTGCTTTAGGGAATATATGCAAATCTGAATCTTTCTAACTCTTCAAGATACAAGCCTTTTTTACTTCACTTAATTTATATTACAAAAAAAGCACTAAAAAGTCAAAAGGAGGAAGAGGAGAGATAATACAGCAATTAACATATGCCTTTATGTTCATTGAAACTAGTTTAATTTCTAGGACAGTATTGCTTATACCCCAACAACACAGATTGTATACATGAAGGCTCAATCACTGTCAGAGTAAAATCTGATGGCCTCTGAGCACAAAGAGGTTGTCTCTAATAGTACCTAACTCAAGAAGGACCATATCCTCAAACCCAAGCATCAAATTTCAATTAAAACTGGAAATGGCAGGCTTCTTGACAATTTGTTGACAGTTTTTGGTATAACATAAATTTATGTAAATAGAATAGTATTTATTCATTATAGAACAGTTATTGAACATTTGAAGGTTACTTTATTTTATGTGTGTATATGCATTTCAGCTCTGGATCCAAACAAATGATCACAATATGGCATTTAAAGAGAAAATAAAATATATGTATATATTTGAAAAAAATATTATGAGGTCCAATATAATTATGTTACCTCCAGAAAAAATGTTAGAATTTGTATTTCTTTTTTGTTTGTTCACCTCTTATATTTTATTTAATATCATTAGTTACTTGGAGATAAATTAAGAAATATACTATACTTATATACTTGGAGATGACTAAGAAAATAGAGTTCAAAAATATATGGGATTTGGGACTGGAAAGCTATTAGCAAAGTATCAGGTGCTGTAGAGATAAGGATAAATAAATTTTAAATAAAGGATCTGTCCATCTCACACTGGTCTTAAAAAGAGGGGTAGGAAATGAAACTGCCACTGGCAAATCTTTATTCATACTGAAGAGCAAAATTCTTACTTAAAAAATAGGTTTTGTGTTACTACTGGCATTAATGACAGTCTTAACTAATGCTCAGAAATAGTAAGATAGATTCTGGCTAGTGCCAAGCATTTGAATGATGGGAATAAACCATATACACATAGGAGGTGAAATGATTAAAGTGCTGCTTTATTATTAAATGGTATTGCCAATTATTTGTAGCCTGGACTGAACATTCTAAACCCCTTCAGAATTTTTATTGTAATTAAAAGTCAAGTATTGTCTCAACTTTATTATTGGCTTAATTCAAATGGCATAAATTATGCAAGCACATTAGTACAATATTAGTTTTATACTTAGAGATTTTACAAAACAAAAATGTTCTGTTCTCAGTTTATAAGTTGAGTTTTAAAGATTGGTCTTAAATATAATTTTAACCCTTAATTTAAATAATGATAAAGTAATTTTACAGTTGGTGAAATACCCTATATTTCATAAAGAAAATATATAAATAGCAAAAATATAAATAAAATAAAATAATGTAATGCCATCTTAACCCTGGCATCAATAATTTTAATAAGACATATGAAAATAAATTTTAGGGTATGATTTTGTTATATTTTATTAAATATTTATTAGATAAATGATTAAAATACATGCATATTTGTGTATATCATCTTTTGTTGTTTTTCTTGAACTTTATGATGTGGAATAATATATATATATATATATATATATATATATATATAAAATTTAGCATAGCTTTTTAACCTGTGCAAATTTGCTACTTTATATATTTTTTAGTATTTATCATGTATCTCATTCATATCAGTATATTATATCTTATTTGTTTTATAAATAATTTTGAGGTAGGCAATTAATCAAATTTTATTGCCAAATAGAAATGAAAATAATTTGTGAATGACCAAAGCACTATATAAATACCCTGATTTCGACATTCATGATTATAAAATCTTTCAATTTTTTAATTCTTATTTAATATTATTATTAAATAGAAATAATTGCTTTTTTGCCTGAACTATATAGTACAGTGGATAGGTCCATTGCCTTGCTTGCATGCAGGGCAGAACCTATTCTATCCTTGGCTTTGATTATGTCCCTGGGACCCTAATCAGGGCATAAATGTCCAACCAGGAGAAAGTCCTGAGCTCTGACAGAGTGTGGCCCTAAAGCAAAGGAACAAACATGTACAATTTTTTCACTTATGCAAAAGTAATACATACATAAAAATTCCTTTATCTTTTTATTTTATATTTTTGATTTGTTTTGGAAGCCATGCCTAATTTGTTTAGAGCACTCTCTCAGCACCAGTTCATTGATGATTTGTGGAGCACTCCAGGAAGCCATTCAAGGTGCCAGGGATCCAACCCAGCTCTGTTGGCTGTACTGTTTCTCCATCTTTAATTTTCTTTTATAATTGGTACTTTTCTGTCTCAAACTGAAGCTTGAAACTTCCCCAATAGGAAATAGCAAGAAACTAAAAAAAAAAAAAAAAAAAAAAAAAAAAAAAAAGGTGATTATAGATCTTTTCTTAGTATTTAACATAATTTTCTGTGTTTGTGCAAAAATAGACATGGACCCTTAGATGTCCTATGTTTTATTCAGATAGCAGACATTTTAAATCAATATATTATGTCACCTAAGTAAGAATATGAATATGTTCTCTAAATAAACCTGGAACCATTTGTGAATAATAATAATAATGACAATAATAATGGTAATGATGAATAAATCAAATAAATAAAAATTTACTTTTCTATTAGGAGTATTTATGTATCTTTAGGTTCACTTTAAAGTTTAATAGCTGGTAGAGTTTTGCCTTTATACTGTCTAAGTCTGTCAGAAAAATGGCCAGTTTATAAGTATAAAGAAATATATCATGCATGAGGTAGCTCAATTTCTGTGCATTCAACCTCAACTTTCACTAATATTCCATTTGTGCCTTCTAGCTTATACAAATGGATCATTTCATTTGATATATTCCAAGTTTAAAAGATAGAATTTTTCTTTTTTGAAATAAACAATTTTGTATGATGAATTTATACCCAAATACTAAAACTAACTTTTAATATTTTATAAGTTTTAAATAATTTTAACTTTAATGATCATTCCTCAAATAAACTTAAAAATTCCAAAGATTGGGGCCAAAGAGATAACACAGCAGTATGGCGTTTGCCTTGCACCCAACCAACCCAGGACTGATGATGGTTCGAATCCCGGCATTCCATATCTTCTCCCCCGAGCCTGCCAAGAGTGATTTCTGAGCCCAGAGCCAGGAGTAACACCTGAGCACTGCTGGGTGTGAGCCAAAACTTAAACCGCCCCCTCAAAAAAAACAAAGATATTCCAAAGATTTTCACCTTTTCTTGATTAAAAGAATGAAAAATGCACTTCTAAACTTAATATTATAATACAAATCAATGTAGTCACAGTAAATGAATTATAAATTTAGATTAATCATTTGATATATTACTTTAATATATAACTTTAATATATACTATACTTTATATATTGCTAATCTTTTAAAGCTGATCAGAACCAGGAGTAACCCTTAAGTACCAGTAGTTGTGGCCCAATACTCTCTGATAAATATTTGTCTCTGTAGCTGATGGGGCTGCGAGGCCTGGTTGAGTTTACAACCAAGCCTGGGAGTGACTTCTCAGAGTGAGACAGGAAGATGGAAGACAAGTGCGTAGAGTCAAAGATCAGATTTTCCAGGAAAAACTTTGGGAAGACTGCTCTTTTATGGGGAAATGGGATAATTATAGAGAAGAGTGCACAATAGGACAGGTGAGATTGCCCATGTGTGGGAAGGTTTGGAGAAAGTGAAGGTCATTAGTTGTTGCTCATTAGTCAAGAGGTGTTTTTTAGAGGTGCAATGTTCCAAGTCAGCTGAAGTGGCTTAGAGGAAGTCAGGATGTGGGTCTCACCCAAATGCCAGGGGTTCCATCTTGATTAGTGCTCAGCTCCCCTGATGGGTCTTCCACAACTTACACAGTGCCTTTTTCGAGGATCACTTTAGAGGGCAAAAGGAGTCATCCATTGATCAGGGTGGCCATTTGCAGCAAAATTTGTTCTGTCTTTTACAATGAGCACAAGTCCCTTGGGACAATTATATAAATTTGGTTATCTATAAAAAATATTCATGGGGCCAGAGCAGGGGTGGTGCAGGGTGTAAGATGTCTGCCTTGTGCACACTAGCCTAGGATGGACCTCTGTTTAACCCCATGAGTCCCATATGGTCCCTCAAGTCAGGGGCGATTTTCTGAGCACATAGCCAAGAGTAACCCCTGAGCGTCATGGGTGTAGCCCAAAAACCAAAAAAAAAAAATCATGATGAATGTTTTACAGTGTGAGCTAATAAATTCACTTAAATAACGTATAATTTGAATCCAACAAAAGAGTCGATTTGGGCTGGAGAGATAGTACAGCAGATAGGACACTTTTTCTGTGTGTTGCTGATGTGGGTTCAATCCCAAACACACTTAAATGGTCCTCTGAACACTTCCAGGAGTGATCTCTGAGAAAAGGTTAGGAGTAGTCCTTGAGTTTTTCTGGGTATGAGACAAAAACAAATGAAATAACCAAAGATCATTGGAAGAGCAGGCCAAATTGATAGACTAAATATTTAACATAGAAATCTATTATGGACCTTATATTTACATACTCTTCTTACTGTGGATTTGCCTATCAAAAGAATGTCTTAGCTTAATATGCAATTACAAATAAGCTTGTAATATAGCATTGGTGCTAAAACCTCAGAAACATATTGTGTTTTCTTTATAGCATAATATTAGCTATTATAGTTGTATTGTGTTACAGTAAAATATGCATACTGATTTTTCCTTAAACAAAATAATTTTTTTCCTATGGAAGAGGTGTTTAAAAGAAAATTGAACTCATTTCTGAACATGCCACTTCTGCCATCAATCATCTTGTACAATCCAATTTGCATTCTTTCAAATACTACATAGGACTCAACTTAGACTATTTTGAAAACCTCCTCTTCATAAGACAAAAGAAAAAAAGTTATAGTGATAACAAATATAGAATTAATGTTTCCAAACAGTTTTAGTGACATCTTTAGGGTGTTCTTCATACAATGTTATGATACCTATGAATTGTATTAGTTTGACTATTTATTTGCCAAATTAACTCTTAATTAAATTTGAATCAGTTTAATTATGATCTATGTCATATTAAGGTTTATAAGACTTCCACTTTGATGTTGAATAATAGTGCTGCTGTTACACATCCTTTATAACAAAAAATAAAATTTCTGCATGATAAATAAATGATTTCCCTGATAGGTACCCTATTGAAATGAAGAAAATATTTTCACATCACACATCAGACAAATGCTAATTTCCAAGATATAAAAAGTCCTTACAAAAGTCAACAATAAAACAAAAAAAAATGAAGAGCAATTAAAAATACACTGTCTCAAAAACATAAAGGTGACTAAGAAGCATATAAAAATATTCATTATTACTGTTTATGAAGAAAAAGTATATTAAAAAAGATATTTCCTCATATCAGTGACAATGGGTCATGTCAAAGTAATAGAAACAATCAGTGTTGGTGATGATGCAGTGATCAAGGAATCATTTCTTCTTAGTGGTGATAATGTCAATTGCAGCCACTGTAAAACTTCATAAAAATGTCTCAAAAATTAATTTTAATACTTTTACATACCCCTGTGATTTGTGATTTATTCCTTATTATATATGCCAAGAACACTAAAATGTTATCTAATAAATATATTTTCACTTGTTCAACACAGCATTGTGCTCATCAAGGAGTGCTGAAAACAAACGTGTCAGCAGATATATATGGATAATAAAATTGTGACCTATTCATGTAGATAATGGAATATTACTCAGGTATCAGAAAGGATGAAATCTTACCAGTTGATTTAACTTGAATTAAATTTTGACACATGGTGAAGTGAGTTGGAAGGAAAAAGACAGATATTGGATGACCTCATTTGTAGGAAAAAGTTAATAGAATAAAATGAGAGAATAAAATATTTCAAATGGAACCATATCATGAAATATTACTAAAAGAATTGTGAACTGACCATGTATAGAAGGAAGAACAAACCTTGAGACAATGGCGGCGAATCATTGACACTTTTGTGAGAAGGATGGTGATTGCAAACATATTTATGTTGTACTGCAAGCATAAAACAATAATACAGAACTTGTTTGTAAGGCTATTATCTCAATAACATTTAATTAAATTTAATGTGTTTTAAAATGTATAATGTGAGAGAGTTACTGAATTTAATATATTTAATATATTTATATTGAAATACTAACACTATTAAAGACATAAAGTAGGGGATAATATAATTCAAAACGTATAAGTTAAGAATAAGTACCAAAGATTAAAGAAGCATGAAGGTCACAAAATTTTTCAATAAAATATCTTTTCTGATTAACATTAGTAAATGTACTTATATTATTATATCAATAATTTATCATTACAGGGGCCGGAGAGATAGCACAGTGGTGTTTGCCTTGCAAGCAGCCGATCCAGGTCCTAAGGTGGTTGGTTCAAATCTCGGAGTCCCATATGGTCCCCCATGCCTGCCAGGAGCTATTTCTGAGCAGATAGCCAGGAGTAATCCCCTGAGTACCGCCGGGTGGGGCCCAAAAACCAAAAAATCATCATCATCATCATCATCATCATCATCATCATCATTTATCAATTTAATTAATCAAAAAATTTTGAGGGTCAGAAAAGTAGTAAAGACTTTTAGATTCTTGCCCTATAGTTTGTATACCCAGCACCATGTATGACCTCCCAAAAATCACAAGGAATCTCTCTTGAACACAGCAAAGGTAATCAATCGCCAGTGAACAGTGAAGGCTGTATCTCAAACTCAGCTATCACCCTCCCTAAAACAAAAAATGTACATTTTAGTTGCTTGAAATTACTATAATAACAGTAATAGCAATAATTTGAAACAATAATTGAAACAATGAACAACTATTAAATGCAAATAGAAAAGTCAATGAATATTTGAAAACAATGTTACTTTTCTGACATTATTACTATTCCTTAAGTATTGATTTATATAGAAAACTTAAGAAGTTGAAAATTAGTGACACTTTATTAAATTTTCATAAATACTGTTATAAACAAATAAAACTGTTTTAGAGTGGGTTACAATAAACAATAAAGTTAAATATACATGAATACCTAGAGTTTATTACTAGAGTATTGATAGAGTAGTGAGTAATTCTACTTGAATAATATCTGAACAGCAATTTGAGAACTCAAGATTGTTTCTTATATATTCTCCGTTCACTAGAGTTTTATAACCTTAAAGTTACGGGTAGAATGAAAAAATATGAATGCAGCACACATATATCACAAATGCTCTGTGAATCAAATTACTTAGCATTTATTTGAACATGTCACTCATTCGCATCTAATCTGTTTCTGTTGTCAAGGAAAATAAGTGAGAATATTTATAGTAAGACTAACAGTGTTTTTGTTTTGATTTGGGGGTTAAATCCAACTGTGCTCATTCCTAGCTCATTCAGCTTATCCCTAGTTCTGTACTAGGGATCATTCCTAACAGTGCTTAAGGGACCATATGGGGTGTCAAGTATCCAATCTGAGTTGGCTGCATGCAAAACAAGTATCTAACACATTATACTGTTGCTTAAGCCCAAGAATAGCAGTCTGTGTTACAAAAACTATGATAGGATAAGTCATTTCTGAGCATGCATGACTTAGTAAAACTTATACACATTGAAAGAAATTTCAAATAGAATTAGACCTATTAAATATGCTAGCTTACAAAATAAAATCTAACCCCAAACATTGAGACATATAAAGTTTCATAAATGAGTCCTAGCAACATTCCAGAGATAGTTCTATTTATAAATTATTCCAATACAGTAAGATCTTACTTTTAACATTGTCAACAGACTCATTATAAAAAATTACTTTATAATAAGCTACTTGATTATAATAAAATTCGAGTTCTTATTGCATAATTTTGAGTTGAAGGCAACATCAAACTTCTCAATTGACAAAACCATTTCTAATACTCAGACTGATTAGAATGGATTGATTCATTCACTTTCTTTTTTTTTTTTTCTAAAAGGATTCACATTTATTACCAACACCATCCTATATTTCATGATCTTAATCTCTGGAAAGAAAGAAGTCACAGCTTTCAAGACATGAATTCATCAGAAACAGCCCTTAAAAGTTATTCAATACCTATGAGCTGCTTAACAAGAGAACTGTGGATGCAATCTATACCTTTAGAGAAATAGTACAATGATCCTTCTATTAAAAAGGGGATATGCTTGACTCCTTTAAGAAAGTAGATAAGAAATCTGTGTTTTGAGAGAGATGGCTATATATTCTCATTTTTTTATAATTATCTTTATTTAAACATCGTGATTACAAACATGATTATAGTTGTATGATTACAGTCATGTAAAGAACACCCCCCTTCACCAGTGCAACATTCCCACCACCAATTTCCCAGACCTCCCTCCTCCCCACCCCCCACACCTGTACTCGAGACAGGCTTTCTACTTCCCTCATTCATAATCTGTTTATTGCAATTCAGTGTTGGTGATCAGATCTATAATAGATCAGGGCACCTGGAAAAACGCAACTCTTGACATACCACTTCAGGACGAATGCATGTGTGCACATATGTACAATAAGAATGAGACAGATGATAAATGCTATAAAATCTAATGTGCATCATTGAAGTGATGGGAACCAGCCAGAATTTTGAGAGAATATATTGAGAGAATATGCAAGCTTCATAGAGACACTCTGATGACATGCATGAGGATGTTTTAGTTGAAGCTCCGAGTGTGCATATTGATGAATTTCAACATTGCATGAAATAACAAATGAAACTGGTTTCTGGAGTTTAGTTAATAACATTTATTCTAGATATCAAACTCGATTTTAGATTTTTTTTAATCAAATTGGCCTGATGATCTTTCCCACGAGGGCCTCAGTATGTGAGGCTTGTATTCTACGGTCTGCTGTTTTGAGACATAATATTGTACATGTTATTTAATATATAACACTTTTATAATTTTCTTCACCTCTTGCTTAGGCTGCTTGGAATTAAAGGAAGATACCATTGAAAACCTTCTTGCTGCTGCATGCCTTCTTCAGCTTCCTCAAGTAGTAGAAGTGTGCTGCCATTTCCTCATGAAGCTCTTACATCCATCTAACTGTTTAGGAATCCGAGCATTTGCAGATGCTCAAGGATGCATTGAATTAATGAAGGTGGCCCACAGTTATACAATGGTAAGAAAATTTTTACTTTAATAATTGGGACATTAATATATGTTTTTGTAATATAATGATCAAAGGTCAAAATAAATACCATCATGGCTTTGAACATCAAGTTTCCGATTATTTTCATATGATTGGCACATTTTATAATGGTATATTAAGCTATATAAAATATTTTATAATCTCAAAATCAAAATGACTATTAATTTTTTTTCTTATTTTGGGGGGTGTTATGCCACACCCAGAGGCTCTCAGGGGTTACTCCTGACTTTGCATCAGAAATCGCTTCTGGTATGCTCAGGAGACCATATGTTATGCTCGGGATCAAACTGGAGTCTGTCCCGGGTCGTAGTGTGCAAGGCAATTATCCTACCACTCTGCTATCACTCCAGCCCCTTTTTTAAGGGAACACTTGACTATGTTCAGAACTTTCTTCCTGGATAGATTATGGGGCTAAATGCAATACCAAGGAACAATCTGGTGTATATTTCATGGAAGGCGATTGCTTGACCCTGTGCTATAACTTCAGCCTATTTGGAATTGTTAAATATTGTGTTAAATAATTTTTGGTGGGTTGTTCCACACCCAAAGCTTCTGAAATTCTGAATTTATTGCAGTAATAAGTACTATATATTTTCTACAAACATTATTATTATCTAACACAAACTGAGTAATATTTGAACAATAGGATCTTACTTTTCAGAAGCTTTGGGAATTTCTGTACTAACAAAATGCTTAGATGTCACACATACATTCACACACAAACATTTTCCTTGCCAGTTGCTTAATGGATTTAAAATTAGCAAGTATCACTCAGTAAGTTCTATGAATATCATTCCATCTACTTAGCATATTACTAAACTCTTACTATAAATGTGGGAATTGATTTAATGTTTATAAATATACTAAAATTATTTATACATTTAAAATGTGTTATTTTTATTTATTTATTTTTCATTTTTATGATTTGGGGAACACAGCAGTACTCAGTTCTCACTTTTATCTGTATGCTCAGGGATCACTGTTTATGGTGCTCTGGAGACAATAGTTTCCTATTCAAGAAATTGAAATGAATTGGCTACATTCAAGGGAATGTAGCCTTTCATGTCCCTTTCTGTCCCTTTCATGTGTCAGTTTAATAGTTTATCTATATTTTAATTACATGATCACCATTGTAGAATAGGACACTTTAAACAAATTTATGCTCATTGTCTTTCATGTTCAAGATATAATCAAAAGAAAAAATCTTAATAAAATTTCTGACCCAGGGGTAAGTTTTAAACAAAATAAAAGCCATTTATATTACTATTAACATTATCAATAGTTACAGTATAATTGTTGAAGTCATTCTTTGTTAATTACCAGTCTATTTTAATCTCAAGGGATAAATTTGTATAAGATAAATCTTTAAAATTAAACTGTAACCAGTGCTATTTATTGAAAAGCACTAATTTTATTATTTAACAGTCTTTCAAATAAATTTAAGAATTCCTAATTGTTATTATTTCATAAAATTTCAATTTTCCTTTAATTTTCTTGTTTAATTCATTAAACAGATTAATATAATAAATGAAAATGTAGAAATAAAAGGAAAGAGACTGATATTTCCTTCATTTTTATTTGCCAGACTCTGCTTAATGTGTTCGCGTCTGGGCTCAGTGCTTGTATTGAAATTATATGAACCATATAAAATCTATGTAAACAAATACTTCATCATCCAAAATATCAAAGTCCAGTGGCAGTCATTTAATTATGCACATTTCATTACAATTAGTAGCTCTTGGTTCTTCTAAGCCAAAGTACAATATGCTTCTATGTCCAGAGGGATAATTGGCCCTTCTGGTCTAGTCTGAAATTATTAATTTAGTAATAAAAATGTTTTTCTTGCAGCTGCTTGAACTGTTCTACAATTCATTAGACAAAAATGTAATATATTTTCTTGAGACATTTTAAAATCTATAGTCTATAGAAAATGCATCAAAACAAAAATAATTCAAGCAAATTTTTTTCCAAATTTAAAATTCATATCTTAATTTGTTTCAGGGATTTTGAGTATACTATAGATATGCAGCTTTATAGTATTCAAATATAAATGATTTATATTCTTTTGGAAACATGAGATTCATTATTCTCAAGAAGCTTCCTGGTTGTGAATTGTTGAAAAAATTTACTCACAATTTATCTTACTATATCACTATTTTACTTAGATTTTATCCTATACAATGAATGTTTGCCTCTAATGTTGATTTTTCTCACTGCACATTTGCTTCTAATCCTTGTTTATTCATGAATATGACCAAATTTTACCTGTTCAATTAGTGCTTTAAAGCAAACTTCTTATATTCTTTTTTATTTTAATATGTTTAATCATATATTATTTTTGTTTTTCTACTATGCTAGTGCTGGGTTAGCTACTATATTAAATAAATAGGGTTTATTGAGTTGTTATTTTTAAAATAATATTTAGAATTTTATACACTTTTGTTACATCTGATCTTGGTTTTCAATATCTATTTATTTAATAGCCATCTATTTGGCTTCCCTGTACAACCTACAGTATTTCCTTTGGAATTTTCACTCTTTTATTTGGCTTCAGATATTGATTTTTTTTATGTATCATTCCAAAACCTATTAAGGGAGAGAGACTACTTTGGCAGTGCTTCATGTTCAAAATTTTTATTGCAAGCTCAGTATTAGACAGAAGTGTGAAGCCAATTTTGAGCCATTAATTTAAAATTTTGCTGCATGAATATAGAGATGGCAAAAAATAATTAAAGTAAATAGTCCCTTAGTACTCTATTAGTTAGATTTCATTATGAGACCTGGGCTTAATACTGGGCACCACATTTCAGAGGTACACATATAGAAATGAGGATAATAAAAGACTAGTAAGTACTTTAGTCTTTTCACATAAAAATACAGAGGAAAAATATCATTGCCCATGTCTTAAAGTTACTAGGCTGGAGAATAGTTTTCTCCATGTATTTGCCAAGACAATTTAGTCCTTATTGGTCAAGGTTATAGTTATCTCAATATTTCTTTCTCTCTTTTTTTTTTCTGGTTTATGTTTTTGTTTCTGTTTCTGGGTCACATCAGCAGTGCTCAGGAGTTACTTATGACTCTACACTCAGGATACACTCCTGGCAATCTCAGGAAATCATATGTGATGCCCTCCCCACTGTGCTATAACTCCCGCCCGATTTCTTGTTTTGATTTTCATTTAGTAATATGATTTACTAAAATGTAACATGTAAGAAAAAGTGTTAAGGTGATCTGTTGTTTGTTAAGATATAAAATCCAGAGTTCCATTTCAGCCTTCCAATTTTTTTCTCTTTTTGAATTCTCTATTTCCATTGATCACTACTTCCATTTTTGTTTGATTTGTGTTTAAGGTGATTAGTAAAAAGTCAATGAGTGTAGAGCAGTTGAGAAAGCTCCCTGATATTCATTTTCAGACTCCTTTTCTTGAATATGTAGGTTTTCAAACGCCTTTTCAAATATTTTCTGAGAACATAGAATATCGCTTTTTAGCAGGAGGTTCAAATAATATAATTTGATGTGCATGATCCTAGCTACTTGAAAGCAGCATGCTAATATTTCTCAAAATAGAAGCAGTTGATTTCACTATTCCTAACTACATGATGCAAATTTCCTTTACTTTTCCTTTATTTATACTTATCTGAAAATTCTGTAATCTAATTTTATTTAAGTTCAATTTCTATTTTGAGTTCACCTATTGCACAAAAACAACTTATAATTACATTGCATATTATTTCTCATTTAAAAATGTAACATTCTTGGGGCCGGAGAGATAGCATGGAGGTAAGGCGTTTGCCTTTCATGCAGAAGGTCATCAGTTCAAATCCCGGTGTCCCATATGGTCCCCAGTGCCTGCCAGGAGCAATTTCTGAGCCTGGAGCCAGGAATAACCCCTGAGCACTGCCGGGTGTGACCCAAAAACCACAAAAAAAAAAAAAGTAACATTCTTTTCAAGATGATAAATATATAAACTTACACAATCAAAAATTTTATGACTCTAAGACTTATCTTAAAGTGATACTGAAAAATTTTATGACAGAATAAATGTATCTATTTAAATTTATTTTGATAGTTTGGAGTACATTGGAATATATTACTTTTAATTTTTCCTTTGAGTATTCTTTTAGTGTTTTGCTTCAGAGTGCTTGTGAATTTACATTCAGCAAAACTGCTAATGCATTTCTTAGCTTCCTGTTACATTTTTTACTATTATTTCCCATGTAAAAATAGTTCTAGACACTATAGCTAATACCAATATTTAATATTTTATTAACCATTGATTAATGCCTAGTTCTGTTTGAGATCACCCCATGGATAGCTCTGAATATTTTATTTAAATTAGTACTACCTCACACTGTTATCTAAGAGAATATTGATTAGTTATTGGCATTATATTACATATTTGTTTTATAACTACTGTTGTTGCTATTATTGTTATATAAACCTCCAGAGTTAGAATTATGGAACATTTTCTTCAACATCTGTAACATATATAGTTTGATAAACCTATGTATCTAAATAAATATGTAACTTTCCATTTACAATGAATATGTAAATAAATAAGGAATTTTTCATATAATAGGAAATGTAGAGAACTGGAGATTATAATGTAAATATAAAATATAATGTAAATATAAAAAATAGTAAAATATTGTCCTTACTTTTATAATGAACATATTTAAATTACATATGTATATATTTATGTTAAAGGAAAGTAATATAATAATTGCTACAAAGGATAAATATGCTTTGAAAAATTAAAAACTCTTTAAACCAGGGACTAGAGTGATATGGCAGTGGTAGGGCGTTTGTCTTGCATGCAGCTGACCCAGGACAGACCTGTGTTTGATCCCTGGCATCCCATATGGTCCCCAAATCCAAGAGATTTCTGAGCATATAGCCAGGAGTAACTCCTGAGCTTCACAGGGTTTGGCCCCAAAACAAAACAAACAAACAAACAAACAATCTCTTTAAACCAGTGTTGCTTGTAAGTGGGAAATACTGCAGTACATTAGAGAGAAGTGTTGGTTATAGAATGTTCATTGATATGTGTGATAATAATTTGATAATAATTTGAGGTGAGATCTAACTCTGTTCTTGTTCAGGACATCCAAGTATATTGTGTTGTAGGAGAGGAAAAGAAAGACAAGTGGATAAAGAATATGGAAATTTAGACAGAGTCAAATTTTGCAGGTTATGAAGTTTTCTAGTTACTTAGCTCTGCTCAGTGATTATACAGTGTACCAGTAAAGGTTATTGAGCAAACACAAGCTAATATTTAAGTTGAAAATAAATTAATAAACTATCATATGGGAAATCAAAAATCATTATTAAGAATAAAGGTTATTACCTATGGGTGCCCTTTTATTATAATACATTTCCTACATATTACTATGCAAGACCTTGTATAGATTTATACTCAATAGCCAATGTGTGAGAAAAAGAAAGTTTTATGTAAATCTAGCTTCTATCTCTGTGCTCCATAGCAATATTTATGAATACTAGAATGGAAATGTAAGTTATACACTTTTTTTTTTTTTTTTTGGTTTTTGGGCCACACCCGGTAACGCTCAGGGGTTACTCCTGGCTATGCGCTCAGAAGTCGCTCCTGGCTTGGGGGACCATATGGGACGCCGGGGGATCGAACCGCGGTCCGTCTCCTAGGCTAGCGCAGATAAGGCAGGCACCTTACCTCCCGCGCCACCGCCCGGCCCCTAAGGTATACACTTTTACTACAAACAATGTGATATATTGGTTTGCTGATACATGTTTACTGTTTATTTTTACCAACGATTTATCCACTTTTTAATATCCCTAATACTTCAAAAAAGCACTCACTTTAGGCAAATGAACATTATAATATAAATAAGACCAATAAACTCCAGGAGCATTTTGTTAGTTTTTCTCTTTTCTGTTTACACTCACTTCTGCTCTCTACCACTTTGCAATGTCTTACAAATCTGTATAGTTTTGATGCAGCAAGAAGTAATGGCAGTATGTCTAATTGGTGACTTTCATTTTCATTTAGTAGCCTCGATCTCCAAAATTCTCTGAAATGGGGTAGAGAACCTGACCAAATCAGTTGTATGAGAAGCTGTCCTTTCATACTCTGGTACTCTAAAAAATAATTTTATACAATATTTTCTTATTCTTCAAAACAATTCTCCATCTTTGGTGTGGAGTGGTTGGGTCATATCTGGTTGTGCTCAGGGATTACTCCTGGCTCTGGGCTCAGAAATAACTCCTGGCAGGCTCCTGGGAGCTCAGGAATCGCTCCTGTTAGGATCGGGGACCACATTGGATGCTGAGGATCTATGAGGGACTGTATGGGATGCCTGGGATCCAACCGGATCTGTCCTGGGTTAATCGCTTGCCAAGGCAAACTCCTACCGCTGTGCTATAGCCTGTGACCTGGAATATTTCTCTAATGCTGATTTAAAAGTACATACTTATTCATGTGGCTTCTGTTTAGAGTTTTGAAATTCAACATTTGTCATGGTTTCAAGCTAAAAACATGCTTTATCTTCACTAATATCTTTGCAAATAAACTATAAATCAGTTTATTTTATGAAAACAAATTGGATTAAACTCTGGTGTTCTTTGTCAGCAAAATGTTCTCTGCATTCATAGTTTTCTGAGGACAGTCATAGGATAAATTAGTAGTATTTGAAAAAATGTTTTATTCAGGGACCAGAGTGATAGCATAGCAGGTAGTGCGTGTGTCTTGCACATAGAATATTGAGTTTAATCCCTGGCATCAAGCCTTTTTCCCTGAGCATCATCGGGAGTAATTCCTGAGAACAGAGCCAGGGGTCACCCTTGAGTGCCTTAACTGATGCCTGATATGGCCCGCAAAGCAAAGTAAACATTTGAAAGCGTTGTGCTCATTTAATTATAAGTATGTTTGCATATACATACTTTTAGTAATGCGCTTAAGTTTAAATCTCAAGTTTCAAATAAGAAAAATTTTACTTTCATTAAATCCTTATACCTTGATAAGCACTAGAGGTATCAGGGTGACATATTATTATAAAGACAACTGCCCCAATGTGACTAATGAGCTGCAAGTGAAGCATGTGGAAGCAGTTATAAGAAAGAAGATCCCTTCACTTTTTTGTTGTTTATTTTTTTCTTTACTTACCATTTATTTAAATGAGATTGACACATCTTTAAAGGCAATATTTATTTTCTTTATTTATAGCATTTGATCATTAAAGAGATAATAAAGAGGATTGATTGATTTACTTTTCATGCAGGGTTCCCAAAAACCTCTAGGTACTCCTAGAGTAAAAAACCAGGACTTCTTAATTAAAAACCAGGACTAGTCCCTGAGCATTGGCAAGTATGCCACCGAAACATAAATATTAATAAACAAACATATTATAGTATTTGAAATAATTCTAGTTAACCAGCTATGATTTAAAGTTTGAGTGGAAGAGTTTAAAAGTACTTTTCTCTTATTTAATTTATTACTACCTTGAAAACTGAATATTCAGATTAAACTGGGAAACTTTATAGAGAGGCATAAAATAGTAACAGCGTTACAAGTTTTTATTCATAAATGCATTTTAAATATATAAAACTACATAATAGAGTGAAATAGAGTAACAATTAACTCTATATTCATGACAGCTTCAGAAAACTAAACTTAACCACAGTGAATCCAATAAGAATTATAATTTTCTGAAAAGGTTCTTTGTAAACAGTATATATCTTCATTAAATGCTTTTATTTTTTTAATCTTCAAGATTAAAAATATTCTATTTATAGAAATATATTATGTTCTTTTGATAATAATATTATCTACTTGAGACTTTATCTTAAATTAATTTTTTTCATTTTCTATTTTAGTTTTTATGTTTTCTACTGAATTTTTTCTAAAATACAAATATATAACCACAGATTTATAAAATCACACTTTATACTCAATGATATATTGGATCTTAATTTGCTGAATGTTTAATTTTTGTATAAATATATGTTTTATCTGATAAAACAATTTTGCATAATGACAACATAATATTTCTTCAAGAACCCCTAATGTAAAACAAAATACAGCGCTCATAGAACTATTTTTTATAACTTATTGGTAGTATTTATGTACTAAATGTTTTCAAAATCATTGAAAATATAGTATTCCCATAATAAATAATATTTCATCATTATTAGAGTCGTCCTAAAATAACTTATTTAATGATATCATAAGGAAGTAAAACTTGTTTCAGAGTCTGTGCCCATTTCAGTTTGAACAACATAATTTTGTGACAAATCAAAAATAAATATTTTGTTAAAGTGACAAAAATCTTTAGTGTTATGCATGTTTCAGTCCAAATTTATTATAAAATTTACACATCGTGACTATTGAGTAAAGAATTTATATTACTTTTGAAGTGATGAATTACATTACTAAACTAGTATTATTTTCATGTTTCACTTTTAAATTTTTTTGGGGGAAACACCTGGTGATGCTCAGGATTACTCCTGGCCATGTACTAAAGAAATCGTTCATGGCTGGGGGCCCATATGGTATGCCAGCAATCTAACTGAGGTCCGTCCTGGGTCAGCGCGTACAATGGCAAATGCACTACCGCCATGCCTATTGCTCTGGGGCCCATCACTTTTAGATTTTTAAGTGACATTTCTCTGCTACAGTTATAGCAATTTACTATAATTTTTAAAAGTGGAATAAATGGTATAAGAATTGATCATAAGAATTGACAAAATATATGATGAATAGGTCTTTGAGTTTATTTTTTTCTTTGTATACAGGACAGATACATATGAGGAAGATAATTTAATTTTCTTTTAATATTTTTTGTTTGTTTGGGTTTTTTGGTGGCCACACTAGTTTGATTCTCAGGGGTTACTCCTGGCTAAGCGCTCAGAAATTGCCCCTGGCTTGGGGGTCCATATGGGATGCCGGTGGATAGAACCGCGGTCCTTCCTTAGCTAGAGCTTACAAGGCAGACACCTTACCTCTAGCGCCAACTCTCTGGTCCCAGTTTTCTTTTAATATTTTATCTTTTTGGTTTTGGATCATACTCAGCAGTGCCCAGGACTTTCTCCCTGCCTCTACTCAAGATATACCATCTGTCTGGGTTCAGAGGAACATAAGGTATGATAGGAGTCAAATCCAAGATATGCAAGGGTTCATACCCACTTTTATATTTGTTCTGGTCGAAAGTAGATAATTTTCTGAAGAAATACTCTTCAAAAAACCATTATATATCAAATAAAATGTAAGTAAAGAATAATTTATAATGGAGTATCAGATGTCCTTTCAAGACACTAAGTTTTTCTGCATATATTGTATTCAATGCTATATTATATGTTTCATGAGATAGCAATACATTTGGTTTGTTTACTATTGTATGCTTAGTTGTTCTTATCACATATTTCTCATTTTATATGCTTTTTACATATTTCAAAGAGAATAAACTAATAATAAATACATTTCAAATTAATCTATTGCATTATTTTTATAGGTTTATACAATGTCTTATTCCCACCCACACCACCATTTCCCATTGATGCTGCAATAATTGGAAGTCACACACACACTTAGTTGTGGTGCTTAAATACCTGGTAAAAAAAGAGCTTTCTGGGCTGTGGGGTCAAGTGCCTTGTTGAAGAACTCACAGACTATGTCAGAGTGTTCATTATATCTATAAACTTTAGTGTAGTATGTGCATTCGTGTCAGCTATGATAATTTACTAATCAATGATTTAGTTCCCTTGTTCACAACTTATCTAAATATGAAAAATCACATTTTATTTATATTAAAGTTATACAATCAATATCAGCAATTTTTTCTTAAAATAATATATTGCATTTATATTTTATTTGTTTGTTTTGAGGTCATACTTGGTAGTAGCTTGGAGTTTACTCCTATCTCTGTGCTCAGGTATCTGAGCAACACCCTGGCAATACTTGGGGGGAATATATATAGTGTTAGGAAACAATAATTGACTAAAGGCAAGCCTAGTGCTTTAATCACTCAAGACCCAAGAACAATCACTTTTTAATTAAAAATACCTATTTAATAATACTAATTTATGATTAAATTGGCATTTTAAATTTTACAGTCAGATACTATGTTATTCTAAGCATTTTAAAAGACAGTGGCATTTAAATAAGTTCAAAAGTTAAATAATGTAATATTTTTAAATCTAGTATTAGAAGCAAAATTAGCCATTCTCCAGATTCTATTTGGAGCACTTGAAAAGAGGATAAACCCTCAAAGTAAAAAAAAATTGTCATTTCTATTAATAAATTTGCTATACTGAAGAAATAAATTATGTAGAAATAATGGTAGGAATCTGAGAGATAGTATAGAGGTTATCACACTTGTCTTGCACACAACCTGGTACCCTTTTAATATCCAAAACAAGACAGAAGTTATACCTGAGCACTGATGGATTTAGCCCCAAACTCAAAATTAATTAATTAATTATAGTAAATAAGACAGAGGATAGCATCAACTTTAAGAAACCTTTTTTTTTTTTTTTTAGTGTAGAGCGATGGCACAGCAGTAGCATATTTGCCTTGCAAGCGGCTTACCAGGAAGGAACCTTGTTCAACCCCCCCAGTATTCTATATGGTCCTTCAAGCCAGGAGTGATATCTGAGCGCATAGCCAAGAGTAAACTCCTGAACGTCACTGGTATATGGTCAAAAAAGAGAAAATCTTACTTTAAAATAAAGGTTCTAAAAAAGTAAATAGTTACATTTTTCATTTTAGAGTCATCATAATTTTAAAGATAATGTCATTTTAGGATACAGGAGTTTACATGTTTTCTTTTGGAAAGAAAGAATAAGATAAATACATTTTCTTTACTGTTAAATAATATCATGGATTAGAATGTCAACAAACTTTGAAAACTAAAAATATAGCAATTTTACTCAAATACACTAACATATTTTTTCCTTTTTTAAATAATTTTTATTGAGACCCATGTGAAATACAGTCTGTCACAGTTATATTTAAGGTACATAGTGATAGTGAATTAGGACAATTCACCATCATCAGTGCCTGACCTCCCTTCATCCTTTTCCCAGCATGCATCCCATACTTTCCCCTCTTTGTCTCTGGACTGCTAGTGTAATTGAAGTCCGCTTTGTATATAACTTGTTTGATCTTGATTCTGTTGTCATTGACTTTGGGTTTGGTATTTAGACCTGATCATTATTTATTTCCACTCAATCAATATTCATGTTTGCAACATATATTTTGAATGGTCTAACTACCAATGGGTCGTATATTTCTGTAGTGTGCATTTAAAACAAAATCCCTATTTTATCACTTATTTGTGATTATTTAGTACTATGTAAACTGAAAAATACTTTGAATTGAACAGACTATTTATTTACTAAAACATTATGAATAATAAATTGAAAGTTTATGTAGGCCTGAACTAAAATTCATCATAGTGCATAAATAATTGTAGATTTCTCTCATTTTGTTCGAGAAATCAAAAAAACTACTTTCCTAATTTTTAAGTGATGGAAACATGAGTATGAATTATAGCTTAGTAAAAATAGGCATTAATAGACCATAACATGTTAAGCCACACTGAATCTTTTAAACTCACAGTTAAATGAATAGCTTAAAGGTCTAGTTTAATATAGATGAAAATCACAATTTCTGGTTCATAATCAAATAAAATGATCTAGTGAAAAATGAAAATTTTGACAAGCTAAAGTTTCATTCTAGCTGACTAGAAAATACATGTCAACTATCAAGTCTATTTTATTCTATTCTTCCACATTAAACAAGTTTAGTAGAAGAATATATGCACATATGTATATATATATTTTTTTTAAATACTTAAATTTATATAGTAAATCAAATTTTTTTATTTGTAAATGCCAAATAATATGTATGACAAGTTCATTTTGAAAGGTATGTAGTTCCTTGAAGTTTTTTTTTTTTTTTTTTTTTTTTTTTTTTTTGGGTCATACCCAGTGAAGCTCAGGGGTTACTCTTGGCTACGAGCTCAGAAATTGCTCCTGGATTGTTGGACCATATGGGATGCCAGGGAATCAAATCATGGTCATCCTAGGTTAGCTCGTACAAGGCAAATGCCCTGCCACTAGCACCACCCCTCCAGTCACCTTGAGGATAATTTTGTTAAATATTGTTTTAGCGTAAAACTGTGGATAGGATTTTACTAAAACTAAAACTGTAACCATGATTTTATATTTTGTGCAAAGTATTTGTTAATATTTTATATTTAAATATTAGATATTTCAGCCTTAAAGTGTAACTATAGTTTGAATTTAATTTTTTAAATTTAATTATTAAAGCTATTTATCAAAGAATAGTACATATTTTTATTGAAATGCACTACAGGGAAAATAGTTAAATTGCTTTGGATAGTCTATATCTATCTAACTCAAAGTAAATTAACTAAACTATATAAAGTCTCAAGTTGTTCTTGAAGACAGCAATAGATGTCTAATCTTTACTCAATTATTTTTCAGAATATTTTTCTTCTACTCAATTATAACCATAGTTTCCTCTTTTATTAACTTGTTTAAAAGTATTTATTATCTCTGACTCACTGAAAGCATTGACATTTCAATTGTCCTTTGAGCATAAAAATGTCATGAAATATGAGAAAACAAATACATTGAAATATATAAGACTTGGCTTTTAAGATATACTTAAAAGCTCTGTTTCTTTGAGCAATTCATTTGAGATTTCTCTTATAAACTATAAAATATTTATTTCAGACCATGCTGTTCCCAGAAGAGGCTTGCAGTGTTACAATTTTCCAGATATCTCATTAAATCTAAATTCCCAGAGATGTAGAAAAATTTCTAATTATGTGCATAAGTGCTATTTTATCATTAAGTATTAAAATTTCAATGTTGTTGCAAATAGAGCATTATCTATTAACAGTAGACAGAAAAAAATAATCTTCAAGAATGAACATTTTCTTGCATCCAAAATTTTTTATTTTAGGAGAGGGGGTTGGTGTTTTGGATACATCCAGCTATTCTCAGATGTTATTTCTCACTCTTTACTCAGGAACTACTTTTGGTGCTGCTTGAGGAACCATTTAGCATAACAGGGATAGAACCCAGGTGACCACATGCAAGGAAAATGTTTTATTCATTTAAATATCACTGAGAACTATGTTTTTTAAAAACAATATTTTCAGGAAACAGTGAAATAGTACAGCAGTAGGGCATTTGCCTTACCTACAGCCAACTTGAGACGGATCCGAGTTTGATCCCCAGCATCCCATATAGTCCCCTCAGCCTGCCAGGAGAAATTTCTGAACGCAGAGCCAGGAGCACCACTGGGTGTGGGCCAAAAAAAAAATATATATATATATATACATATTAAAACACAATATTTTAAGAACTAATTAATCTGCCATGGTATTCACTAAATAAAAATTCATAATTCTATGCTATTTAATATCTCACAAAATTGTGCATATATCACATTTTTAAATATTTTCATCATCTTAAAAATGCAGTAAGTGTGATAGCTATATCCATCCTTATGTAAAATGTCCCATTTTATGCAACAAATAATTTGTTTCTAGAAGTCTTCTCAATTATAGTATTTTATCAAAATGAGTCATACAACAAATGAACTGTAGAGATTGGACTATTTCACATGATACAATATATTCAGGACTTATTTATTATAGAGCTTAAAAGTACAATGGGTGAGTTTCTTGCCATGCACATGACCAACCCAGGTTTTCTCCCTGTCACTAATAGTAATGACCAAATAAATATCACTAATGATCTCAATGATTACTCCAAGTACCTTCAAAAGTCATCCCCAAGGCGGTCTAGAGTAAATCTTGAGTAGCACTATATAAGTATCAACCACCCAATATCCCCAAAATACAACAAACAACTCATTCATTTTAAAGTATGTATACGCACTTTATATCATTTTATTATTGAATATTATTTAATAAGTATGAGGTGTGCCTCCATTTTATTTACCAGATAACATATTTAAATACTTGATATAAATTATATATAGATTTAAGGTGATTATGAATAATACAAGTATAAGCGTGTATATATGTTACTATGTTTGTTTTTTAAATATTTTTATTGTTTAACTATATCTCTGGAAGTAAAATGCTTATATAAAAATTCTGCACTAAACATTCTTAGTAACTCTTAGAATGTATTTTCAGAGTAAATCAACTACTTTACATTGAAACATTTATTTAAGTTAATGTATTTCTGACACTTTTTAAGCTTCCAAATTGAGGCCATCTTATATTTTATTGAGTTAATTTTTTTCATTTTTAATGCTTAAATAAAACTGAACACTTTTTAAGGTAATTATTAATATTTTTCTTTCCTAGAGAGGTTATATTTTCATTTATCTTATTCATATTTTGTTTGTTTGATTATTGGGCCAATCCAGTTGTTTAGGGATTTCTCCTGGCTCTTAACTAAGGGTTCAGTTCTAGCAGGGCTCAAGGTAACATATGGGGGACCAAGGATTTATCTCATGCCTGCTTGAGTACAAGGCAGGCTTTCACATTATCTATATCCTTATATTCTGTACTATCTCTTTTTCACTTTAATGGTATTTCCACAAGAAATGCGAGACCTCAATAACTTTTAAGCTATAAAGTTTTGAGCAGACTACAAAATTACAACTAAACTATATGGAACATAAGATACAGATGTCAAGAAAGAAAGTATAAAATCAATGGTTACCTAAAGCTCTAGTGTAGTTTATTTATTTTGAACTCAACAGTTCTGACTCTTTAGTGGTTAAAAGAGAACTAGCAAATTATCTATCCAGATTTTAAATAATGTTTCCATATACATATATGGATTGCCTAATTTAATTATTTATAGGTTTGTTTTATAGAGGCTTAATGTACTATGTTAGAGAATAAATAGCTAAGAGGATTTAGAAATGAGTAGATACATATTTTCAGGACATTAAGACATGATTCTAATGCAAGCATAACATAAAAACCATGACTCACACAAAAATATATTGAACACAAGTTAAATAATGTATTCCCTGAGTGAGCTTATCAGCAAGATAGTAAAACTTGTTTAAGAAGATGAAAGTCACTAAGAAAAATAATGCTTAAAAATATGTAAAGTTCAAAATAAAGCAGGTTAATGCCATGAAAGCTTCTACAAGTTGAAACTTTAGTACTTAAATATATTCAAGGAAAAATAACTTTAAATTATTGTTATTTTGCAAAACAATATGTAATTTTACATAATGTAAAATTATTTCAAATTATACAAATTATTTCACATAATGTAAAATTACTCAATATAAATGCTAAAATAAATCAAGGTATATTTTTCCAGTAAACAAAATAATCATATCATCATAACTCTTAAACAATGTTCTGATATGGAATTAAAATTTTGTACAGGCATTAGTATATTTATTATTTATTATATAATTATATATTTATTATTATATAATAATGCAGGATTATTATATTTATGTAGTGCATTATATTTATAATATTACAGAACCATTAAAAAATGATGGGGAAGCCAGTTAGAAAAAACTGGGTATGAATGGTTACATTGCCCAGAACAGACCCCTGATTTGAAACTGCTGCCACATAAGGTACACTAATTTGTACCTACAGGAGTTTTTCCTAAACACAGAGCAAGGAATAATCCCTGTGTGTGGTTGCCAAATAACAAACAAACAACTTCTCCCAAAAGGACAAGATATTATAATTTCACCACAAGTTAAACATGTAATATTTATAAGTATAATAGATTTTTTTATAAAAATGCTATTTATACATTTTTACTATTATTCTTATCAATACTGTATCAGGAATATCATTCTACTAAAAAAAGGCAGCGAATGTTAATTAATGCACTGAATCACACTTAATTAGTGAAAGGCAATACCAGAATTTAAAATAGGAGAATTAGCCTGAAAGTCTTTAATTCTGAACAAAACACTTATTTTCTCTAATGCTTCATATATTCAATTTCTCTTAAAATTTTCAAATACTTCTTTTTAAACTTGTACCTCATAAAATAAAGTCAGAGTGTAAGATCACCATTTTCATCATTTATTTTGACTCAAACTGACATTTAAAATAGTATATATATATATATGTTTATATATATATGTTTATATATATTTATATATAGGTATTTTTATTATTGAAAGCATTTAAAAATATTATTTTAGGGCCTAGAGTATAACACAGTGGGTAGGGATTTTCTTTGCATGTGACCAGCCAGGATTTGATATTCAGAGTCCCACAAAAGATGCCAAACAAAAAATTATTTTATTAATATTACACTTGATAATCTCAAAATGCCTGCTTTCTCTATAATTAAAGGATTAGGACAAAAATCTTAGTATTTGCCTTCAAAACAGATCAGCATCCCATTAAATCTAATCTCTGAATCTGCATAACATTACAATAGCAAAGTTGGCCAATGGTTTCAGAATTTAAAAATATACTTACATTTCTCTGTCTCAGTTTTCTGCAGTGCTTAAAAACTAATTGAACTACTGTATTTTCTGGCGTATAAAACGACTTTTGAAACAAAAGAAAAAAGTCAGCCAAAAATCGGGGGTCGTCTTATATGCCGAGTATATCCCTAAAAATGTCTCAATATGCCGCTAAACAAAAATTGTCTGAATATTGCCACAAAACGAATTTTCCAACTCAATCCTGCACCATTCACTGCCAGGCTGCTCGGAGGCCCCTCTAACTCAGCCAATCCAAGCAGGCTTTTTATGCATGCAAATTAGACAATGTTCTGGACCCGAATCTACACTGTAAAAGCCTGCTCAGATTGGCCAGAGTCAGAGAGGAAGTCTATGACAGTAGAATCTTTGAACCTTTGCTTGTTGTGATTGGCTCACTGTGGTACATACAGTTACAGCACAAGAACGTTCTGTCTGATGCAGTGAATGTAGGCCTAAACCTATGTTTTAACTGCAAAATTAGGGGGTCATCTTATTCGCCCAGTCATCTTATATGCCGGCAAATACAGTAACTTTTTCTTTGGTTTGCAACTAGTTTTGAAACCTGAAGCTTTCAAATTCTCCTTTCCCATTTACTATTTACAGAAGCTAACTTCTTTCTTCTTGTATTTACTAAGGAGATATCTTATATACTTTATCTTATATAAAATATCTTATATCTATGTATCTATTATATCACCTCTATACTAAATCTGTTGGTTCTTTTTCACCTGAGATGCTGCAGAAGCTTGTGTCTGTTTCTATTATCTCATTTTAGGATTGATATTACCTTAGGTTAATTTTTATTTGTCATATTTTTTGAAATTTAATGCCAAATGGTTTACCTATATATATTTTATTTTTTTAATTCGTTGTCATATATTATCTTTCAGTGTGTCTTTATCTTAAATGGTTGATCATATAAAATTTAAAAATAGGGCTCGGAGAGATAGCACAGCGGAGTTTGCCTTGCAAGCAGCTGATCCAGGACCTAAGGTGGTTGGTTCGAATCCCGGTGTCCCATATGGTCCCCCATGCCTGCCAGGAGCTATTTCTGAGCAGACAGCCAGGAGTAACCCCTGAGCAACGCAGGGTGTGCCCCCCCACAAAAAAAAAAAAAACTAAAAAAAATTAAAAATAATTTAAAAACATTTAAATAGAATTTCTATTAAATTTGTGAAGCTTCCTATGATAGAACTTAAAACTCAAGAGTTTCATGTCCTGAAATTTCTATCTGCAATTTCCCTAATGGAAAAAATCCTCTTTGATGATAGTAAGAAATTAGTAATAAAGAAATATTACTTAAAAATACAAGTACTAAGTAGAATGCTTGCCTTGCCTACAGCATCTCTTCAGGAGTGATCCCTTAGCACAGAACCAGGAACAAGCCCGGACTACTGCCTACTGTGACCCCAAATCAAACAAAAAAATCGGACATTTAGTTTTGCTTTTCCTTGAGATTTTCAAAAATATATATATCAAAACTATAGGGTTTTTTTTTACTACACAACATTTTATTATTTTAAGAAGTAGATTTTTTTCCTTTCATACTAAATGTAATGAAATCTCTTTCCAGTAAACATTTCTTGGTAATCTTCATAAATAATAGTAAGAATGAACTGTTCGCATATAGCACTTTTATAAAACAATGTCTGTCTATATGACTTCTTTTTTCCTAATGAGACTGATGACACAGAGGTGTTGTGCCATCACTAGGTGATAGTGAGAATAGAACTCAGGGATTTTCATATCCAGACATGACCTCTAGAGTTTGAGTTATCTCCCCATACTGTATGTAAACTCACAACTTCTTACTTGACCTTAAAATGTCATTCACTCTAAATCCTACAGAAGTTCCTAAGTGAAGCATTTTCTTACAAATTCTTTAGCCATCTTTCTTGAAAATGTATTTAGTTTTATTGTGTGACATTATTTTCAAAGCAAATTATTCTTACAATAAATTATGTTACTGAATTAATTGTTTTAATTGCATTGTTTATTTCTAATTTTCATCAGACATAATGACATAATATTCTACTTAAATTTGAAATTAATATAGTTTTGATGAAAAGACTGAACAAGTGAATGAATGAGTTCATGAATGAGTGAAACAGTTGAATAAAATCTAATCTAATGCTGAGAAATGGAGAAGTAGGATTTGGAAGATCATGCATAAAGTTTGAAATGATAAAATTTTCTCAACTAGTGAGAAGTCTAGTTTGTGGGATTTGTTATATGGATTCAATATACTAGAAATTTTAGAAATAATTGCGACCTAAATTAATTAGATTATGTCAGTGTTCAGTCTATATCCAACACTTTTGTAGCAAATCTCATTTGAAATACATACATCATTGCTCTGCCAGACTGAGATCAGCTAAAGAGAACACCATCATTCACTTCTATTGAAAAATAGGGATTATAACAACAGTAACAGGTTTTTTTACAAGACACATGCATTAGAAAGCATGTTGCAAACAATAGGAGAGACAGGACCTGCTGTGTAAACCTTATCAGATTTCATGTAAGGTGCTTGATAATATTTCTTTTTATTGAAAGCAAAGGCTTTTAGCTTACTCTAAGGAAAATGTTACTGCAGCTGCAAATGTGTGTTAGTTGTATACTGGCTACATATTCTTATGGACAAGAAATATATGTCCCTTGTTATTTGGTCAGTAAGATCATTTTCATTTTAACGTACAGAAACCTCCTCATTATCTGCAAAGTTGGTGCTGAAGCAGCATGAGTCGTTAATTGTAATGCATAACAGACTTTATGAATATGCTAAACTGGAATGAGGTTAACATTTATGACTGTTTATGTATTTGTATATTTAATGTGCCCGCTCATTTCATACACAACCTTTATTTTATGAGTTCATGCAGAGGAGAATTAATGTTTGTGAGGTGTTTCGTGTCAGAGATAATCTGTGAACAAACATGTATGTTTGCTGACCTAGCTTATTTTTTCTTAAGAACATTTGCAAATGAAAAACTCAATGTAGAAATATCACTTTTATTCTTGTTATCTTTCAGCCAATTTTTTGACAAGGTAAGCCATAGATTTGTATAATGTAAAAAGAAAGTTCAAGGCATATAAAAAGTATGCAAAATATAATGTTCATAAGACTGTGTCCAGATAAATTAAAATATCTCTATATAAAGACCTCTCATTCATTACTATATTATTCAACAGTTTATTCTTAACATTTTTCAATGCAGAGATAATTTTAGTTCTTTATTACTCCTTTCTCACTTGACTGTAGTAACTGCCAAATTTTTTACTGTTACAATTTATTTAGGAATGCCATTTACTTTTTTTATGTCATTGTGTGCAATTTAAATACTTTATGTAATTAATACTGGGGAAAAACAAGGTTATGGCTGAGAGGTTGACCACTAACCTACAATAAGCAAGGTTACAAACTCAATGTCCACAGCCACCACATCTGACTGATATAATTCCCAGTATCAGTGTATATGTATAACCCCTGATACATAACAACAGTGTGTATGGATACTGCAATTGAGGCTCTAGTACATTCTAACAATAAAAAAATGCTCTGTAATATCAGTGTTTTTTACATGTGTTTAGCATGCTTTCTTAAAATTATGTTAATTTAAGAAATTACTTAAACTATCTTCAAAAATGTAAATCTAGTCTTATATTTTAAAGAAAAATAATTCTGGTAAAATGGGAGATTCTTTAAAAATAACTGCTCTGTTAAAAAAGAATAAAATTTTATGTTCTCTCAAAAAAAAAAAAGATAAAATGGGCCCGGAGAGATAGCACAGTGGTTTTTGTCTTGCAAGCAGCCGATCCAGGACATTGGTTCAAATCCCGGTGTCCCATATGGTCCCCCGTGCCTGCCAGGAGCTATTTCTGAGCAGACAGCCAGGAGTAACCCCTGAGCACCACCGGGTGTGGCCCAAAAACCAAATATGTGTGTGTGTGTGTGTGTGTGTGTGTGTGTGTGTGTGTGTGTGTATAATATTATGTTAGAGCAGGATTAATAGTATAGCAGGTAAGAAGCTTGCCATGCATAACACCATCAGGATTTGATCCCTGATATCCCATATTTTTACCCTCTCAACCTCTCAGCCCACCAGGAGTGACCCCAAGAACAGTTCTAGAAATAAGATCTGAGCGCCACAAAGTATGCCTTCATACTACCCCCCAAAAATAAAATATTAGGAAAATGTGTCCATATTGAATCAGAAAAAAAATTTGCCAAACTCAGAGAAATTCAGCAAAATATAAAAGAAAAAGTCCATTTTAGCACATCTCTTTTGTATTTAAGAACATGACATGAGAGCCTTAACATATGAAGAAGTGAGTGTTACTTTGATGTCATAAAAAAAAAA